>NC_140469.1:20877481-21384981 GCF_051167445.1 Perissodus microlepis | reverse complement strand
ATATTTGAGCAGCACTGCTTATATTTGTCAAAATCTAATTTGATTTTAAGTTTCACCTAAACAGATTAAAACATGAAACACTCAAAGTTCACACACCTCTGTTGAGTTGGACGTCCCGTTTGTACCTTCCATTGGCCTCATAGATAAATATCCAGCCTAAAAAATATATATTTAAAGCAGCTTTAGTTATAACGTGTTCACTTCCATTTGGCAGATCATGTAAAGGACTTTTTTTGTCTTAAACATTTCAATGCTTAACAGAATGAGCCTTAAAAAAATCGATTTCTGTCACTTAACCGACATAATGTGATCAAGCACACAGACTTTTACCAATCAATTTATCATCTAAAAAATAGAAAATATTTAGATCTGAAAACATATTTAGAAAATATTCAGACCCAAAACCAAGCAGCGATTACACATTTGTTTAATTATTTATATATTTTCATTATTAAGCTTGCAGGAGTGATTAAATGCATTAGTTAGCTGTGTATTTGTTTGCAGTATTGAGCAACAATACTTACGCACATTTAAACTGAGTAAAAGCTTTGAATGAGCATAATTGATTTTGCAATGATATAAAAATGATTGTATTTGCACTACCTTACAGAAGAGTGGCATTTAGTACTTTTTTTCTTACCTCTGCAAATGAAAAGTCTGTCAAAGGCAGATCTGTCAGTGCAGCCAGAATAATTCCCACCATAAGCAGTGTGAGTCCCCTCATCTTAAAAACAAATCGGCCTCCTGTGTGCACGATGTCTGCTTTGCAGTCCCAGTAAGAGGAATTTGAATTTATGGCTTCACTTGTAGGTTAAAGTCCAACTCTGAGTTTATTTTGTGTTATTTTCCTCGCCTTCCCTCGTAACGCTTTCTATGTCAAGTTTGAGTTTGTTAGTCAAACTGCTTTCCTGTTTTATTTTGACAGCTGGTTGTCTTCTGTATCTTTTTCTGCAGCTGATTAATCTTCAGTCTCTTGTACGTTAACATATTTTTCTCCCACAAAACTCCGACGTATATTAATCATTAGTTTTCTTTCTGAAATTTTAGTCCACCTACTTGCTCAACAGCATTTTCACTGCTTTGGTTTGGCACCCGAAGTAAGAGGAGGGTGCACTAAGAAAACTCGTACCAGTGTTTGTAATCACATGGTTGATTATTCCTGCAAATAAGCAAAAAGCTAACCTCTCCCACAGAACAACTGAAAATTATAATTATTGAATTACTTGTATTTAACATTTTTCACGTGCAAAACTAGGATTAACGGGATGGAAAGTAGAGTTTAAAGAGAAGAAAAAAGTGATAGCAACTTTATATCAAACACAGAAAAATGCACTTAAATGCGTTGTTACAGTCACAGCTGGATTACAATAAAAACTGAAGATTCAGGTCTGGAAACTAAAATTCAAATTACATTAAAAATGCTAAAAGATAAAAAAAAAAAATTCAGCTTCATTTATAATGAAACATTAATAAAGCAACAATGAATGATTCTTTTTCTTGCAATGCTGATTTGAGAGAGATTTCATCACTGGGGAATTTGTTCTTCCCTTTAACCCACCACAGGAGGCTCAACCAGGCCTTTATGTTTTCAAATAACATGAAAATTGATATTTAACTTGATATGATCTGTTCATGTAAGCTAGCCTAATGATAAACTTGAGTAAAGTGGAGCTAGACTCTGATGTCTTCTCCAGAGAAACTGAACTCTGGATCTGCATCCATCTGACAGCCAGACTGCTCTTCATCCAGGAATAGTGGCAATTATACACATGTCCATCTTTAGACAGAATAGTGACAAATAGGGAGACACAGCAAAGGGCCCGTGGTCAGACTTGACACCTGGTCTCTGCATTGAGCCATGTGGTGAATGGTCACCTGCTCAACTGGGCGAGCTAAACTTGCAGCCTTTAGTCAATTTTTTCATATAGTTAGTGATATGAACCCATTAACATTACTGCACTCTTTGCAAGCTTTCAGAAGACTGTTCGGCAGGCAACATCCATCTGCCAGTTCTGTGCAAATAAGCACACTTACCGTATTTCTCTTCATCAGCTCCCTGTTAAATCCCAAAGTAAATGTAAAATCCCTCTAATCACATACAAGGTGTTAAATAATCAGACCCCCATCTCATCTTATAGGCCTTATAGTCCCGTATCACCCCAGCAGAGCACTTCGCTCTCAGGCTGCTGGTTTACTTGTAGTTCGTAGAGTTTTTAAAAGTAGAATGGGACGCTGAGCTTTCAGTCCCTTCTTCTGTGGGCCCAGCTCCCAGTTCGGATTAGGGAGTCAGACACCCTCTACTTTTAAGATTAGACTCAAGACTTTCCTTTCAGATAAAGCATATAGTTAGGGCTGGATCAGGTGACCCTAACTCGTCCCTTAGTTATGATGCAATAGGTCTAGAGTGCTGGGGACTTCCCATCATGCACCGTTTCTTCTTCACTAACTACACCACTGATTTTATCATTAGTTATTATTAATCTCTGGCTGTCTGCCACAGCCATCTTTATCCCGTCTTCCTCCCATCACCCCAGCTGGTCATGGCAGATAGCCCCTCCCTGAGCCAGGTTCTGCCAGAGGTGTCTTCCTGTTAAAAGGGAGTTTTTTCTTCACGTTATCACCAATTGTTTGGTCATAGGGGAGCGTTTGATTTTTAAGGTTTTCTCTGGATTATTGGAAGGTCTTTACCTTACGATATAAAGCACCTTGAGGTCACTGCTGTTGTAGTTTGGTGATATATAAATAAAGCTGAAAATTTGGCCATCATCTCTCACAAGCCGTGCCCTCTACTTATATGTTTTCCTAACATCATTACACATTTTAGTGTCTTGCAGCCTCTTGCCTGTTCTTTGTTCTTCTTGTATGTTAACCCAGCACACAACACACGACAGAGTCAGTCAGCTTTTTACATGGAAAGTAAAATTTATTATTCCTGAACCACAAAATAGACTTCTTTGGTTGTACAAATTCACTAGTTACAGTCTTGTATGAGCTATAACCCTCAACCCTAGGACATGTGACCCTTTTCCCCTCCAGCCTATTGGCAAGTAAAAGCCCCCGAAGAGAACTCAAGACGAAAAGAATTAAACACAGAAACTCGAAACACTGCATCAAAAATGTAGTGAACCCCATCTGGAAAAAAAGTTTTATCTACTAAAAGATTTTTTTTTTTAAAGATATTAGCTGTTGCGAATGTTATCAAACTGAATTTCAGTCGGTGAGAGCAACACGGAAAGCTTTAATTAGAAGACACTACATTAAATTAACACAAAATGCTACGATGCTGTGATTCTGCAGAAATACCCGTCACTGACACTGTGTCGAGCTGTAAGCTGAAGAGTCTGAGTGAGATCAATGTCTTGAGAGGGACTAACTAGTTCTGCCTCTCAGGCCTCTCCCATTAGCAAACCACTATACATGCAGAGAGCATCCCAGCGCCAAGCCTGCCTGAACCTAGATGCATCAGCAGTCCACGTGTTTAGTGTAGGTCCAAGACTGGCTCAGTTTCACACCCCAAATTTTGCTTTTCCTCTCAGTATTTGTACATTATTCACACGATAAATGATTTTCAGTGGCGTCAGATTTAAATTAACCATAGACAGAAAAAAAAAACAAACAACAAAAAAATAAAAACAACAAAAACACACACCTGCTACCTTCACATCACTGTGGCAAACCTCATAACGCAAGGAAAGTGGTGATTCACATTGATTTAAAAAAAACAAACAACTATTACCCTTAACAGGGCAGGATAAGTACCATTAATATTAAAATGATGCCAAAATGCATGCTCCCAAACTGCCTGCTCCATGCTGCTTCCTCCATTGTAGTCAGTCATACTCTCTACAGAGGAATGTGACATTGCTAAAGGCCCCGCGAAGTGGATTTGAAACAACTTAGGCAATTGAATTTGTAAATATGGCTGTCTCAAACAAAACGGATGAGTTAAAAGCGAAGATAAAATGAAGTGATATGCAAATAATGGGCTGAAAGCTGTGATTTTGTGACTCATTAACAGATGGCGAGTCGCATTATCAGCTGGCCTCCAGGCCGGGATAGGGTGAAGGAATAAGTTCTTTAAAAGGCGGACCAGTGGCAGTGCAAAAATGATATGTACTCTTTTAAAAAATAAAAAAAAAAGCTCACCACATTTTGTGACAGTGAAGGTAGCAGGATGTTCCCTACTCGTTTAATATATATATGTGTATGTATATATATACACATACACACTCCTGTCGGCTGAAGAAAACACTGAAAGCCTATGAATGTCTCTCAAGAAGTTAGTATAGCTATGACCCATTTCTTTTCTGCGTTTGTCTTCCAGTATGTTTTGTTTAAAAGCATCAAAAATCACTGAACGCTTAGAAATTCAAATTAAAAAAACCCTAAAAGCTTTGATCTCTAGTTAAAATAGATCTGATTCTACGAGGCAAACTGAATGCTAAATGGAAAGAAATAAAAAGATAAGTAGCAACCCTAGCTAACAACGCTAGCGCTTTCTTGCCGCTGAGGGGCCGTCGATCAACTGGCCCTCAGACTGGAAAGGCAAGACTGGCACGCGGGCTCTAAGTGTCTGTGTGGCAACTATCAGCGTCGCAGACTTTACAGTGGTTACATACGGCAGAGTAAATCTCGCTCTACTGACAGCATGTGTAGTGTTTGGTGAATCTGCACCTCCTGTGGACGCACGCCCCTCTGAGGCCAGTGCTCCACAGTGTTTGTAATGTTGTGTATGTTTGCGTGACGTCTGCAGGGTTTTTCTTCAGTTGGTGAGGTGTTATGTGGGCACAGCGGTTTCCAGGCTGCGGCGGCCCTGCCTCAGTTTGCGCTTGTTGCTGTACAGAGCCATCTCCTCCAGGGCGGAGGTGGCAGGCAGCGGGGTGACGTCGGGGCTCGCGGCGGTTCCTGGGAGGGGAAAAACGAAAAGAGAGAGAAAATGCATTTGAGCTGCTGCAATTTCTCATCTTTTCTTGTGACAGTATCTGCTGCAGAAAAGATCAGAGCGACAGGACAGAAGATCCCTGTGAATCCCGTGACCCTGCGAGAGACACCCCACATTTAGAGCAGCAGCTGGAAACGAGCAGGAAACAGATGCGTCCAGTTTCTGTGCTAAACTCAAACCAATGACTTCAGTATTTCTTAAGTGTTTTCACTGCCAAGTCCTTGTTTTAAACATCCTTTCACTTCTCTACTATAGTGACTGGTCCTGCTGATCATGTAAATTAAAAACAAACAAACAAAGGAAGCACATAACCATCATGTAGCTGAGTTTTTACATGTGTGCATCTGCAGGGCAAAGAGGTAGGCCAAAGCTTTGCTGAGCCAGCTGAGCAGGAGGATAAAAGCAATGAACACAGTTGTGGTGAGATGTTTACGTACACACAGGTGGTTTCTTTGAACTTCTTTTTTTGCACGGTGGAATGATCGTATAGGTCCAACAATTAGTCTTTTAAATTGACAAGGCAGGGTAACTTCTAGTTAGTGATCATGACTAAGTGCTGCTGGTAGTTTCTCTTTGCAGAATAAAAAGCTTGTTTGACAGCACTCATTGGATTGACACATACTAGGAACACTGGAGACCCAAACCAGCACCAGTGTCCACAGTGAAGCCGGTTTTAAATCGCCATGGACCGAGTGGGTGCCGACCGTGAAAGAAGCCCCTGCTCCAAAATCAACACCTTCAAACTCGACTCAAATTTGGAGTTGCCCTCTTGGACAAACCAAATACCTTCTGGAGAAAAGTTTGATGGCTAGTCGAGACAAAGACTGAGCTATTTGTCCACAATAATAAGAGGCACAATTGGAGGAGTAAATGTGCAGCTTTCAGCCGTCGAGTATGGTGGTGGTAGCATTATGCTCTGGGGCTGTTTTGCTACTGGTGGTACTGGTACATTGCACAAAGTAGATGGAATAGGATAAAACTTGGATGTTCCAGCAGGACAATGATCCCGATCCACAACTGATTTAGGAGTGGATAAAGGCAGCTAACATTAAATTTGTTGAAACGGCCTAACCCAGGCTCGGCCAACTCCAAGCCCCGAGGGACGGTGTCCTGCAGGTTTTAGATCTCACCCTGGGTCTACACACCTGAATCAAATGAGTATTTCATTACCAGGCCTCTGGAGAACTTTATTGAGGAGGTAATTTAGCCATTTAACTCAGCTGTGATGAATTAAGGACACATCTAAAACCTGCAGGACACCGGCCCCCGAGGCCTGGGTTTGGACACCACTGGCCTACCCAAAGACCTGACCGCAATCCTGCTTTTAAAGCCAGGTTAAAGCCAGAAACAAACCAATTTACCAAACAATTCAAAGAGTGGTCCAATAAGGGACATTTAACCAAATATTAGTGGTTATATTATATCTATGTATACATTTCACCCTGTGTGGACTAGAAAAAAGGCAAAATAAATTCAAACTTATGCACCCGGTTCTTGTTTTTTTAAAGTGATTAAAGATAGATGCGATCATTCCACCCCAGAAAAAAAAAACAGTTCAAAGAAATAATTATAAACCTAAATTACCAAGACACTCATGGCCATGATGACCGTAAACTTCTGACCACAACTGTACTTATCCAGTTTTAATAAGCAAATCATGCTTTCAAAATAAAGCGAATAAGTTTCTGATTAGATTTTAGCGCACACATGTGGTTTCTCTGGTGCACGTCTTTATATTTAAAACAAATCCATGCACAAATCAAAGGACTGTGGTTAAACTGATCCTTTACACATAAAACGTCCCTTTGAATCAGTAGCTGCTTCCTGTCTGGTGGCGAGCAGATGGCAAAGCACACCCAGGTGGACACACCCATCTTATACCCAAACCCCCAACTGTGCCACACAAACAGCAGGTTAGAGTGTAAATGTACAACCCGACACACACCCCGACAAACGCTCCTCGCACACACACACACACACACACACACACACACAGCGACAAACACATGCACACAGGATCCTACCAATAGGAGCCGCTTATCCCAGGTAGGCACCTGAATCAAAGGGGACAGAAGAGGTTGAGGTACAACTTCCTTTTCCTATCACTTCACCTGTTTGTGAAGCTTTTTTTTAATTTTGATTTTTAAGTGAAACCAAAAAATAAAAAAAAAATAAAATAAAAGCAGGAGTGTATACTCCATCTGTACCAGAAACCATTATTTGTTCTACACATGTGAGAAGTTTCCTGCCACGTTTTCTTGGCGGTGTTGGATTAAAATGACTGTACTATCATTATGTGACATCAGAATATTACGGTCACATCAATATCTTTGTTATACAGAAATAAAAACTATATATTTTGCTTGATACCTCAAAGAAGTCTGCTTTTATCTTACAGCTGATTTCTTACTGTGGCTCACTCTTTTCAATACACTGGTAAGGCAGCTTGTTTCTGACACTGAAAACAATCATTTTGTGTTTCATAAGTAAAAGTTTGGAGTTATTGTCTCAATATTTTTACTTATTTGAAGTTATTTTCTAAAATTTTAGTTTTCTTCTTAGAAGTAAATCCAAAGACAAGACTTTTTTAAATCTTGTTATCTGCCAAATTTTGTTTGACATAAGCTCTTTTTTTCATTGTTTATCAGCAAGAATTCCCGCTACTACAGTAGTCGCACTCTGTGTCAAAGACTTTTATTTTGAAAGTCAGAAACAGGAAGAAGCCCATGCATACAAATAAATGAGGTTTCTGGTACAGTTCAGGGCGTAACAATCAGCACCACGTACCTGGGTTACTGGAGCCGTCATCGATGAACTTTAAGTCTGTGTCAGTTGTGTCTGGGGACTGAAAGAAATAAAAAGAGACTCTTATTAACAGGGACTGACTCTGGGGTTTAATAGCCTGTAGCCCAGGGGAAGCTTTCACCAGGTGAGTAGTGGGGCTGGCAAGGTAGGAGACTGTCAGGAAACATGTCAGCTGCTCTCTGCAGTTTAGCAGGCAGCACTGAAGCTCCTAATCTGTCAGAGCCACAAAGCCAGAGTACATCTACTCAACTACTCCCCCCAGGAGAAACGGGCGTGTAAAAGAAGAGGGTGTCGATTAAGTCATTGGCGTCGAGGTTTCTTGTGTCAGTTGGACACACCCACAAAAGAGAGGACAAACAGAGAAACAGCACTAATGCATCGATGCACAACGGGGAAAAAACAAAGAAAAAAAACAAGCAGAACTGTAAGGAGTCATCTGTTGCTTAATTTGAATTAAATTGATCATGCTTGGAAGTGATTTATCTATTTATTTACTCTACACAAAGAATTTAATGTGTCACTCAACTGAAGCCGACACACATGACAGGCTCAGACGTTTTTCAGATGATGCACAAACACAGACTTAGCTGTGGTTGGAGTTATTCCATGATACGAGCTGTGAAGGCTTCCCTTTATATCTCCACTCCACTTTAGCAGGCGGGGGACTCAACCAATCAGTGTACAACGCATTCTTCTGTTCAGGGGCCGGATAACACGCTCGACTTAAATACAGCTGCGACGTAGACATCATGTAAATTTCATTTTAAAAGCTACTGAATTTGTCTGCAGGGATCGAAGACAGTATACACTGATCAGAGATAATATTATGATATAGAAGCAGGAAAGATGGGCAAATGTAAGGATTTGAGTGAGTTTGAAAGGACAAAATTTTGCTGGCTAACCGACTGGGTCAGAGGATCTCTAAAACTGCAGCTATTGTCGGGTGTTCCCAGTCTGCAAGGTCGTGGGCAGCAAAGTCTCACTGAGCACGTGGGGAGCATAGGCCTGTCAGATCCAACCCTCATCTGTGACATCTTGTTTCAAAAAAGGTAAAAATCATTGCCTGACACTTCAAAATTGGAATTTGCCTTATATTAAGTATATATATATTATATACTGCAGTGGAGGGTTCAGTTCACAGCCACTATAAAGTCAAGGAATAACTACAACTGCAAATAATTTGTTCTCTGTGAAGATTGAAGATAGGTTTGGAAACCCCCGAAGGCTTAAACGACCGTGCAGGAAACAAACAAGGTGAAAATTTTCGTAATATCCATAAATATCCCAGAATCCCAGAAAGCGGTGTCACAGACGACGGATATTCGACTCAGAAATAAACGACCACTTGCAAACAAGCGCTGCTGCTCCACCTCTACACCAAGATTCCCCTGCTTCTCCCTTCTCTTCCTCCACACGGGAGGAAATTAACTCTTCCCCAAACAGACGGATACAAACGGAACCGTTATCCTCTTGAGAGCACAGAAGATCAGCGGGTGAGATGAGATGAGCGCAGATGAGAGGAAATGTCAAGAAGGACATGTCATTCTTCTGCATGATGTTCAACCCATGCGTGGAATAAGACAACTGATGGCAGTGAGTGCGAGAGTGAATAAGATGCAGAGTTTTCCACCCAGGTTAGTGGGATCAAAGACCTGTCTGCATCCCAGCAGCTGCTGAGCGTTAATGTTTGCGACCGATTAGTTGGCTGCGAGATAGATAGATGTGAATGGATACAGCTAAAGATGCTGTTACATTTGTGAGTCACAGGTGTGAGGCAGGAAGGGAGGGAGGCTGATGTGGTGTGCTGTTATTTAGATTAAAAGTCCGCCTTCATTGTGCAGGTGAGAGTTAGTGAGCCACACCATGAATAGGACAGAGAGCACGGATCGATGACTGAGCGACAACCTAGACTGCAGTCACACGGAGGCCTCCTGATTAACAGAAACTAGAGGGAAGAGGCAGCACGGGAAAGCCAGGGGAGGGAGGGAGGAGGAGGAGGCTTGATGCCCCCGGAGATCGGCATGCAGCCAATACCTGGATGTCGTATACGGGTTTGGAAGAAGGAATGGCAGCAAACTGTCGGTAGTCAAACTTCTTTGTTGACACGGACTAGAAGGATAGCAAACAGGAATGAGCAGAGGGAGAAGAGGGGAAATAAGGGAAACAAAAGAGAGGAAAATGGAGGAAGTGGGACAAAGTATAGAAAGGAGAAAACACAGCGGAAGAGGGGAAAAAGTCAGGGAATAAGAGGAAAAGGCAGAATAAAATGGAAGAGGGAGAGTGGAGGGCAGAGAGGCAAATGGGTGATTTAAACAGCCAGCTGTGGCATTGATGGGAGAGCAGTGTGTGTGTTTTCAGCTCTGATTGGATAGAGTGGCAATGAGCAAGATGGTGGATTCATGTCAATGTATTTTGATGCAAATGTACCTCTTCCAGCTTGTGAACAAACGAGCCTGACGGTTTCCTTTATTCAATTAAATCACACTGTAAAGTAAGTGTTACAGCTTTTTTTTTTTAAATATTATGATGACTCAAGCTCTCCAAGTCAGTACAAACTAGCAAGTGGGGGGAAAAAACAACAACAATTAAATCAGTCAATAAGAAACTGAAATTCAGGATTAAATCTTACCAGCCTGCCGGGCGAGGTTAATCCTCGAGGACTGAGCTCTGCCAAACAGACAAAGAAATGTACTTAAGCAGGTAAAAAAAAAAAGGGTGGAAAATGAGCTTTTTAGGTGAAAAGACAAACACAGTTTCCTTTAGCAGCAGCTTCTTACCCTCCATAGGAGTGGGAGAGGGTGTTGGTGCAGGCGAGGGTGACTCTGTCAGTTGATCTAGTGTCCCACGTTTCTTCCCGTCCCGAGACTTGGCGATGACCATCTGAGCCTTCAGTGCATCCTGCTCCAGAGACTTCATTCTGCAGGAGGAACGACCGCAATCAAAAAAATATTCAAAGGCATTTAATAAAGTCCAACGTTTACAGAAATAGGGAGACAAAAAACTGACACCGTCTCTCTCTCACACACACATATGCACACCACTACGGGTGGGTGCAGGCCAATCACTGCTATTTTGGGGTGTTCCTTGTCCTGGTTTGCAGGGATTAAAAAAATAAATAACATAAATGTAATTTCAAAGCAAAAATTAAGGATGCACTCCAGGAAAAGGGACCACCTACCGCTAGTAGGCGTACCCTCAGCTCACAGAAAGCTTGCGTACTTACTGCGGATCACGTGTTAGTAACAGTACAAAAAGAACAGCAAGGCACAAATGAAAACGAAGAGTTCTGCAGAACGAGGGTGGAAGACAAGACAGAGAAAAGAAAAGAGAGACGGGAACCAAAAGGAGCTGGAGATGGGAAACAGCAGAGACGTGCAGAAGCAGTACGGCACTGGAAAGGCAGCGGAAGCACTGTCAGTGTTGCTGCGAGTGCTTGCTTGGACCTTTCCGAACTCGGCCTCTAGCAAAGTACCCCAAATATCAAAGCACCCCAGCACAACCCCACGATGCCGTGCATCTGGCCCTGGCGGCCGGGGCCGAGGAGCAGACCTGAGCTGGGAGGCTGCAGAGGAGGAGGTAGAGGAGGAAGTGGGGGGCTGGGGTGCCGCGGCCGTGCCCTGAGATGCCCTCACTCGGGCCTGGTAGAGCCTCTTAGCCAGGTCCTGCTCATACTGCCTAACATCCTCCTCTAGGCCATAGGGCCTGTGCCCCACAAGGTCACAGAGAGAGGGAGGGAGTGGAATAAAAAAAAGTGTACGCCAGGATGACGGAGGAATGTGGAGGACAGGAAGAAAGGCACACAGACAAAGAGAAGAAAACCAAAGAATGGAAGGTAAAACACCAATATAAGTAGGAGAGCCAGAAATGATAAATAAGACAATTTTTAGACACAGTAACAGTGAGACAGAGACAGACCACACACGCAGGATAGTCACTAAACTAAATCTACCGAGAATTTACGTTTGCTTTGACATAAAATAACTTCTTGAAGCCTTTTATTTACTAGCTTGACAAACTGTAACAGGAAACGTGGGACAGAAGTGTCTCTAACCCTAAAGAATGTGCAACTATAAAAGTCTGGTCTGATCCTTGGTTTCCTTCGGTACGCATTTTTCTTTGCGTGTGGATGCTGCCGTCTTCCAAAGTTACCATCCAAGTTAAGTCTCCTGTTACTCAAAAACTGCTGAAATAAATCCACAAATCGAGGTTTAGCCCTGAAAGCATTACATTCTACTTATTTTATTATCCTTGCTTAACGTGTGGCATGGTTGCATTACCGTGCTGCCCTCCACATTGCTCTCTTCTCGGCTTCCAGGGCTCGTTTCTCCGCAGGGGACAGGTCCTTGTCAGGTGCCACGGCCAGCTCGGGGCTCTGCATACGAAGTCTCTCTTGGTGTCTGCGCTCTGCTTTGGCTGTTCGGATGGGAGCTGCTGATTCCCCGGGGTAAGCTGGGACGAGACTGACGGGATAGACGGGTGCAGTTAGTTTGGTTTCTAGGCTTTGAACTCTGAGCCCACTCAGTCATCAGAGGGAGAAATTGAAAATTCTGCAGCTTAAACTGACCACCGCACTGGGAGGATGACGCGAGGAGTGTGATCAGTGGCTAACAGCAGGTAAACATGTTGTCCTGTGTGTTGTAATTACCCAGTCATTGAGTTGGGCCTCTGCTCCAGCCTGAAGCTGTCCTCCAATGAATTCCTCTGAGAGTCTCCCTTGCCATCTACTGAAGAAGGCCTTCATGCAAAACGAACAATTAGTCTTCAGTGTGCGGAAGAAAGTGTAAAGAAAAACAGATTAGTCTAACACAGCTTCTCACCCTGAGCTGTAGTTTGGCGGTGTGGAGCAGTGCTGCGATGGGGTGGACACCGGCTCCACTTTGTACTCCACTCCATCCAGCAACACCTTTCCGGTGGCCTTCATCTGTGCCACCTGCTTGGCCAGGTCCTCCTCATCCTCATCCTCGTCGTCATCATCCAGTAAGTACTCCCGCGCTCGCTGCTCAAACTTCCTCTCTGGTAACAGATTATCATGTAAACACACTCCACTGATTTGAACACATTCCTTAGATATGAGCTGCATGTGGCTAAGAAGGACACTCAGGAAACAAACCTTCTTCCTCCCTCATCTTCTTGAGGTCATCCTCCCCGACGAGGGAGACTCGAGGCTTGGGTTTTTCTGGCGTCTGTTGCTTCACGTCAATCTCAAAGTACTTCTGTCTGTCCCTGAAAGAGCGCTGCTCTGGGCTGTGCTTACCACCAAACACTGGGCTCTGTGGCATCAAAATCAGGACAAAATGAACAAAATTAGAAGTGATAAATGCTGAAATTAGAGCGCTTGCATTTCTCCCTACTGAAAAAGCAATTATATTATAATAACATTCGTATAGTGCTGCAGATTGAATGCTGAAGTCTGCATGAGTCAGCATTGTTGCACATCAGGTTCCTTCGTCTCTAAATCTATAAAGGTTTTTGGTTAGACGCTTGAAATAAGATGTCTGGTTAACGTCACAGTTCCACAGATTTTATTCTAAAATATACAACACCCCAGTAAATATCCCACAGAGAAGTGGCTAAATGAGACGACAAGGACTTTTAAAGTTATTACAATGAACACAGGAGGTTAGTGGTTGTGGTGAAATTCAGGTCATGCAGCTGTGGTTTAGTTCCCTTCCACCCCATGTTGGCACTTTAAGTTGTTGCAATTGCATTTATGCTTCAAAAATCATAACAGTGGTGTCAACTTGTGGAAAATTACCCTGCTGAATAGGGCTGTTCGATATAACGATATATATCGGATGACGATATAAAAACGTCCATCGTTTCATTTTATGCTATCGTTTGGTTCGTGGTGTCGCAAAATAAACTGTTTACGGCAATATATTTTCATGGTTTTGATGGTCACTGTAGTGGCTATATTACTTTCTTAAAGTTCTCTCTTTCTCTTATATTTAATATAACCACACTACGGATGGACAAGCGCCTGTTTTTATGCGTTGTGGTTAGCAACAACGAGGTAACAGCATCGCGTGTCCGCTTGTTTATGTTCCACATAAACCTTTCACAATAAAGCTCAAGATCCTGTTGAGGCTTTTCAAAATAAACTAAATCACGTGAAAGAGCAGATTATTTACGGATGAGAATTAAAAAAGAGCCGCCAGGTGCTAAAAAATAAACCTTAGACTCAAACGTTAGAACAGGCTTTTCCCCGCAGCACGCCGTGTAATAAATACTCACAAAGAAAACGGCGGCCATTACAACTTATGTCTAAAAATGTATAGTTTCATCATGCATTGGTTAAAACGCTCGACTCCAGCTACATGACGCGCAGCTGGAAACACTTCACGCAAGACGAGCTGCCCGAGATTCACAGAATTTACAGAAAATGTTACATTTGTGTGATTTATATCGTTATCGGACGATAGAATTCTTATATCGGGATATGAGATTTTGGTCATATCGCACTGCCCTACTGCTGAACAGAACAAATGTTAGAGTTCGTTTTCTGTGATAACGCAAAAGCACAAGGAAAACAAAACAAAAAAAAAACAACAAAAAAAACTCTGGTGTCCGGGAAGATGTTAAATGCAGGATCATCTACACATAGAAAGTCCTTGCAGCACTAATTCCGACTAATTAAAGCTGCAGAGACATTCGCAAGAAGGTCAAAAGATGTCGTTAAAGATGCAAGAAAAGCATCTCAGACCAAGGAGGACGAAAAAAGAACAGCCATAAAATATAACCCAGCACCATTAAGCTGCATCACATCAAATAACTGACGCTCCCAATTCCTGACAGAAGTAGCATAGTTGTCTCCAACCTGTAGGAGCACAGACCCCACCACCGGTCAAGCCAAGCACATGAGCACAGGGATGCTCTAGCTGTGTTGGAGGCGGTGGGTACCTGCAGGTCCATGGAAGGCGTGGAGCGGCGCGGCACTGCTGCAAAGCTCATATACTCACGACGGTCTGATAAGAGGGGTTGCCGAGGGGAGACCTTGCCGGTCAGACCCTCGCCAGCTCCCTCCCGACCATCTGTGTCATCAAACACCTCGTTGTTCAAATCAGGCTGAAAAGGCCACACAGGTCATCACCAGATGATCAGTGCAGCACGCTTTGAGCAGATGTGCAAAGCTACAGCTTCAATACTCACTTCTTAAACACCATATTGACCCAAATATAATGAAACTGTAGAGGGGGACTTTTAGAAACTAAATGTCTAGAAACAATTGCTGTCTTTATTTTCTGGTCAACGTGGTACAGCAGACACCTGTGATATGTTTACTCACCTCTGGAGAAGGTTGCTTTGGTTGGAAGTTGTTCCTTGTGCCATAAAGGTCCTGTTGGTAGTGCAAGAAATGAGTGTTAGCAACGTGAAGGACACAAAAATGACTCAGGACTGAAATGACTACAGAGGACAGGCAGACTGATTAACAGATACACAGTACGTACAGGAGTCAGCACACCCCCCTGCAATATCACGTCAAATGATTGAAAAGTGTAACTACATTGATAATAAGATGAACAATGAAAAACAAACACAGTAGAGTGTGATCGCTGAGACAGAACTCAGCACACCTGGGATTTTTAAGGAAGTGAAAACCTTGCTGTCCACTTTGATCAAGAGGTGATGCCACAGGTTGCCTCCCACTAGGCCCTGGTGGGAGGCAACCTGTCTCCAGAACAATTGCTATAGTCACAAAGTCTGGTGAAGGTTTGCAAATAAGTGTCAACCGATTTCTAAATACAGACAGAAACTACAGAAAATGTTTTCTAAAAATCCCACGATCATGTACATTTGTACATTTAACAGTTCAACTGAGTACTGAACAGCAGCCTTATAACTGTGTTCAATGTGTGCTCTTTTGTTGACATTAGGTGTTTGCATGCTAGGTTAAATATGCTACATATTTTCAAGAAGACCAAGTTTGGGTGACCTTCATCCCATGAGGCACTTTATGAAGCACCCTGCTGGGTATTAAACCTTCTCTATGTACAATTCATCATTAATGTTACAATATATATTTATATTAATTTAGTTTGCAAACCACGACTGGCAAAAACTATTCAGTTAATTTCAATTTAATTTATATAGCATCACATCACAACAATAGTTGCCTCAAGGTGTTAAAGACCCTCCAATAATACAAAGAAAACAGACAAAACCCCAACAATCATATGACCTATAAGGCGCTCATAGACCACCTATGAGCAAGCGGTTTGGCCACAGTGGGAAGGAAAACCTCCCTTTTAACAGGGAGAAATTTCCACCACAACCAGGCTCAGGGAGGCAATCAGTCAGGGATGAAAAACTACTTTGCTAAAGGACAGAGACAATGCACTTTTTAATCATTTGACATTTAAGCGATATTGCACAGGGGTGTAATATATTTTTAAATAAATGTGACTGAATATTAGTACACGAGCCACACATGAACGGATGGATGGATCGAGAGTCAACACCAATATGACAGATGATGGCAATGAAGGCATTCCACACGTCACAGCACGTCACAGGCCCCCCCAACAAGGCGCAGGCTTCACTTAGCGCAGCCTGCTCCAGTCAGGAGGATGCGGCACGAGACCAACCAGGCAGCACAGCATGCTTGTGTTGTTGTAGTGACCCGGTTGAGTCCGGACAGCACGGCCTACCTGCGGCGGCTCCAGCACTGCCAGTGAGCGAGGCACGGCGGCAAACGCCTTGTATGCCTGCTTGACATTCATGGGAAACTCGTCGGGCGAGGAGGGGGAGGGGGCGCGAGGCTGCAGCGTGGGGAGGGGGGTCACGGAGGGAGGGTGGGAGAGGTCGATATGGTAAAGGAGGCGGGGGGGAGGACAGACAGACAGAGACATGGAGGAGAGGACAGACTATGAAAAAAACCAGCAACGTTGAAGAAGACTGTGGAGGAGAACAGGTGAAGAGCATGGCAGCTGGTTTCATGTGAGAGAGGAGGGAGTATGCCAAAAAAGACAGACAGTAGGGCTTGGAGAGTTCAAAGCAATGGAAGATTTCTCCCGTCGATGAGCAACTTTATAAAACAATCAGCAAGACATGAGATGAAATCATAGGTTCATCAGTATTTTCTGATCCACTTGAGCTACTTGCCGATAGAATGAAATGAGCGAATGTTTCAAAAGGCGGTTAACTTTTAGGAGTTATCCTGGGTCGAGTCTTCAGGTAGAGCTCAAATAATTACAACCTCAAGATGTGCCCGGGGCTGAACACACTCAGCTCCCCTGTGCACTCAAACCCTTCAGATTTGGTTTTAACGTCTTTGGAACCTCATTTGTGTGCCATAACTACCTGTAACTGCTGCACTTTTTTAGTATTATTACTATTATTATTTTTTAGGCTGTGTAGTCACAGCACGTGGCACGGACGCCAACAGCAGAGAGAGAGAACAGCCCTACGTGGTGGTGAGGGGTCTTACAGAGGTCTGGGAGTTGAAGGGGGAGGGGCCATGCTGAAAGGGGTTGGGGCTGTGGCCGTCTGGTGTGGCGGGCGAGTTGCTGGGCCGAACACGCCCCACTGGCTGGATGGCACCTGGTCGCGTCTGGAAGGAAAACAAATATTGATAGTAAAATATGAGTGAACTGTTGCTTGAGTTGATGAAGTTTAATTAGAATGAATGAAAAGTGGGTGGAGTTGATGAGTGAAATACATCTGAGCATGTCTGCAGATTTTATAGAATATAATTAACATCAAGCTCCGCCTCCTCCAGAGCTACTTCAGGCGTGGCAATTCTGAGCACCTAAAGAGACTTTAAGGGTCTGTTTAGCACTTTAGCATGCAATACTATACTGGCTAGACTGTATGTATGAAATATATATGTTTAGATTTTAGACTTTATTTAACTGTTCCTGGGAAATAATTCCATCACTTTAGCACCCACCTGTATAGTAACCAGTAGGCTATCAAATACAAGACCATAAATAGCTTCATATATGTGGTTAAACTGACACAAACTGGACTCTACTCTTATACTGCAAAATACATCATCCTAAAACAGCTATTTCTGAGCTCTGGAGACACTCACTGATGATGAGGTGTTGTCCTTGACAGTGGGAGTAGAGGTGTAATGAATATTTGCCTGCAACAAAAATTAAAACAAAGCCATGACAATGACACAGAAATGCATGGATCAGCAGCACAGTGAATAAAATCACTAAATGTAAACTTAAGGGGCTTTTTTAGGATGATGCCAGGCCACATAAAGACACTCTTCAGAAAACTTGAAGCTACCAGAGTTTTCCTTGAGCTAATATGATCACCAAATGTGGGACAGCGGTCGTAATATGCAACGCAGATTGATAAAGCTCAAGGGGGGAACAAAAATGATCACCCAGTGAGAAAATATTAAGCCATAGCTGGTCAGTAGATCTATTTCTCCAGTCTGCATGAGGCAAACCATGAGTAATCAGCTGGCTGCGGAGAAGCAGTCACATGCTTTTCAGACCACTCAGCTAGTTATGTTTTACTGTCAGAGAGCTCAGAGCAGCGTGAGCTAAAAAAGAAATCCAGGCCAGCGCTGAAAGGGCCGCATGCCCCACTTACGAAGCGGGTCTCCCTGCCTGCACACAGGGAGCTGTTGGAGGAGTGGTGGCTGGGCTAAGGGTGGGAGGAGAGGTCAAAGTGTCAAATACCTCCTCTAAAGAGCTACAAGCGACTCATGGAAAAAGGATAAAAAAAAAAAAAATTAAAAAAAATTGGTATGAGAGCAGGCGATAAATATTAGAAGAGAGCTAGGTTTAAGAGCCGCTTACCGGTTGGATAGTAGGAGAGTAAGGGGCTTCCCTGATTGGGCTTTCCGTCCTGGTGAAATCAGAGGAAGGCGCCTGGAAAAACAAAAAGTAAGGACACAAATTTAACAGCCGCTCAGTTTCACTGAAAACACAGAGCAGAAAACAAAACAAAAACAAAAAACTGTTTAGTCCAGCTGTGAATTTACGCCTCCCTAAACATGCGCTTTTCTGTGCCGTGCTCCTTCGTGACCCTCCTCCTCCTCACAGCTGTCGGCTCAGACATTCCAGTCGATCCTCATCACAGACTCACAAATACCTCACGAGGTGCCACAAGCTCTGTGCTCACAGTAAAAACATGCAACTGTTCAGCTGGTTATTATTAAAACAGGATTAATATGAATGAATTGGCCAAAGAGCGTCCTAGAGAGAAAAAAAAATTCTTTCACATGAATCATCCAACTGAGAGTATTTATCTCAGAGTGCAGCTTTCTGTTAACACACCATGCTGCCTCCACACCACACTCAGGCGGGCGTCTCTCTTGCCTTGCTGAACAGCCAGGGCTGCAGCTGCCCCTGTCTGCCGTAGCCCACCGGAGGCCCCGACAGGATCTGCTCTCCAGGAGGAAGACCTTTTCCTCTGCGATTAGCCACCAAGAAAGGGTTCTCGCTGAAGCAAATCGACTGAGAGTCCACCAGGCACTCCTCTTCTTCAGGTGCAAGGGATGAATTAAGAGGTGTCGTGGAGCCAGTACTCTGGGGGGTGGAGGTCCCATCAGGGGAGAAATGGGATCCTTGAAGATAGCTGGGGTCTGAGTTCAGACTGGAGCTGGACTCAGGGTCCAAGTGGCTGAGGGACTTAGAGGGTTCATCTAAACCAAAGCCTAGGGGCTTTAAAGGAGCTGTGTACTGGGCCTGCACGGGGGCCTCCATAGGATCAGTCAGAGTGACAGAAAACTGCACAGCAGCAGAGGAAAGAGGGGGACAGACAGACAGTAAACCAGTGACAGGAACTCCAGAATACAGAGAAGAAAGGAAGCTGCTCTCAGTTAGATTAAACGACAAAACAAGTTGATTGCCACTTCAATTCCCTCCTCACAGGTTTGGCTGTTCTCACTAAAGTTACTGCAGAGACCAAGTGGCACCAATTTCAACAGCAGAAAACTAAATTTGTAACTCTAAAATTTTAACTGTATGTGATCTCAGGTACACTCACTGAACACCCCCCCCCCCACCCCCGCACAGGCTAACTGGTTTTTGCAGGTACTGGAAGTGCAATGACCTTCTCTTCATCTTTAATTTCCCTCCAATTGAAGTGCCAACTTAGCAGCTCCATAAAAAACATTAGTGGCCTGTTTGTAGGACTTCAACTATTATTTTCAAAATATTACAGATTAATCAATCTTCCAGTTACAGGTACACCAGATGGGTCATGACTTGACTGGTTTATAAACAATAATAAAAATGCCAGTTTTTTAAATTTTAAATGCGTAACTTTTGATAGGATTAAACTTACAGGATAAGATGCACTTATACTGATCAATTCTAACCCTTAAAGCTGCCGATCAAATAGATTTTTCTATTAAATATTTGCTAAAAGGACTTTGGATTAGGGCTTAGTCATTTAAGCCCTGCTTTTGATCCTGAACTCATTGTTAGTTAGAAAGAACTGGATGAAGATGCTGTTTATGGTGAATGACCCAACGGGCCAGTCGTTAGAAGATTAAACTGAATGAAAACAAAAAGAAACACATAATTTTCTGCTTGTGTAATGAGATATATATATTATATTCATTGTGCTTAAATAGAAGGTTGCATGAATGACTCATTTGTCATCAAAATATTTTAACATTATGACCACAAAATAAATTAATAAAGATACTAAAACTCGCTTTTTAGGGTCAGCTTGAAACTAATTAAGTACAATCAATACAATATCTGGACACTGAATACGTACATTCATGCAGTATCTGCTACATTCTCTAAAACGTGAGATGAGCTCGACAGAGAAGCGTCTTGGTGCTAAAAAGAGTCCCTCACGTCACTAAATCTTTCCCGAAGCCTTTAAGATACGTTTCCCAGCGGCCATCATTCAAGACTCTCCGCAGCCCACACTCCTAGCATGTGCTTTAAATAAACATTATCAGACCAGTGAGACATTCGGGCTCCAGCACACCTTCAGCTCCTCCTGTACTTAACAGTGACGACTACTGCTCGTGTCACAGCTGAGAGAATACGCAGCTTTTAAACCAACGTTCACTCTGAAACTGAATCTCGGCCATGTTCTGTTTCACATACTTAAGACCTTAAAATTGTTAAAAATCTTCAGGTCAGCCCAGACAAACTGCAGTGGAATTTATCCCACATGGCCTTGACATGTCTGGTGATAATCGAAATAGCCACAGTAAGAATACAGCGAGCATTGTGATGCAGCAAGGCAGCTCTGTACTGTCAGAGTCGGCGCTGCGATGAGGGTCAGCGAGGTGGAATGTGAACGACACAGACTGCGAGGGACAGCTGGGGCCCCGCTGTGACAGAGCAAAGTCAGGCTGCTCGTTCGCCGGCATGCCAACGCGCTGAGCTGTCTGGGAAGTCCAAAGCAACCTGGGAACTGAAGCGTTTAAACACTTCAGTCACGGCTTTAAGTGAATGCCATGAATCAGTAACAGAAAGCAGAGTCTGAAGTGCCAGAACAAAATTTATGGAAAATGTTTTCTGTGTAAAATTAAATGATAGCTCCATTAATCAGGATTTGGGATGTCCTTAAAAACCAAATACATATTTACCAATAAAAAGTTTTACTAACAGAAAGTATCAGATAATCTTAAATGACATCTGAATGGGTCTAACACATTTTTAGTCAGGAATTTCTGGAGTACAACACTACTAGTTTTCCCTACTCTAAAAATTTGGATCGGTTAGGGCCGTTAATAGGATACGTTAGGCAACATCACAAAAAATTGATGTCAAATATAAACGTCAAAATTCAACCTTTGTAAACCTGAGTTAAAAATCGGGATAAACTTCTTGGAAAATTCTAGGAATTTGGTTAAACCACCCTTTTTATTTTTATATTTATTTTAGAAAGGTTTTATTATGAAGGAACAGTAGCGAGAGGATGATTTAAACACCAACAAATGGGAAATACAACCCTGTCTTCACACTCAGTTCCAATAAAACAAGGCCCTCTATACATTTATCTATTGGCAGTTTAGCAGGTTGCTCTCAGGTCTGAATCCATCTCAACTTCTTATAAATCACATCTTGTATCACTAATATTTAAGCAGCACCTGTTCTTTTGTTGAAACATTTTTACAACAAAGCAGTGCTATGAAGCACACCCACTTGTGTTTCACCATCAAAAATCAGGGCTTATGAGATGCTAACCCCTTCAATTTAAAATATTGGTCCACTATGAGTGTAACTAACCAACAAGCTGTTCTTACAGTACAGTCTGAACAGGACCACGTTTCCAGAGCAGCTCTAGCACACAGAGCAGGAACAGCTGCAGACGATATGTAGGTTAAGTTCTACTCTCACAGGTTACTGAGAAAAAAGCCTGTACTGCTGCTAATTTACAACTTTCACACATAGCTGCATTATTAATGCGAATTATTTAACATTTGCTGTTTAAAAATGTTTTTAAACAACCATATTACAGACAAAATTGGATTAAAATAAGACTGACGAGAGAACAGACAGGACAGAAAGACTCAGAAAAAACAGAAAACAGAGTCGCTTTAAATCTTTAAACTTCCTCCAGTTAAACCCATTATACTCACTGTAGGACGGTAAAAGCACAGAGCTCTATGTTCACTTAAACGTATTCCCCTTAAGACTGGGAACTCAAACCGAAACACTTGTCTTTTCCTCATAGGCGACACCCCCCGTCCGCCAGCATCCCACCCACCCGGGAGACTCCATCCAATTCAGAACCAGATGCAGGTTTAAAATATCACAGATAGGCCAGTTGATAGTGGACAGCTGTCCCCTTTCCAGTATCTCACCAGCTCCCCCTCTCGCACTTGCAGAATACAAAGACTGACTTCGGGCTTTGCCTTCTTCCATTCCCAAAATCTTCTGCACCATATGTAGTTTTTCTTTTAGTCTTTCGTTTGTGATTCTTCCCGGATTACTTTAGTCTTCCCGTAAGACTCTTCATTTACTTCTGCTCTTGTTGTGTGTTGTGCAGTCAAGGTTTAGTCTTCAGCAATGTTGACTTGCGGTGAAGATCATGGAGGTGTTAAGTGCTCATAGAGGTCCAGCTGACTGACGCTGGGTTTATTCTGAGCTTTTAAAAAGACTTCCTGCATGGGCCGCTCTCAAAATGCTGACTCAAGAAGACTGCTTTCTTTTTACAAACTCTGAAAAGTAAAAATCAGACAAACATGAAGTAAAACTCACCCTGCTGACCTTCTGCAGACTCGTGGTGGGCAGCGCAGCTAGCGTTTTGTAGTCGAGTTTTAGCGGTCCAGTGCCAATGCTCTGATGGGAAATAAACAGACCCAGAGGTAAGACGGTCTGCACTGAAGTTTAGTTTACAAAGAGCAGGTGGTCACATAACAAATACAAGAAATCAAGCGAAAGATCAATACTGGCACTTTCTGTACGTCTGAGCTGGCTGTGAGTGATTTTCCTACTCTGTAGTCTTAAAAGTTTTCCAGCTGTGCATGACAATTTAAACACATGTAATTGATGTCTAATATCAAAGGAAACCTCAGGGTTGTTGCATAATCTATCATTATATGTAGACTAGATGATCAAATACGTTTAGCTGAAATGGCAGCTGTAAAATTCGGTCACAGTTTTAAAAAGCTTAAATAAGCCTTCAAATCTGTGGATTGGGTTATTGTTTGATCAGTACGTGAAATAGCACAGCTCCACAAATAACATGTTAACAGCTATAATATCCTTCTGCGGAAAAAGGTAGCAACCCTCAGACTAGTATCAGCCTTTTAGAGCTGAAACAGCTTCTTATAGGAGTTTTATTTCCATTAAATTTGCTTTTTTTATAGCAATACTTTTTTTCCCCCATTTCATAACACTACATCTCTTCTTTCTGAGACATTTCTTGTTGGATTTCCAGTGTGATTAAAGTCATTTACCTTACCTAGAGTTCAATTTAATGAGTGGGCAACAGCTGCTCAGTCCCTCATACCAAAAAGTGCTTCACAGTCAGTGTTTGACCTCACTCACAGTAGATTTTCCTTAAAGTGAAACGCTTTAGTTTAAATGTTTAGAGATCTTTTTTAAAGCGCTTTTTAAAAGATGCTGAAGAGCAAAGAGAAATCCAGAACTCAGATGAGGTTTAATAAGCCTAATTCCAGGGTTTTTAAATCACCTGCACTGATCTGGAACTCCTGACTCTAAATGTATAAATGTGAACGTTTCATAAATCTAAGGGTGGTTTTTCCATGAGATTGAGTTGTGTTTAAGGATTTAAATTTTTTAAAAATTGAAACTAAAAGTCAAAAAGGAGACTGGGAATTTCCTCTTTTTTCCTTTAGGAGCTGCTTCAATTATGATTTAAGTGTTTGTATCCTTTGTTTGGTTACATTTGCAGGTGGACACTTATCAGGGCCCCTCCAGCACAACTATTCCAATTTAAATTGGGTCCCTTAAAAAAAGAAAATGTATAAAAGTTTAAGACACATTTATTTAGCATTTGTGTCTAAACTGCAGACAGGAAGTTCACCCGAGGACCTGCCGATGAGGAGTATCTCACCTCAGTCTCCTCTTCTAGCAGGCGAGTTGCCTCCTCACGCTCCAAGCGCATTCGCTCCTTCACCAAGAGAGGAAGGGGAGGAAGAGGAGAAGTACAGAGGGGAAGACACACAGTCACACACAGCCACACAGTAATGCGATGAGGTTTGAAATAAAGAGGAAGACGAGGAAAGTAGTGTTAGAGAGAAGAGAAACAACAGTGCGGAAAGTGGTATGGAGATGGAATGATTGGATGATTTTGGATCACACATAACGCACCAAAGGTAGAGGATAGGTGAAAAAAAGAAACAGAAGGGAAAGAAAGGATAGAACCCACACACATTAAAAAGTATTCTATTCATCAGCTATAGGAGCAGAAAAAGCATGCAAGGTGGGACATTACAGGAACAGTTCTGTCAAACATGATGCCCACACAGGGTGCAGAGGGGAAGCTTCATTCACCCGGTAACAGGCAAACGTGAGGATGTGACTCTAACTCCACCCTGCAGACCCAGTATAATTTATTTTCAGCTATACTGGCACAGAAAAACTGAGTTTTCTTGCATTGATTCATCTTCATCAATCTGCTCTCTACCTTTCCCAAAACAAATGATTTTCAATTTCACTTACCACTTTCTCCATCTCTTCTCGCTCCCACTGTGATGTCTCTCTCACCATCTCAGACTCCTGACGAAGACCAACATTTAACCTTACAATGCTAAAAGCTACTGTTCATCATGTAAAGCTCAGCAGAGGCAATTCAGTTTCTGTAAATAAGCCCTGGCAAACGTGGTTACGCCTAAACGTGTGCAGAGAAACAGCAGAAACATGGCATTCAATAAACCAGCAGACCCTGCATTCCTTTAGAACGGGCAGCCTCCCAAAAACTAATCTGGACAAAATAAACAACTGGGCTGGCGCATTCTGGCCGCTCCGATAGTAAGATGGGTACGTGCGGCGTGCATGCCCAAAATGAGTAAATCTGTACAACTCCACTTGCTAACACCAAACTGCTGTGGAAGCACTGTGCTGGTGTGGCAGAATTGCTGAATAACACATCCGATTCACAGGTTGCGCTGAATGGCAGTGGCTTTGGTTAGTACGCCAGCTTTGCACTGCACTTACGTGGATCTGCTGGATCTTTAAGGAGCCTCAAAAGTGCGTTCTGCATGTTAAAATCAATACCATCAGTACCTGACCTTAAGTAGATCAGTGATAGCAATGTAATGAAAAAATGAAGCTCGTGCACAAGTGAAAAAATCTGCAGCTTCTCAAGCAGCAAAATGAACTTCAAATCATAGACCATATATTAAAGAATGAAGCCACTGTGTTGCCACCAGTTGGTTAGTGAATCCTGCTGTGAAGCCGCAGGCTGAACATCTTAATGTTTGGAAGCTGGAGTTAAAGAGTGAGTCGAAACTGAGGCACACTCCATGGTTATAACGTAGCAATGCATCTGAAGCATGTCCTGCTTCATTATCCTAATTTATGATTCTATTGGAAGCATAATTTGGTAGGTGCGCATTATGCGCCATTGCCTGTTTATTCATCACGGAGTATTTGGAGACAAGTGTGTGTCTTCTATGCAAACTAGAGGCAACCACACCAATCTGGTAGTGACTAAAACTATAACAACAAGGTTAAAGGTTTTGTTCAATGCCCTCTTTGAAATCGATTTCACATGGCATAAGCCAGTAACCTCGCTCAGATCTACCAACTCTAGATCTGAGCGACTGTGGTCTTAGCAGATAACACTCTGCCCTCTCATCCATATAAGTTCACTTTTAGATTCACCAGCTAAACTGCTAAACTTTGAGCGTAAGGAGTGCAAAAATCAATGTTGTAGTGGCCATCTTTTATATATAATTTATGTATAGAAGTTAAAATGTACACTTGTAGTAAAAACACACCTTCTGTATTATTTCCATCTCCTCTGGGCTCAGGTCTCGGTCTATAGAAGAGATGCTCTCCATACTGTTCTTTCGCACAATACCGGTTGCAAATGGGTTGGCAATGATACCCGGAGATGCCTGAAAACCAACACAGAGTACAGTTTAAACCCTTGAAAATGGAGATGTTTTTAACTGAAAGCTATAGTTCTACTTAAACACTCAAGCCAGGTACATGATAAAAAGGAATATACATTAGCTAATATAAAGACTGAATGATTAGAGGTTTGGTAAGTTCATAATAATAATAAACTGTACATATCCAAATCTGACTGTTCATGTCATCTCACCTCCACTGCAGCCACTTTGCAAGGGTCAAAGCCATCACAAACCAGCATGACCAGAGAGTCCCCGACAGCACGGAGCACTCGCACCGCCTCCGTGTGCGTCATTCCCAGCAGGCTGTGGTTGTTCACCTCGAGAATTCGCATGCCAACCTGCAGTCGCCCGTCCCTTGCTGCTGCACCGGTCGAACTCACCTGCAGATAACAGTCAAAAATGTGAGCATGTTCACATTTCTCATGTTGATAATAACCTCAAAATTAAAGCTGAGTCGTGCCAAGATGTGTTGCTTTGGATTGCTAAAGAACCTTTGAGATGAAGATGCCCTCATCTGTGGGGTCGAAAGGATTTCCAGCATGTCCCTTGGCCCCTCCGCGAATGCTGATACCAAGTTTCTCTCCAGGCTGCTTCTGGATCATGATTTCCTGCATTCCCGGCGGTGAAGGGTCCCGTCGTACCAACATACGGATCTCCTGCTTGTTGGCCAGCAAGGCCCGCACAGCTTCCTGGTGTGTGGCATGTCGCAGGTCAATGCTGTTCACCTCTAATATCCGGTCTCCAACACGGAGCCCACATTGACTTGCCAACCCATGAGGAATCACCTGAAGAAATGAGGTGAAGTCACGGAGTCAAGCAACATATTCAGGAGATGAAAGTGTAAGAATACACCTGTTTTACAGTAATACCTTTGAGATGAACACCCCAGGTTCATTGATACCAAAAGGGTGGCTGGCATGGTCGCTGCCTCCTACAATACTCAGGCCTAGAGGGCCTCCAGACTTCACCAGGGTAACTTCCTGTTAGGATTAGGTTAGATTGGCTTTAGCAGAAGATTTGAAAAATAATTTAAAGCCTGAATGTAAAGACGACGACTCAAACATCTCAAGTCAAATCTACATCTGTTATAGTCTAATAAATATCAAAAACAACTTTCTATTTAACCACACCATTAGTGCTTTATTGACAGCTACTAACTACTCAAGCCTTCATACCATACACCATCTTCTCTGGAACTGGACAGCAATAAGGATAAGGCGGGGCCACATAAACAAGCATTAACACTGAGTGCTTCAATGACGTTTCTACAGCAATGGCTACTAAAACGACTAAACAAAAACCAAAACTATTCAACACACAAGTCAGTCCTCAAATTCTCACCTCAATGGGATACTCGTCCTCCATCCGGCTCAGATGGTTCCCGAGGCCTTCCTCGTCCTGGTCTGGAGAATCTGATGGTTCTGGGGGTGGAGGGGAGTGGGCTCGTGCCCGGGTCTGACCTGGAGAGCCCCCTGGTGCATTCAAGTCACGCTCCACCAGGAGGGCGATGGTGGGGGAGGTGCCGGTAAGGAGCGCTACTGCCTGGTCATGCCTGGCCTCTGTCATGTCTACACCATTGATCTGGATTCACAGTAAAACCAACCGCGGAGGGTGTCAGCCCACCAGGACGCTCCCACTGGTCATTTTCTACTCATAGGATGAATATTTGACAACAAACCCAGCCTGCCAACAGTCGTTTCTCATCGCTCTCTCCATTCATTACCCAAAATGAAAACTGAATGTTTAAGTTCTAAACCGATCTGATTTTTAATTCTGAGATTTTTCAAGTGCGCCAAAGCGAGTTATTTAAAGAAGAACCAAACACCTACACAAAGCAGCAGGATCTTATACGGAAAGTGAGGGGTGCTGCAGGCAATTTAAGATGGCAGAGCGTCCCTGAGGGAGAAAAGCTGCAAGCAAGCAGAACTATTTTTCATCAAACTGCCTGAAGTGAGCTCATGAATGCCCATGCTGCTATCTTTTCATGTAATCAGTTCAGCACTTCTTGCCTTTGTTTACTTAAAACTTCAGTGGAAGTGTGTAGCTTCTCCAAAAATGATCTTAAGTCCACAAAGGCAACAAGAAGTCGTCAGACACCACAGATTAACCATTTCATTACTGTTTATGTGTGTTTTAGGATCAAATAAATAGGGGTAGCTTTTAGGCATGCAGTCTAGTCCAAAGTGACAAGCAGAGGTCGGCACAGACCCGACAGTACCAGCTCTTACCACGGGCTGACACACTGCAGCTCCTGCTGTTGTGGTAACTCGTGTTCCACAAAATCAGCAGAGCAACAGGCTCAGCCCACTCCACCCCCAACACCATACCCACCACCAAGCAGGCAAGGAGATGTACTCAATGCATTAGTGAGCATGCACAACAGGAGAGCGTGAGAGAGGAAAAGAGAACCAAAGAGAAGCCAATGAAAGAAAAGAGGAAATCCAGAAAGAAGGCAAAGAGGACCATTCAGGAAGCTTTTCTGTGACTACAGAGAGCAGGAAGTGCAGTAAAGAAACAGATCTGATCATCATCAGTTCATTTACAGTAAATAACAAAGTGTGCAAATGTGCATGTGACCGGACAAAAACATGCGACAGAAGAGTTGCTAATACGCAGAAAGATACGGGAGCACAAAGCAAAGCTTGGAGTGGGATGAAAAGAAAATGAAAAGCTAAGAAAGATCATGCAAAGGCTAAATGTTTTAATATTTAACTAAAGCAAATAAAAAATCTTCATCGAATCCAAATAGAGAATGGCTTTAATATGAGGACCGTATCACTAACTCATGGACGTGATGTGTGAGATTTTGATGAGATAACTTTAATTCATATGCTCAGGATGGAAACACAATGTCAGTCACACAAAGCCTAAAACTGACTTATGAAAGCAGTGATGCTGGCACAAATGACACAGTTTCACAATAAAAATGCAACAAAAATGTCAAAAAGTAAATGCCGCATTTACCAGATGTAGGAAAAATGTTGTATCGCTGTAATTCTCACAACACAAAAACGATACCTAATTGTTTGGGATTCATGTCTAAATTTTTTCTGGGATAAACTTATTCCTGTTTGTAAAGAAAGCCCTGCTTTGATCACAGTCAACACTACAGTGTCCAGATGGAGAAGGATGGTAGTACTCACAGAGATCACCCTGTCGCCCACACGCAGCGTGCTGTCTTTGTGTGCCGCTCCGCCCTCTGCGATTCGAGAGATGTAGATTCCCTAAAACAAAACAAGACAAGGACGACTACTGATTTAAAACATTTCTGCACATTTGTGGATAACTTATTTTTTACTCAAACATTCTCATATACTGCAACTAACAACGGCATCATTCTGAACGATGGCTACAACAAACCACAGACCTATATGTAAACGCTCGCACTGAAAGAAAAACTGAATTTGTTTTCGTGACTGCTGCAAAATTGACATAGTTCGACACATTAGCAGCACACGCTGCCAGACAACACACAAACAACCTCTACATATAACTGATTAACAGGTCAGCGCCAAATAGTTAAAACGCATTATAAAAGCCTCGACTGCCAGCAGCTCGTTACAAAGTACGAGCGCTGAAACGCTGTCCCCTTTGCTCAGACACATTACACCGTTTGTACACCAATAAAAACCCAGCCTAGCTGCTAGCCTGTCCCACATGAACAGAATGTGTAAACAAATGCATGTGCAAAGTCTAGTGCACCAATTCACATCCACCAGGTGAGTCACTGCATCCACTTCAAAAGGCTTTTTGAAAGGGAGGAAAGACTTACAGTCAGACCCGCTTAAATCTTATGTTTATGACTCCTTCCCTCTTTGTGGGCTCCTGGAGCTGCTCGAGCTGCAGAGCAGCAGTGTGCTGGCCCAAATATACATGTCGCCCTGTCCAAATTACAGCAGGCCTATCGAGTGTCAAGGCTGGCTATTCATATCGGCGTCTCCCAGGAGATGACTGTAAGCGCTGTGGCCAGAATAGACAGCGTTAAAAGACAGATTCGCTCTGACTGAGACTGTTACTGCAAACATGTGACTTCACTTCCTAACTTTCAAACCACACTTTTTGAAAACCCTTTTACTGATAGTATGAGGCACTGTCTGCAGTTTTGGATGTTTTTCCTCTATTCCCTTCTTCATTCCCCAGATTTGGACGTTGACAGAAGGTTGCATACATCACACGAGTAAAATAAAGCAGCCATCACATCTCAATCTGAGGAACTAAACAACTCCCTCAAAGAACTGAGTCAGTTCAATGAAGTATTGTGTTAAATCATCTAAAGATGAATGAGAGGAATACTTCTGTAATGCAATTTAACTGATTCAAACAGAGGACGCTCTGCTTGGATGTTTACACAAACTTGCATAATGAACTACAACATGATACAGATCTCAGATAAACATCTGTCCCTTGTGCTGCTTATTTTAACATCAGACATGACACTGTGATCTGATAGTCTTGTAAAGAGGTGCCTGTCTCCTATCAGGCTAAATAAAACTCAATTAAATATAAATTACTCTTACTTTTAAGGTTTACTTAACTATAATTTCGGTGGGCAGGTCAACTATGAGGGAGGTGTTTGATATGGGAGCAAAAGATGCTGCTGGGTGGAAAATGATGGGATGGTAAACACATAAGAGGGTCACCTTGGCAACAAGAGGCCTGGACTCTTACAGTAGTGCCCAAGTTTCAGCTACAGAAGCAAAGCAAATCAATCGCTTCACATGCAGACAGGGCTTACCAGGTGTTGGGAACAATCCACAACCATTATTCAAAGTATGGATTAATCTATCAGTTATGTTCTCAATAATTTAGCTGGCATTCATGCATAATAAATCATTTACCCGCTCAGAACTGGTTGTAGTATGACAACAAAGAGTGCACCATAGACGGTTGTAAGCAGACGGCAACATGATGGTCAATCCACAAAGACAGATTAACGTAACCGCAGCCTGTTTTTCTACATATCAACATTTTTATTCCATTTGCGAATAAATTCTGCCTCATCTGTCACATAATGAATTTAATGTCTGTACTGTCACAACCGTCACCTCTCTGCCTCTGATGTCAGCACTATGAACTTTATGATGTGTATCTGACAGCTCAATATAAGAAGTGATCTTCAGAGGATGAGAAAAAGGTGGATAGGCTTTCCCTTAGTGATAGGGTGAGGAGTTCAGTCGTTTGGGAGGGGCTCAGAGTCGAGCCGCGGCTCCTCCACATCGAAAGGAGCCAGCTGGGGCTCTTTTTTTTTCTTTTCTTTTCTTTCCTCACCGTGTCTCCTGTGCGGTACGGCGTGGAGCCTTTCCCCCCTGCAATGCTGAATCCCAGCCCCTTGTCATTACGGATGAGGCAGGTGGAGAACCGCTGCCTCGGCCCGCTTGGACTGTTCTCCAAGTTAAAGGCAAGGCCGCTGCTCCGCCTCTCCCGTGGGAAGTAGTCATCCTCGGGCCTAAGCGGTGTGGTGGTGATGGCGTTCTCTGGTTCCACCATGCGCTCCCGCAGCACTGTCATGGAAACTGTAGCACCGGAGCTGCGGAGAGCTTCCACTGCTGTGTGATGCTCAGCTTCGTGGAGGTCCACTCCATTTACCTGAGACAAGGAGATTGTTTGTTTTCTGTTTAACAAAACAAACAAAACACTCTTCTTAGTCACCCTCCCTGTCACACACAGACATGCAGATGTTTACCTCCAGCAGTTTGTCTCCCACTTTAACTCCAGCTCTGGCTGCAGGACCCTCTTCAGACACTCTGGAGATGAAGATTCCCTAAAAGCAACCAAACATTAACACAGTCAGTCTGTGACCTCAAATACTTCCAAACCTAAACAAACCCCAGGTACCCAGCCCTACCTCGTCATCTCCTTTGTAAGGCGTGGATCCTTTTCCACCAGCAATGCTGATGCCCAGGCCGCCTGTTTGTCGCACGATGGTGAGGGTGTGCTGCAAGTTGAGGACGGGGGAGTCAACAATACTGGGAGTGAAAACCCATAAAAAGCCTACTTGTCTTAGGGCAGATTAAGAGGAAAATGAGCCCACGGCGATTTACTTTGTTTTGTTTGGGTTTATACAGGGTGTATCAAAAAGAATTATCTGATTTTGAAAGGCTACATTTTTTAAGTAATGGACACAGAAAGAACCATGTGGTAAATTTTTAAAATGCATGAATATAAAGTTTTATGCAAAGCTTGCAGTGTCAAGTGCTCAATGTGCCTCCCTCCGGACGCATGGTAAATGTCCATGAGATAGCCAAACTCCTTCCATACTTTAGTGAGCATGTCTGGAGTCAGTGCTGTTGTTATGCTATCTACCGGCAACCACGTGAAACTCACGAATGTGCTCTTACTCACAGCTGCAGGTTCAAAGCACTTTAAAATTGGATGATTCTTTTTGATGAACCCTGTATTTTAAGTCGTGGGTAACCTCTTTCAGCAAGAAGGTGGCGTCAATCAGTGCTGCACCCTTTGTTTGTGCTGATGGATAAATGCTGACTTCAGTGTCAGTTTATGGGCCTATGCCAGTTTAAATGGGAGGCAGATGGCTTTGTGTTTGCCTGAATTTGATTTAAAGCACGAACAAAAAGTTTAACCCAAATCATCCACCAATTAACCAATGAACTGACATGGGACATGAATTCTAACACACTGTGTAAAAAATGCTTCGGCTGGACTCAGTGAGACCAACATTTTTCCCAAAACAAAGTGTATTATGTATAAATTGGAGTGTAGACTTGTGTACATTATGCATACTTGCAGGCCATGCAAAAAGGGGAGGAATGGAGACAAATGAGGTACAGATGGAAGGAAGTAACAGACAACAGTTTTAAGTGCCCTAAAGGTGGAGTCCTTGCTTTGAGACTCCAGTGTGACTAGAGCGAAAACAAATGTTTCTTGCAAATTTTCATCACCCACACTAAACATACTAAATGTACCGATATACAGTGAATCATGCAAAAAAAAAAAAAAAAAAATGTAGATGGAGGGAATAAACAAAAACAAAAGCAAATCTGAAACAAGCTCTTTCTTGCACTTGAAATAACAGCCATGTGTTACAGATTTACACAATCAAAAATCAGCTTTGTCATCCATCCACCGGTTATCCTGTTTGGAAGCTGGATTAAAACCTAGAGGAAGTTGGGAAAGTGGCTTTGCCTCATCAGAATGTAACCAGCCCATTCATTCCAGGGTGACAAGGCACTGGACGGGATGAAAAAGGAGCAAAGCAGCAGAAGCAGAGGAGAGGCAGGGGAGAGGCAGAGTGTGCCAGAACCTGGACTGACTGAATATCTGCAAACTTAAATCTTCATGGCACTAACTCTTTTATAGAAGGAAAAGAAAAAGATCTGGTTCAGCCTGAAGAGGAGAATTCAACTACTCAATAACTGGAAAGGCCAGAGTTTCCTTCAAAATAGCAATATGTGCAAGCTGTGCAAAGCTGCTGTAAATGCACTGAAATTAACCTACATGTTTAACCTATATGCAAAAACATCAGATATGGTTGATCAATCTGCAGCACGTGCAATGATAAGAATACCGACTCCTCGCTGAGAACCTGTTCTCCGTGTTTTCCTCACACTGTTTATTTAACAGAGGAACTGGTGGTATATATTTTTTTTTATATCTTTGGTGTGTATATTCAAATACTGAGGGGGCGGGGTTAATTAATCACCAGTTAATGATGACTACCTTGTTTTGAGGTGGAAGTAACAATCTTACTATGATTACAAAGAAAAAAAAACTTAATTTATTCACTGAGTTCAGGCAATTTATTAAACAAATGCTGTTTTTCAGGTATGACCTGTGATTGGTTTGTTATAAAACCCAGAAGGGAAGGATCAATGGAAAACCACAAATGTTGTGTTTAAAAGGCCAAAAGTTAAATTAAAAGTTAAATGTTATCAAGTGCCTGGCCCTCTGCTTTAGACTCCAAAAAGCACAAAATGCTGAGAATGAAACTCTCACTACATGTTTACTATCACAGGGTTAAAGTGTCCACACTCCAGCTGTCCAGTAAGAAGAAGGAAGAAATAAATAGTGTCCGTTTCAGTCCTGTATTCAGGTTCTGCCACACTGGCCCCTCCTGTGAATGAGCTGGGATTAGAGGGGTTCCCTAGTGATCGGCTCGGATTAACCGTGGATTTCTGTGGGAAGTTTTCTCCACTTCTGAGTATGGGTGGACAAATGAATGGGTGAGTGAGGGACGGAAAGACAAGAGTGGATGGGAAAGAGTAGGTACAGACCTCTTCCTCCTCAATTCGAGCAGGTTCAATCAGCAGATTATTGACTTGATCAAATGACACCCCCTGTTAGGACAGGAACCAGCAAGAGGCATGCGGATTAGTCAGGCCAAAATAAAAATATGCACACAGACAGACACACCCAAAAAAAACAAAACAGAACAAAAAAAATATATAAAAACCTCCAGACACACCAGACACTCAACACGCCACTGTCTGCTTGCAGGTTGTGAAGCAGAAGTGAATCCACAATCACTCCCCAGCCACCAAAAGCAAAATACAGGCAGAGGTGGAAAGACAAGACCAAGGAGCTGAGCCAGAATGCAAAAAATACAGTGCAGAGAGAGTGGACAAAAGAAGGCAAAAGCTCCCAAACCACAACAAGCCCAGCCTCCACACCATCAACAGCAATTTCCTCCAGGAGCAAGACTTAAATTTAGGTGAAGAAGTCAGTTTCAGGCTAAAAAAATATAAACATAGCTAAACGATTCACAGAAAGTACAAAAGAAATGATGCAGAAACTGATTTACTAGAAGAACAAAGTCCCTACAAAAACCCAGTGAAAGAAAATACGACCATGTGACGCAAGCCAGGCTCATTCGATGTTGTGTTCCAGCTCTGCCAGTACATGTTCTGGTTGGTCCGAGTTCAGTCACCCACACGCACGCACACACCCATACCCACACACCAAACAGATTCATGATGATGTTTGATCATTAGGTTAAAAAGGATTTCTACAATTAGCGTGACACAAATTAACAGATCTCAATTTAATAAGTCTAATGATCAACAAGGACATTCATTGATAAGCAGCTCCCGAGCATCCTTCACTCATTTCATTCATACTTTACAAGCATACAATGTTACAAAAGCAGTGTGCAAGTGTCAATATTCAATTAAATCAGCAGGTAACTGATGATAAGGCGCGCCAGTGTTGAGCAAGAAAGGCTGAATTTATCCACAAAGGGAAAAAAAAAAAGGTTTAGACAAAGATCTGAATGCAGTCTTGTATGGAAACAAGGGATCACAATGGCCTGTGGCTGATTTATGCCGACATGTCTGCATGCTTTCTGTGGGGGAACAGGCTAGGAGAGGCAAAATCTGAGGGGGCCAGATGAGGCTGTTGGTGAGTTTGCAATGAATGTAATGCATCACCCTGGATTTATAGCACAAGAGCAGGGCGGCTTCATCTCAGGAATGACCCTGCATGCAACGCCACATCCATCTTAAGTGAATGCAGCTTGCAAGGTGGCAAAGGCTCTCCATGCATACAATATCAAATGTTTGCAAAGAGGCAACAAACAAGGAAAAATATATATGTAAAGTTTTAAATCCTAAAATATGCTGACTTGGTGTGTACTGCATGTCCTGCTGTGATGATATATAACACTTTCTACATTCCTGAACTGCACCCTGCCAGTGTTTGGATCTCTCTTTTACCTTTACTTGGCTGGAGTTGACCTGATGCCGGCTGTCCTCTGCCTCCTCCACTCTGTGGCGGTGCTGAGGAGTGCCATCACTCTGCTCTTCCTCCTCATCCTCCTCGTCCTCGGCAGCCTGAGCAGAAGAGTTGAGGGCGTCGGGACTGAAGCCCTGCAGCAGAGCGGCCACAGCCTCGGGTTTGGGCAGCTTGGTGATTTTGAAGTGCTTCTTGTAGTGTGGCGTGTCCTTTCGTATCAGACGCTTCTCCATGGGCCTCTTGTCTTCCTCGTCACTCCTCTCGCCGTCCTCGCCGTCCTCTTCGTGGTCCTCGTCCCCACCTCGGATGATGGGTTCTTCTGCAAAGTGCACAGTGGGCTGGAGAAAAGAAAGGAAGAGGATTTTAGAGTCTAACAGAAACAAAGACTGAATCCATGAAATGAGGAGAAAACCTATCCACCATTTACCTCAATGTACTCCACCTCCATCTCATCAAGGTCATCCTCATCCTGAGGGGAAGGGCCATCCACACGGTTCTCCATGTGAGAGGCCTCAGTCACATTTTGTCTGTCCTCGTGGGAGGTGGCCGACAGCGTGCTGTTAGACACCTGTGAGTCATGGCTCTGATTGGAGAGGTCACTGAGCCTTTTTCCCTAAAACCAATGACATCATTTTTATTATATCAGCATGTACCACAGCAGCAGCTAGTCAGGCAGTATTAGAGCAAATTTTGAGTTTAGTTGTTTGTAATACTGGAGCTTAGCAGCAAGAAATGAAATGCTATTTGCTTATTTTTTTTTAATTTGGTGGTGACCATATTTCTGACCGTTTTCATTAATCATTATTAGACGTTATGTACCTGTGGGTCCAGGGACTGATCCTCGTCCTGTCTGGATGTGTAGGCTTCATTCCTCCTCTCTTCAATCCCTTTCTTCATCTCCTTCAGCTCACTGGGATGCGGTGTGGCTCTGCGCTGAAGGCCCTGAAGAAAAAAAAAGCAAGTTTATCTGATTTTCATTTAAGCACGACATTATTCTTTTTTTAGCTTTTGTGCTGATGGGTCAGGTTTGCTTTGTTTAGTTTTTACTCACTCTACGCTCTGCAGCAGCCTCATCATCCTCATCCACCTCAGCCTTGGTCTCCTCCTGGAACTGGATGACCGACACTCTGTTCAGGTTGCTGTCTGTCCAGCTACCATCTACACTGTTCTGCAGCAGGTTCTCTGCAGATAAAGAGAGAGGGCAAAAGAAAAAGTGTTCCAGTTAAAATAAATATCATCTATACATGCTTCTAACAGGTCTGAATACTCAAATGCTTATTTAAAGCATGTTGCTTACCTAGGCTTGGGGAAGGCTGCTGGGGTAGCAAATAGCAGGTTAACACTTTCTCTCCTGTTCGCTCATCGTCCTCTGTCTGGAACTTGAGCATTGGCTGAGACTGGTTCTCTGCGAGCCACATGGCCTTCAGGTTGAGGTTTGTCAGGGCGAAAGGCAAGTTTTGTAATCTGGATAAAAGTAAGGTCGGGACAGATAGATGAGCTTAAAATTTCTAAGATTTTTAAGGTGGATCTATTGTTTGTTTCCTTCTTTCCTGTCAGTACACTCAGAACAGCACATCAGCTGGGCTGGCGTCTTTGTGAGACAAATCTGAATTTCTTTCAACATGCCTGTCAGAGCCAATGAGACTGCAGCAGGCATGGGAGACATTTACACTTTTCCTCACATACTGTGGTCTACAGGACCACTGTCATGGTTAAATGGCACTTTCCTACTCCTCTTAAGCACACAACATGCCTCATTCACCTACTCGCATGCATTCAGAAAGCAACTTGCCCGAGGATACTTTGGGATGCAGACTTGAACAGCCAGGGATCAAACCACCAACCTTCTGATTAGTAAATTACCTCCTGGTGACCGGTTGTTCACACCCCACCCCAGTTTGACAACCCTTGCTGTAAGGCCACTCTCTTGTTAAAACAGTGAAATGAGGGGGCAGCACGCACCAGTACAAGCCTAGCTAGGATTATTTTGACTTGCAAAGAGACTGTAGGAGAATGTAAGAATAAAAGTCTCTGAAATAACACTTTGACAGCGATAATTATGCTTCAGATCATTCCAGTAACAAACAATTTGCACAAAGTCATACCTGTGATGAAATTACGAACTACAAGGGCAAAAGTGTCGGTGCAACGTCTTTGTTTTATCTATTTTGGCAGACATTCTCTTCAGGTCTTCAACCTTTGCTGTGAAAGCTGCTGTGCATTATTAACGGTCTACGGTGTTAAGTAAGGGTACCTGTTTCCAGCCACATCCAGCACATGCAGTTCGGTGGCATCTGCAAGCTCAGCAGGCAGTTTGCCCAGGCGATTGTCTCTCAGCGAGAGGACGTTGAGGCTGGCACAGCCACCCAGCTCTTTGGGCACGCTGCCCAGCCGGTTGCGGTCTACATTCAGGTTGGTCAGCTTCTTCAGCTTGCCCAGCGAGCGAGGAAGCGACTTTGAAAGCGAAAGGGAGGGAGACGAAAGCCATTAATAACCACTGGAATCAGTGATTCAACATAATTATTGTTAATGGGACTTAGTTATTAATGGGTGTGCATGAACCCCTAATAGGTCAAATGCAGGGCTGCAGGAAGCAGTTTATACTGTGCGTCCCTACCTGTAGCAGGTTCTCCGTCAGGACAAGTTCTGTGAGGTTTTCACACTCGCCTATTGAATCAGTCAGATGGGTCAGTCTGTTCTGGTCTACCTTCAGGATGGACAGCTGTTTCAGAGACCCTGCAGACAAATCACGGTAACATTTAGCAATACACAACATCGTACACTTCACTACTGGGCTGCACTATTTTTCATTCAGATCACATACGTGTTTCTTAATATATCTGTGTGTGGATGTGTGCGATTTTGAGCAAGCGTTTTATGCAGAAAAGCGTAAATGAAAAACAAAGACAGAGGCTGCAGTGGGCAGTTCTCACGATTTTTAAAATCTGTTTTACTTCACTACTAAGAAATTATTTGTATTCTTTCCACAGCAAGGGCAAAGAAGAAGGAACAGCAGAAGCACAGACTTAGCCCACATTACAGCTTATTTATGATGCACCATCTAAGCTGCAATATGTAGACGTGAGTTTGCAAGATTCACGGACAACATACTGTAAAATATGTTAATCTAATTAGTCCTTGCAATTAAACACATATCTGTGCTTCATTGGCATTATTTTTCCAGTAGGGGGCAGTGCTGTTCTTGTTTAAGATCACACTAGAGCCATATCCCAGTGTATACTTAATATGGCTTCATGATTAGGTGCAAAAACTTTCACTGACAAGATAACACACAGTTTACAGGAAGAACATTATTGAATTATTATTGAATTACTGAGTTAGTTACAAAACAAAGGTAATAAACACCAACACCTTCATCAACACCACAGAATAATGTTGGTGTTTATTACCAATCTGTGTTGGTAATAAACACCAACACAGAAAAAAAACCTGTCCTTCCCCTGGTGTTTCTCACCTATGCTGTCCGGGATGACCTCCAGCAGGTTCTGTGTGAGCAGCAGGTCTGTGAGAGCCAGGAGGCCATTCAGCTCTGACGGGAGCTCCTCCAGACGATTCTCCGACACATCCAAACACACCAACCTACGAAGGTTTCCCAGCTCCTACACACACAGACACACACACACACACACACACACAAATTACCACTTACAGTGAGCTATAGAGACACAATACAATCCAGCAAACACAAAAAGAAGAAAACTGCTAGTGGGAGTAAATTCTGCATGAAAGCAACAGTTTGGAACTTCATGAAAATCAGGACAAAATCAGGACACAAACAAACAAAAAAACAAAAAAACTGTACTTACTGGTGGTAATGAGGACAATTGGTTACGGTCCAGCCACAGCTCCCTTAGGTTGGGGAGAGCGCCGAGGGTATCCGGCTAAAGGAAAGTAGGGGAGAAAAGAGAGTGAGTGGCCATATTTTTATGTAAAATCTAATTTGTGTTAAAACTGCACGTTGTGCAGATCGTGCTTCATTTGAAATCTGTTAGAGGGGCTGAGAATTTGGAAAAGAAAAATCATGTGACATCTGTGGATGACTGTTACAGAAAGATCTGATGTCAGCCTCAGTTATACCACAGACTGCTTCAGATGCTTGAAGCTGAAATCAGCGCTGACTAGCACGACTCCCACCGGATTCCGACTTTCAGTTTGACTTTTCTGACACATCAGTACCAGGTGTGCTTTCTTACCATCTCTCTTCTCTGACAGCTGACACACACACACACACGCGCGCGCCTCACCAACAGTGCCGTCTTCTTCTTGTCACTCATCACTTTTGTTTTATTTGGTCATTTTTGCACTTCACTTGAGTCCTGGCCATCTGGCAGGTTGTCAAAAAAGTTCACTAGCTCAAGAAGTTCTGTTGTCCCGTGTTGTCCACGTCACATGGGCAATCGTATAAAAAACATTCCCATAAACCTCCCTCTCGCCAGGCACCTCCTCCAGTTCTTCCTGGGGAATGGTGAGGTGTTCCCAAGACAGCTAAGAAGCATAATCTGGTCTCCTCCCAGTCAGATGTACCCAAAAGTGCCTTATCAACTTCCAGAAGACATCCCAGTCAGATGTTTGTAACACCTCAACTGGCTGCTTTGGATACAGAAGAGTAAAGGCTCTACTCCAAGTCTCTCCTAAAGACCTATCCCTAAGGGTAAGCCCAGAAACCCTTCAGAGGAATCCACCCACAGCCCTTGGATATGGTTGAGGGTATTTAACCGGTAGGCTCAATTAGCTAAAGTACTGCTTCAGCTTTGCCTTTACTTCTGTTTTTACCAGCTACACCAGTAAAATTACTTCAAATCTCCAACTCTACACTTTCCCCGAGTTGGAAAAATATGCCTTTGATACTTCAGGCAACAATCCCCACAAACCTGTAGAGGACAATTCAAACTTTGAAACAGAAGCTTAAATAAAAATTAAAGGTGACCCTATTATGCTTTTCCTTGATTTATATCAAGTATGTAAATTTACAATGGTAATAATGAGGTCAGTAAATGTACAAGTAAACCTCAGATCTCATAGATGCACAGGGGCTGCACAAAAATCCAACATAAGATAAATACGGATTGAACCATTCAAGGCTATGACAAGTGAGTACAAGAATCAGCACAAAAACTCTCCTTTAAATATGCATATGATCTTTCCCAATGGGTTATTAGTGTACTGAAGCAGGACTTTCAGAGATTTCTAGTCTGACACCGATTTTTCAGTAGATTTTTTTAATCTACTGTTGGTAAATCAGATTCTGATTTTAGGAAAAAATTCAACTGAAGGATCTTGAAATGAGCTCAAATTTAAAATATGAAATAATTAAGGAGCATGTAAACTGGCTGAGCGATGGTCTATGACAGGCATGCAGGCAAGGTTTCATCATGATGTCAACTGTTTGTTCAGCCTCCGCCCTCGTCAGGGCATGAGACATTGTTTGCTCTGTCCTACACAGACAGGTGGGTGTTCCCGGGCTAAAACCGGCACTCACTCTGGGGTAGTGCAGGCAGGGCTTCACTTCTTTCAGACTGGCTGGGCTGCGTTTGGTGAAGTAAACATGTGGTCTGGATCATAATTACTGTGGTGGGACTGTGAGAGGGATATTTGTGATACGTGTCAATTTGAGAGTGTGTGCGTGTGTGTATGTCTGCTCTACTGGTTGTGCGAAAATGAAAAATATTATTTTAAGACACAATCATGGGTGTTGTCTCAGCACGATGATGATCATTTAAGGGGATGAGACGCTGACTTACCAAAACTTCCAGTTCATTGCTGCCCAGGTCCAGCTGTTCCAGTTTCACCAGGAAAGAGAGCGACCTGTATCAAAGCACGACCGGTTACGTCACACAAATATGTGCACTCAAAGAACAAAGAGCTCCGGCTCCAACTGGTAACACCATACCATTCATTCACATGTAGTGATGTACGTTCATAAACCTGCTGTTACAAGTAACTTGTGGTGTGTGCCTTTCCCGAAACGTCTACAGTAATTGACAGGTAAAAGTAGCAGTGACAAAACACCCCAATGAAAGATGTGGAGAGTGAAATATGTATGTGTGGTATGAGCAGAGATGAAAAACTTACGTGGGCAGAGACTTCAACAGGTTCTCCCTGAGCTCCAACGTCACCAGGTTGGCCAAACTACAAAAGCAGGAATGGCAGAGAACACGAGGCACATAAATGAAGAGAAACAAAAAATATGAGGGGCAGGAGTTGGCAGGTGAAGAGAATAAAGGATGGGGGAGGAAAAGAAGGGAGAGGAGAGGCAGGCTGGTTAGTCAGATGGCGGGTCTGTTCGTCTGGGCTGCCAGGCGTGGTGAGGGACTCTTCCATCTGTCTGAGAACAGCAGTGGCCCGCAGCCTCCTCAGAGCACATCGGTACTCCTCGAGAACCTGCACGCTCGCTTTATTCGTGCACATCTGTAAATCTCAGTGGCCACAGGCTACAGTTGCCCCTTTTTGCAACCTTTAAGCACTTAGGTTCTCTATCTTAGCCTGTGAATTGTCACTAAAGTGTGCACAGCGACTGCTGCACCCTCTGCTTTTGGCACAAAATAAGGAAATCTGATGCCAAAGACAGATATCAGTAGAGATATGTGAGGCGCCTCAAATCTTTAAAAAAAAAAAAAAAAAAAACTGTGCAAGACCAAATATAAAAGATATGAAGACTCATTACTTTGCTGAAACATCAGGATTTCTTTCCTCCTTCTTTTGTTTGGAAATGGATCATTAAGCTGGCTTTATGGTAGAATATAGGCAGCCCTGTATTCAGACAGGTTTTAAACTTGACGTGATCAAGCCGTGTCACTTTTAATCCCAGCAGTTTATTTATATATGTAGTTACAATATTTTAATGATAAAAATGTCCGAGTCTACTTTTCCTACAACTTTTTACAGTGTTTTGTTCTTCATCTCGTTACCCAATTGTCCCAATTCTAATTACTACCACTGTAATGTTTTGCAGTGAACCATGGCTAGCATTGCTTTAACAAGATTTATAACTGCAGGAGCTTTGAGGTGGATAGTTTATGCTCAAAGAGTATTCATGTATAATAAATTAACCTCTCTGTCATTTTAGTCAGTAAAACTGTTTGGTCGCCTTAGGGCCTAAATGGATCATAGTAAGAATGCGCTGTATTTAACGTCAAATTAAAGCATGTCAGTAAAGTGTACATGTCTGGCCCCTCGTGGGATTGCCATTTTCCAACATGGAAACACTTTCTCTGCCTGTGCGAAGCCAGCTCGGCCTGACTTCTGAGAACTGGTCCCACATTGCAGCAGGTCTGAGAACTAAATGTGATACAGCAAAATTTGGGGTAATATTGTAAGAAAGTAATTGTGAACAGATCCTTCAGGCTTCAGTCATTTCTTGGGGAACCCTTCCTGTTGCCACTGACATGGCCCCGGTTCATCCTGAACACAAGAATATTTGGCTTTTGTTTCAATTTAGTTTAGTCTTCCCCAAAGGGAAGCTCTCCAGGCTTGTAATAATACTATAACTATTGTGATCTTTTAAGTTCGGTTTCATTTGTTTTTGCATAAAATTTATTTTTCTTCATCTAATAACCAGCAATGGCAGAAAAATGCGCACTTACATGAAGTACAGTAACACAGCACTCACTGTCAACTATTGGCGCAACCAATCATGCATACATTCACAGCCACCCCTCATTCCCAAAAGCCAATTTTAAGCCAGGAAATACCCTGATCTGTGGTTCCAACTTTCCATTCATGAGTTTTTTTTGTGCTTTGCCAACTACCAGCTTGTTGGCACCGGTTGTTCTTCAGTAAAAAAAGAATGAACCTGGCTCTAGATTAGGCACCGGCATCGGCACAGTGCTGGAAAGAGGACAAAGGGGCCTTTCACGACGTCCCAGACCAGGAGCAAGGTTTTTCATTTACAATGAGATAAAAGATAGCCAATGCTCCCACTTGCGTCAGTGTTGCTTTTATTTTTTTCTTACTCTAACCAAGAGGAAAAACAGTTTGAAAAAAAAAACTAAACAAAAACAACCCTTTTAACTTATCAGATTGTCTTCTATGAGCCATAATGAGCGTGTACATACTTTCCAATGTCGTTGGGCAACGTCTGTAATGACACATCATTGAGGGCCAGGTGAGCGAGCGCTCGGAGTTGAGTGAAACCATCCGGCAATCTGAGGCAGAGAGAGAGAGGAAAATGGTGTCTGTTAGGTTTTTGTTTTAATGGCAACAGCCAACTCACACACTGACTACTAGCCCTCCACATCTGTTAAAGAAATCAGGATCAAAGTTTCTGCCAGCTGTTCAATCGCTTTTCCATAGTAGGAACGGAGAGCTATTGATGACAGGGGGTAAGAAGATGATGAAGGTGAACGGGGCTATAATGGGAATTAACTGGTATCCTGGTTAAGCCAAGCGGTAGTAAGCACGCAAAACAATGATCAGCTCCAGACATGTGTTCATTTACTGTTCCTAATCCTTACTTAGCAGTGAAACGAGCATCACACTCCACAAACTCAATATACTGTTTACATGCACACACACGAACAATTACAATATTTAAAAGTTCAGTTCACTGCACACTTAGCAAAGTAATTAGAGCAAAGAAAATGACACTCACGCTTCATTTCGTCTGTCAAAACAGTGTTGCCCCCACAACTCTGCTCTCGTTACTGTATCTGGGAATACCCCGTTCTTATATTTTCCCACACTGATCATAAAAAATTATGGGCTGTTGAAATGCACTTACCTGGAGAGGGGGTTTCCACTGAAGTCTGCAATCTCCAAGGCCCTGCAAAACTTAATGCTCTCTGGGATCTCAGAAATATCTGCAGGAGAAAAAGAGAAGGAGGAGGAGGAGTCAGCGTTGTGGATGCACAGATGTGGATCGTGAAACGAGCTGATGCTATAGAGCGAATGATTTTAAAAAGTTCCTCATAACCACAACCAGATGCCAAAGAGCAGAGAAGTCAGAGAAAAGAAAATGAGAGAAAAATGAGACGTTTTTTTTGCAGAGGTCAAAGTGTAGTAGTACATCTTGATTTTCTCAGGGATGCACTGATTGTGAAGATCTAAGCCAGTAGTGGTGATTAAAGACATATGTACATATGTGTTTCAGCTAATTCACGTGATTTTTGTTCTTATTAATGACCATTTAGAGTCAGGAACCAAATAATTATTCATTATGAAATAATATCTATCCTTTTTCAAAGTCTTGCAGCTCTTCATCGCATGAGCTTTGAAAATTTAGTACAAAATTAATTTAACCAGCTCATTCAACAGGGCTGATATCGGTGCCAGTTCTAATAGTGTGGTATAATTTAAATTTTTACATTAGCATTTTGTTTTCATGTTCCTTTTTTCAATTCAATTTAGTTTCATTAGGTTTCAAAACTACATTTGCTTGCTTCAGTTTCAGTTTTTAGTCATGTTTTATTGCTTAATATTTAGCCTTTATTCTTTTATTAAAGTTTTTATGATTTTGATATAATAAGCACTTGTCAAAGGAAACACCTTTTCAAAGCAAGTGACTTATGTCAGGGCAGGGATAGCTCAGTAGGTAGAGTGGCGGCCCCATGATCAGAAGGTCGGGGGTTCGACTCCACTGAACGGCTACCCTGAGGTACCCCTGAGCAAGGTACCGTCCCTACACACTGCTCCCCGGGCGCTGCATTGGTGGCTGCCCACTGGGTGAATGGGTTAAATGCAGAGGAACTATTTCCCTATGGGGACTAACACGCACACTTTACACTTTACTTTACTTTACACAGAGATCTCAGTCTCAAGAAAATCACAAACACTTCTTATGGTGGCAAAAATAACCAAATGAACATAAATTAAAACTAAGGTGAGCACACAATACCATATCAGTCATGGCTCAGTCACACTAAAATACCTCTTTGTGGCTAGGGTAAAAATCTGTGGTTGTCCAAAGATTGCATTTAATGTTTGAGATTGTGTATAAGGAGTTGCGGTGACCAACTGGTTGCCCACAGGTTGAGTGTGCGACAGCAGATTCTGGGCGAACACTTTTGATACACAGGTGTTTGCGATCGTATTCAGACTAACTGCAATCACTCATAGATTGCTGAGGGTTTGCAAGCGTCAGCAGCGTGGTGTAATCAATCCGAGCCAGTCTCCGCCAATCAGTGCAACTTGTCTGGGACGTCTCTGTGTGATTGAGACTTTGGTCAGCTGATTGAAACTGGTGTGTTCTTATTATATTCCTATATAAAAACAAGACTGCCGGGTGCCTTTTTTGAATTAGTTTCAAACCTATGAGATTCTGGCAAGACTGTAAGACGTAACTATGAGTTTTTGTGTGTGCAGAGAGCAACAGATTTGCAATTTTCACCAGTTTATTACACTTACTCGCCATATTGAACAATTTACATGTAACTGCCAAGTTGATCCCATTTAATCGCAGACTGACTCTTTCTTTCATTTTATCTGTCTAAACACACCAGCTCTGAAGAAGGCAACTGACTGTGCATGGCCACAAACCTGTTCCCCATCTTCAGAGCAACATTTAAAGTCCATCACACACAGCTGCAAAAAATTTAGTTCAATAATTTGAATTATATCAGTTACATTTGATACATACATCTGAATCTAACTGCATTACATTTCCTGAGTATAAAGACAGAGAGCATTGTGTAATACTATGAAAACCACACCCCCAACAAGGGAAAACAATCAACACGCAACAATGGGCTGAAACACTAACAAAACGCCTTAAGCTGACTGAAAACATCAAGTCAGAGGATTATTTTAGTAGCCTATGTTTAGTACAATACAGTCAGTGGAAAGCCACAAACTTTTTCCCCTGGGGTGTGGGGGGGTTGGTGGGACTTGATTGCAGCCCGTCTCTCTAGTAAAATTCATGGCTAAAGATAAAGAAGGAATTAAAGACAGACAAAATTATATAAAATAAAGTTGCAGCCAGATGGTGTGCACGCTTCTATTGCTGTATATAGATCTAAGGTATTATAGGCAAAAAGTGAAAAAAAATTAATAAATAATAGTAATTTTATGATTAAAACAATGCTTCTTCGTGTAAATACTATGTTCAACAGATGCCAAAAAGCATGTCATGTTTCATACCAACACAGAGCATGTCCACCTTTGGAGTCGACGTGTGTAGCAAACTGTTCAGTTATGAGTCATCAAACCGACTCTTCACAGTTTAAACGTGAATGAAAGCGAGCCGTTCACCTGCTCCCATCCACCCGAGGTCTTACACAGCTGACCACCTCTGTCGATACCTGCAGCAAGACTCCATCAATAGTTTCAGTTACTAAACCTTTTGCAGATTTGTTGTCGTAAGCTAAAATATAAGTCTACTAATAACTACGCTGTGATATGATAAACTAAGTTAGAAGTATATAATCATATTAATTTTGGGGCAAATGATTAAAACTTTACATGGGACCAGCAGAAAGTCTCATCTCCTTGACACTGTAGTTGCCTGGCACCCTGAGAGTACGTCACAGCCCTGCTGAAATTAGTGCCTTCCAGAAGGCAGGTCAACGACGCCACCTTACCTTGACATTAAGAGGTAGCAAAATAGTTTATACAGTGCCAAACAGCTTAAATGTTTACTTTACTCTTGGTTGCTTAGTCTAGTGCACATATAAAAAGGCAGGGGAGGAAATATGACCTAGTGGCATCATTGCAAAATGTATTTTCACTACTGGAAGCTGCAGGTGCACACTCAGAAATCCCTACAGAGCCAAGCAGCCAATCACATGTATCTGGCTCAGCACTGTCCTGCAGCAGGAGTGGGGAAGCGGACAGGCAGACAGATGGGAAAGGCCCTCACAGGCCACTGCACACTGCCTCCCCCAGCACTTGATGCAGTGTGTAGCAGGGCAGATGTCTCCTATCTAACACAGAGACCTTTCTGCCACTACCACGGCGTTTGTGTATGTGAAGTATTCAAGGACGTGGAAAGGGCAAGATATTTGTGCGCATTACAGCAGAAAATAATATCGCTGGGCAAACTCAGACGTGGGTTTCACCTTACCTTTCTGACCGAGGGCTGAATCAGCAGTTTGATTTGGATGGTTTTGTCATTTAGGCGTAGATGTATAGATGGCTATCTGAATCTGGCACAGAGGGCTAGCTAATATTTAACTGATCTGACCATGCTCTCCTTACACTGGGGTGCAAAAATTTGTTTCCACTGCATGCTGCAGGTATTGCAGTGACAACGAAAGACTGCTGTCAGCCTGAAGCAAACTTAAAGATGTAAAATGCAAATATAACGATCATAGAAAACTACTCCAGCAATTAATCTGCATACAGGCAGGTTTTATTTCTAAAATCTTCGTCATGGTGTTAAATAAAGTGATGGTTTATGGGAGAAGCTGAAGCTTCATGTCTAACCTTGTGGAACAGGTGATTTGATAAAGTGCTACTACTGGCTTTTTACCCTCACTGGTTTTATTATGATTATTATGATTAGAGTAACAAGGGCTGTTGTGAAGTCTAGAAAAGTGTTTTCTTTGACTTCAGCTGGGTTCGCCGTCTCAGGCACAGAGGCGGCTCCTAACAGCTCACTGTGTGTGTCAGAGAAACGAGGCTTCGGCACGAGGCTGGACCGCTGATATGAAAAATAGATGCTTCTGGGCTTTAACCTTGTATTCTTTTTATTTCTACACATACTTGTGGTACGTTTTACCGTCGTCATGCATCGATTTTTAGTCACCGATGCGAATGAAGCGCTTGTGCTGTCTGGCCATGTACAGCGTTGGCTTCATGTTGTCTTTCAACCCCAATAAGACTAACCGCTTTATTTCACTAACCTCACACAACCTGACCCCAATTTTATAACATAAAGCTTAACTTAACTGAAGCCAATGTGACCCCTGCATCAGTACTTTCCGCATGTATAAAGAGCACACATCGTGTCATACTCTGGAAGCTACATTCAGTGACGGGTAAAAACTGTCAGTCCCATTGATATGAAGATGAGTTTAAGTTGTTTAAAACCATCAGATTTGGACCTTTTAAGTCAAAGTCACTTCATTTAATGTGAAAATAAGCGGGTGGCAGCATAAAAAGATAAATGTTTGTTAGCGAGGGGTTTCACGGGTGAACACAACTGTCACTGGTGGAAACTTCATTACAAAGTTGGCCAATAAACTTGCCCAATATGCAGTTCTTACTGGTCCTGGGCGATCAAAACACTGGTTATGTCCTCCTACTTCATAATGTTTTCTATACTTTGCTAAACAGTGGTGACTTTATTGTTTTATGCTGTAAACTAAAGTCACTATCCCCATATGAGGACATACTTTAAAAAAAAATGTGTCAAAGGGTGGTTTTATGAGAGTTATGACAGATGGTTCACAGTGAGCTTGTACCGTTCCTGGAGATGTCCAGTTCCACCAGTTGCATGAAGTTAGCCACCTCAGGCGGGAGTCTCTGGATCTCATTGTCACTCAGGCCGAGTTTCCGGAGGTTCAGTAGTCTGAAGAAAGGCTGTAAACACACATTAAACAACATTAGTCAGAATAACTCTTTCAATCAGGCTCAATGCACAAGCAGCAGGATGATAGCATTTGAGAATTAATGATCAAAAAAATCTCACGATTTCAGTCCCCGGATTAACTGATGTACTAGTTGTTTCAGCTTTATTAATGTTCCTTTTTAGACCAGGAGTAGTAAGAGCAATGCAATCTCACATAAAATTAAGAGCTGATGATGGTCCACATGCAGCCTCAGGCATATCCACAATTTAGTTATGATTACAGGGCGCAATTAATGATTCCTTTCCTTATTGATTGATTCCACTGATTACATCAACAGCAAACTTGAAACAAGGTCAAAGGTCTGGCAGCAATCCCAAAAATAATACTGCCTCTCTTCAAGGTAGTGTTAACCTTCCCTGAAGGACGGTAATAAAAATATTTTCCAACCAGTTTTTGTTATTATTATCAAATTACAGGAAAATGCAGAAACTTCTGTAAAATAAGGTAACACAGACTCTTTAACTTAACTATACCCCCACAAAGGCACATTATGAGAAAGGAAAATACAAAAGATACAAAACAAAAGATAAGCAAAAATTGACACACAAGATAAGTAAATGACTCCAACAAACACCTAATAGATAAATTAGTTCATTGTTTTGGTCAAAAGTCCTACAAATGATTTCAGTTGTGTTTCTCAAGTGTTGTTGACATTCCTCTCTGCCCAACCATAAATTCAACATGAAACATCCTTTATGTGCAAAAGAGGGCAGCATCTGAACAACTGGTTTAAAAAAAAAAAAAAAGGGGGGGGGGGGGGGGGGATCAAAATCCATCCTTATATTCTCCCAAAAAAAAAAAAAAAAAAAAAAAAAAAAAAAAAAATTCCTCCACACCATGGCAATGGCAGCCAAACAAAGTGGCTTTCGTTCGCAGAGCTGGGAAGAGTGCTGCGGCTGTGGCCGTGCCAAGTGCTTTCACAAGAGCCCGGTTGTTGGAGAGGCGAGCGTTCAGAAACATTCCTCCGCCAGCCGCACTGTGTGCGTGTCATCTGCTGCTCAGATGGACAGACAAGACAAGCTGGCGAGGAGCAGCAAGAGTAACAGGACAGAACTATGCAGTTATTAACCTCTTAATCAGACCCGGATTGTACGGCCCACAGAGGATCCACTGTCCACCCTGTCAACAGTCCCATCAACTGCTCGGACAGGGAGGAACAGCCTTCAGGAACTTGCCGACTAAAGCATTCTGGAAAAGGAATTTGTATAAAGTTATTCTTCGGGTTGTTTTTCTGAACATAGAGTGCACTCACGTCCGCAAGCTTGGAGCCTCGACCTTAATTCAAATTAAACCTCAAGCCATCAGCAGCATCTTCTGCTGAAAACAACTTTTGTGTTTCAATCACCAATGATTCATTTACTAAACTGAAAAATCCAAACAATTTCTAAGCTCTTCCTCCTCCACTGTGGATTAAAGATTTTTAAAAACCTGCTTAGCTACAGCTTCCAAACCGTTGCATAAATATGAAGTAAATCAGATAGCGCCAAATCTTCTTTTATGTGTATTATGAGGATTTTGTCTGACATAAGGGTAAAAACAAACATCCCGAGAGAAAGCCTGTGTTTAAGCTTGTGTTCAGCTCCACTGATTTCCTCAATGACAGACATTTCCTGATAACTAGCGAGGCGTTTCGTTTGGCAGGGGTTAAAAGGCATTTATACCCCAAAAATTTGGCTCGTCTTTTGCTGGCAGCGCAATGATGGGCTCGCCGGTACTTTCCAAAATTCTGATTGGAAGTTCCCCACCTGATGTCGAGTGAAATGGGAGGAGAATATAAACAGAGAAAATAAACAGAGAGTGGGCGTTGGCTCATTGAGGAGCAGGTGAGAGGGATCAAATGGCAGAAACGAGAAACGGGAGCTGAGAGGTGATCATGTGAACAGGTAACCATGTGCAGGAGCCAGGTGGGAACCAGCCTCTGGGAGGGGAGGAGGAAACCTTACTGGGCAGAACAGGAAAAACTTAAAGATGAAAAACCCCTCAGGGTGGTTTTAGAACCCCCACACTTGAACCGGAGTTTTTAAGCTCCTGGAGGGACACAACACTACGACTACTGGTTACAGGGAGCTTTTTTCTCCACACTTGTTACCCAGAATTTGATCAATAAGGAGAGCGTAAGTGCCAACACTCCAACGCCCTCCTGTTTTGCCATTACTCCCAGCAAACTCCTGGAATTTGCATTGGTCTCAGTGTTTATTTTGAATAATTGGAACACACGCATCAACAGGTCTCGTGCATTTACCTCACATTACCTAAGTTACCAGATGAATACAGTCTACATACACAGTCCACACCCTCCGTGCAATATTACCCCATCTGTCACTGCAACCACATCAGGATGAATAACTAAATAAAATGTTGTAAACAAAAACAAGAACAACAATAAAATCTGCTCTTGAATGCATCTAATTTCAGAACGGCTAATAAATGTCAGCTCCTTCAATGAGTCATAAGGGTCAATGGGTCATCAGGAATTACAAGTTGTGTACCCACACTGTTGTCTCTTCAGCGCAGCATGGCAGTCTGTTCAGTCACTTCAGTGGGATTCGCAGGACTGCAAATATGTACGTGACGGTAACTATTTCTGGAGCGAGATGACACACTGGTGACAACGAGACCAGTGTGATGCTTTTCTTTTACGACTTTGCAACCAGAGTGTTTTAATGAGGCTCCGACAAGAGCTGTTTGTACAAGGAAGAGAGTGAAGCTGTGAGCAGGAGGATGTTTTACTGCATAGCAGCAGGGAGTGAAGGGGGGCAGACCACAGGCGTCAGCAGAGGGCAGTGTGGCAGTGCGGGGTGTCAGAACACTTATAGCAATATGCAGCATATCAGCCAATACAGCCCACTTTCAAGTTTCACTTGTGCCTACAGAAAAACATTAAAACTAGAAACAGTAGCCAAGCCTAAGAAACGCTGACGGTTAAATATTTGTTTGATCAGGACGTCTCGTTCAGCAGACAGGTCAGTTTTTATTGGAGGCACGATGTCACAAACACAAAATAGAAGGTAACTGAAACAGGAGCAGAAGGTAAGCTACACATGCTGGACTTCATCAGTTATGAAACAAACACATGGATGCATTGAGGTTTAATTGACTTTTGATCAGCCTTAAAAATAAAAAACCTCTTGCCTCCCCCTTCACCTAAAACCTGAAGGCGAGGTTCCTCTCTGTCATGGTTTTGTTTTTTCCCTTTTGTGGGTTTTATGCTTTGCATTTATATTTTTGCACCAACTTTGCACGTTTGGTCAGCCTCTGTTTTTAAATGTGCTATATAGATAAAAAGTGACCCGACTGCATGCAAGTTAGTTATGAGAATTGACACAGCTGCACAGATGCAGTTGGATTCTGATAAGATTTCACTAGTGGGAGGACTGGGTCTGTTTAACTTGGGTAAAATGTTTTGTGTGCAGTGTGTACTTATTCAGGAAATTCCTCATTGGTATAGAGTAAAATCAAGCCCGATCACCCTGCCTGCTATAGAGAGCAATGTATCTAACAAAAACAAACACTAAGCTAAAGGCATGCTGCCCTTCAGTGCATGGAAACTCCCAAGATGCTTCGTCCTGTTTAGGCTGCATTGCACTCAGACTATGTGCCTCAGGATGTGTTTGCACGCATGCTTGTTCATCACAGTCATCATTTAGGCATACCAAAGGAGATCCTGCTTTGTAGGTCTTTAACTCAGAGCACATGAATGTTTGCAGAGTATTATAGTCTTCAACACCGGTGTTGTTCGAACGGACTTTACATGGGCGAGTCACCCAGGATTATTTGGCAAATAATTTTAGCATTTTTAAATTTCACTTCTTTTTAAAGTTTTTAAAAGTTCAGTCCCAGCAAGTCAGTGCCCTGGTGGTCTTCTCTATCATTCAGCCGCTTCAGTGTCTTGTCCCAAACTGCACTCCACCATACTGCACTGCAAATGGCAACGATAGTCATTGTCCTCATCTGGAGGGCCACTCCAGCTACTGTCCAGGACGGTGGAGCTAATTAGTTTGATCCTTTATTTGTTCAGTCACAAAGTACTTGGCAAATAACTTATTTGCAGGGGAAAAATAATTACATAATTTATTTAAGAAGGAATAGCCCCATTGCCACAGTGCCCTAAATCTGTGGAAACACCTCACACTCCCAAGTTAAAGTCCTCTGCTTAACCCACGCACCACTGCACAGACTCAGTCTACACAGCTATGATGTGATCTGAGGAAACACCTGCAATTGGTGAAGTCTCCCATTCCAAGCTATATTTTCTAAATCCTGAGAGTCCAGGAGTCCACTTCACTCTCAGATCACTCCAATTACAACATGCTTAAAGGTTATTATGAATTTCTTTTGTCTAATACTGTCAAAAATGTGTTGCATATTCCAGCTTCAGAACTCCGGCTACAGTAGTAAGACTATCTGGGCATTAAGGCAGCAGCCATGTGCACCGAAGAAGTCTTAAATCTACATGTATTTCTACATACACTGGAAATACATGTCAACCTCACTTAACTCCAATTAAAATGTAGCCACTTATACCATGAGGAAATCTGGGTGGACTGTACGTGCTTTGTATTAGTGACGTTCGACCGTTAGACCAGGCCTGATGTTTACAGAGGCTGCAGTGTTCCAATCAAGTGATTCCAGTTAGCTTTTAGTTTCGCTCCAATCCTGCCATCTGACTAGAGACGGAGCAAGCCGATCTACAAGCACGCACACAAAAACTTAATTCAACCTTCTTCTTCTTCTTCTTCTTTTTTAAAAACAAAGGGTATTTGCACCGGATCAGGGAGAAACTTCAATCTAAAAAAAATGTCGGTTTGTTGACTAAAAGCTACTTTTTAAAAACATATTTCAAGAAATTAATTGTAATTCAGACTGAAGAAAAGTTAAGTAACAATCCAAGTCTTCAAAGCTGTGCTGAGGTCATTAAATTGGCTTCCAATTAGTTTTTGACTTAGTTCAAAACTTTAATATCAGTTTTTTAGGCTCTGCGTGGTTGAGGACGTCAATATGTTCTTAAGCTATGAAGCAACTCGACCCATCAGATTATCTGGACCCGGCCGCCTGGTTTTAAGCCCCTTTTTAAACTTTTATGCTCCAAGTTGGTGGAATGATCTTCTGAATCCTGTTAAACCTATAACATTATGACTATTTAATTCAAAAATAAAAGCATACTTGTTTAGTCTTTCTGTAGCCAAGTTGCTGGTCTTAAGTAATCATTTTAATGTTTGCTTTTAATAACTCTCTTACTGAGTCTCTGTTTCTTTAATGGATTTAACTTTTACTTTCATTATTTTTACTACACTATTGTTCCTTTCGTGTTGTTTTTTTCCATCAGTATGAAGCATTTTGCAAAAGTACTATACAGTGTAATGCTAAAGCTTTGTGGCAGCTCATTGTGCTTGATATACGAATAAACTTTTTCTGGCTTAGTGCTAACTAAAACAAAAACTATGCAACTGAACCCACTGGTTCAGGTCTTAGCTTGCTTAAAAAAGGCACTTAATCAATGGATGCACATATGAAATCAACCCAAGTGTGCCAGAAAGAGGGAAATTACATACGGTCATTAAAATTCTCTTTAATGCACAACTGAAATTCCTATCCAAACATTCCTGAGCCCCCTAATCTCATGCCAAATCTGCCCTGTCAGCCTAGTCCTTATGTCCCCACTCTTCCAAACAGCCATTCCCTCTCAACACACAAACATACACACACAATCGGGTGAGGGGCTCAAAGAGAAGGGAGGGGAAAGCCCATGCTTTTGTGCTTTCCTGAACTCTTTCAGTGTCCGGGGAAATAAAAAGCTGAGAGGATCTGGTTGACTGAGTAACTTGGTCGGTCACCCGAGAGAGGCTCATTACTGGACGCTTGTCTCTACAGACAGCGGTGGCCATTGTTGTGGTATAAACTCAGTCAGTACATGAGTGGCTACAGACAGAAGGCCGCTCCCTAGCTCTCGTCCTCCTCGTATGTGTAGAGCTATATGAAGCTAAAAGCACCAACACCAGCAGGATTTCAATCTCGGTCATTTCAAGGCCAGTGCTAATGGAGCACATGGAGCAATGTTTGGGCTACTCTGCAGGAGAAGGGGGAGGTGAGGCTTTGGCCAAAACTTCTACACATGAATGATGCCCTAACTGGTCTTTCTTCCCTCCGCCTTCCCACTGTTCCACCTCTCTGGGTTCCCTCCATTTTCCTTGGCAGAGGGACAAAGGCCAAACAGCCAGTCCCACACAGGGCTGTCAGTCACAGTCCAGCTCTAGCTGCTCTCCCCTCTTCCTCCGGCCCAGCCTGGGGATTCCTTCATTGTCCGAGAGGGCACCAAAGAGAAGAAGAGGAGGGGGTGAAGACTTTAAAGGAGAAAGTGCTGAAAGATAACAAAAGAAAGGAATGACTAAGAAGGATAGAGAAGGCGTGTGGGGAGAACAGCACAAGGAGAAAAGGAAGATTGTGTGCAAAGTGGAGAGGAGAGAGCCGAGAGAAAGGGAGTGACGGTGGATTATTAATGAAGAATGGAGGGTAAACAATAGAGCCCCACAGTGCTCCGGACAGCCTGCACAACTAAGTGGGACAAAGACTTCAGCTACTGACCAAAAACATAATTCCAACGGACTACAGACACGCATACTTTCTCTCACAAATGAGTAATGGCATTTATTATGCAGTTTAGACTAGTCCACTCCGGTCTAAACACAGTGTGGAGTTTAATGCTCCCAGTGGCCTCACCAGAAAACCCACACACGCATCAGCCAACAATACAACCATCCACCTACTCACAACTATAAACTATCATTCCACTTCCTCTGCTCTCACCCGCCATCTCCCACTTTGCGTGTGTCTGCGTGTGTGAGAGACTGAAGCAAAATACACAAACACACCAGCACTACGCTGCAAATTTCATCTATGAACGGTCATGTGCATTTCATTTAAGACGGTACATCTAATTCTATTAACTCTCACATTTTTACTCAGTTGTATATAGCATTTGTATTCTATTTTTATCTTATTGTATATTTATTTTATTTTATTCTACTGTATATAGTATTTTATTTTATTCTATTCTGTACAGTTGTGTACTGTATTTATTCTTATTGTATCCTAATTTTTGCCTCATAACTTTTGCACTGTCCACTTCCTGCTGTGACAAAACAAATTTCCCACGTGTGGGACTAATAAAGGTTATCTTATCTTATCTTATCTTATCTTAGAATCTGCAGGGAGCACAGAGAAAAGCGGGCGCATGTATACATACGCCTTTGTTTGGCGTAATTTTAAAAACGGTCCGCATATGCACCTGAGTGTTTGTGCTCCACTTAAGTGGTACTTTGAGCCATGACTACCCTTATCCGGTTCCAGCAGCTCCCCCGGGAGGGCTGAAAAGGCCACACAGAGAGAAGGGCGTGGTGACGGTGGTGTGGCTGACAGCATGACTGCCATCTACAGCGCTTACACCTGTCTAAGTGACTTTGATCAGTGTGGAGCGCAAACGCAACTGAAAGCCAGGGCAAGACATACCTGAGCCTGTCACCACTTACCAGCAGCTCTGAGTTAGTCATAAATAAACAAGTAAAAATTCCTCTCAATAAAAACTGCTTGGTCATAGAGCAAATAATATAGTGACGGTATCTGGGATGTCCTGGATCAAATATACAAATAAGGCCAATAAATATTTTCTTATTCGCATCAATGTTCATTCTTTTTTCTGTGCTGGGCCCATTAAAGCTGTTTAAACATTGCTGTAATGTGTATTTCATAATCTCTTATTTGTCTTGCATCTTATTTATGTGTTGTTGATTACTAACATGGAACAAACCTAGATTTACCCCCCCACCCCCGTTTAATACAAAGGCCTGTAAAGCTGTGTAAAGGTCTCCATAGTCACTGTGGACTACCAACCATGCTGGGTGCTTAAGCCGTTTTCACACATCAACCCCAGATAATGCCATAATAATGAGATTGGGACATGGTTGCTCTTTCAGCAGAAGAAAGTTTGCCTCAGATGCGTTCTCCTTAGTGGAAACGCTCCTTTTGATTTAGAGGAGGGCGCTGCCTGGACAGAACAAGAAATGGCACCCACGCCCTCACCGTGAGTTCACATGACAATCACCTGTGTTATTATCACATGGGAGCAATCGGACTCTGAACTAACATCCAGCAGGTTAAAGACGTCTGAATTGAGGACGTTTGCTCTCGCATGTGTAGTATCCAAAAGAAAACGATGTTTTCAGTCACAAATGCCAAATATTTATTACGTAATAAGAGCGTGATATGCTTCAAATTAAAAGCAGGCAATTTTAAAACTTTAAAATTATTTAAAATGTCTTTTTAAAAAGCTGCTCCTAGGCGTATTCTGTTCCACTTCATTTAAAGCTCAGCGGACACCAGGGAAGGTTTTGGCGATCAGTTTTCTAGGCATTTAATAAGAGAGAAAACAAAAATGGAGCTGCCTAGCCTTAAGATAAAAAAAAAATACAAGAGAAAAAGAGTCAAAACCGAGCACAATTTAATGGTCAATGTTAAATACTGGCCGTAGAAAAAGGAGTATGTATTTCTATTTGAATCCGTTTCCAATTTTGACATGTGCAGCCGTCTTTCCTGGTGTCACACATCACTACAGTCAAGCGGCTGTATGTCACAGTTCCCCATTAAAAGTACAAATTTCAACTGCCCTGATTTTGACCTGGTTTGTTTACTTCTCATAGCAGAGAGAGTGACACTGCAGTGACACTGACATTTTAACAGATTATCCTGTTTATTAATCCTTTAACAGGTTAAAAGGATGTTAAAAGATTCATTAATTTAAACTAACTACTATTTCTGGTGCCTGCCAACAAGGTCAGGAATATTTACTTGTCGCCTTTACTTTCTTAATCCTTAAGCTTTCTTTATAAATTCTGCAAGACTACCAAACTACTAACCCTATGTCCCAAACTAATATCCTGGCATTGATAGTAATTTCTCTCTTCTTCCATCTGTCCTGTAGACAAAAAGTTCTGCTCCTTTTGCTGCCATGTTTTCTTCAGTGAGGACGAGTCAGTACAGACTCAGTGAGAGATGGACGGATGGGCGCAGCTGCCGGGGTTAGGGCTCGGAGGTAGTGCATGTACACAGTTTATGCAAGTGCGTTTCGTTGCGTGTATACAAGTAAAGTTGTGTATTTATGCTTTCTGAGTCACTGCTTCCTTTGCCTGTACAAACAGGAGGGAGCAGCTCAGGAGGAAAGAGGAACCCTCAACTGAAACAATGATCATGTGGCCCAACGTAAGAGCTCAACCCCTCAGCGTAGTAACTGCGCAGCCTGATGAGGTTTCTGCAAAGCTACTGTGAGTGCAAAGGATTCTCCACAGTTTACATGGTAATAAATAACAGTGACGACAGGAGCTTTCCCCCCTTTGCCTCTGGGGAGAGCGGTTTAGTTTTGCCGAGTTTACACAGGACTTACGTCTGTGAAGATTGGCCTGGAGAGGACCAAATGTTCAGCACTTAGTTTCCTATTAGCCAGCTGTTTCTGCCATCTCATAGCATCAACTGGTTATCTGAGAAATCTCTGTCCGTATGTGTATCTCAACAGCACTCAAACTTGACATTTGTATTGCTGGGGACATGCACAAGTACAGTGTAGTTTGACGTCGCAGGGATAAACTCTTCTCATACTTTAGCTAAAAGTCATTCTCTGTTATCATACCTCTGCGTGTATGAAAAAGACACATGCACTCAGAGTTTGTTTGGCTATCTTTGTGAGCATATTCAATCGCAATAATGCATTCCTAAGCCTCTTACGCCCAAATTTAACCATTTCAACTAAGTCACAAAGCATATCCTAAACCTTATTCTAACTATAAGCTAAACTATAAAGCAAGGTCTTAAACTTAAATATTAACAATATCGTTATTCTTTGCAAGACAGCATATGGCTTTCAGTGGTCACTGCCAACTCACTTGCCCACAGTTTGAAGTCAAGTCTTTTCTTTTGCAAACCTACAAAGAAAAGATGTTCTTGTAGCTCACATGAAATACTTCCAAGCGGTTACCACTTTGCTATTTTCTGGATCCGTGCTACATAAGCATGGCCTTGAATTGAACATACCAACCAACAGATCAGCAGATTTTTATTTAATCTCTTGTATTTTGTAATGTTTGGTTTCCTGTGACTAGTGGCTTAAAGTCATATTTGTACAGACGAGCATTTCTCAAGGAAGTTGCAACCCACAGTGTGCCCATTCTACACAGCATTCACAATCATGCAAACGCAGACGTTTTATTCAGTGCATCCTCATAGCCTTTTATAGCAACTGTATGACTGCCTGCATGTGATGCAATTTACAGATTCAGAGTCATCTGTAAATTGCAGCTATAAAAAAAAAAAAAAACATGAAGTCAAAGACTCCAATCTGGTTCACGGGACAACTTTAGAAAATTAAAAAGAATGCATTTTCTTTTCTCATGTAAATTTTGATTTGTGGTACTATATTCATTTTATTAAACTAGTTTGACTTTTCAAACTAGTAATTTCCTCAACTCCCAGGATAAATATAGCCTATATCTCATCTTTATCTTGTAACGGCTTCTGTCAACTGATGTAGACACAGAACTAAAGGAGGAACAGGTGGATGTGACATTGTGTGACTAAGAGGCTCCTCCACACGAATACACACAGATGCCTGCACTTCACTCGGTCTATATTCTTATTTTAACTGTAGAGAAACTCATTTAAAAGTAGTTTTATACCATGTTTGTAAGGAAATACAAATAAAGTGAAGAGGTGGGGGGCACTCTAGTACCATTTCATCTTTTTTCCAAAGACACATGTATAATGATGGGAAACAATGTGGCATGTGGCTCTCTTGGTCATGATTGCTTGGTGTAGCAAAGCGATTTCCAGTCGGCAGTATTTTTAAAAATAGACAAGTAATCCCTCCAGTGTTGCTGTATTGGTGGGCTAATTACCGCTTTGGTTGCTAAAAGTGTCGCAGTGATAGAAAAGCTTCCACCAGCAGCTCTGGAACAACATGTGCACAACTTTATTAAAACAAACACAGAAATAGAAGGAACAAGAGTCCCGGTGCAGATTTGCAACCCAAAGTCAAATTCAAAGCAGCAGCCAGCCTGAAAGCTTCAAGTGCTACAGCTTGCTTTCATTAGAGGCTTCATACAGCTCCTCTTCTACCCGAATGAACCAATCAATCATCCCACTAATGCAGAACAGTCAATAACCTTATCGACAACATCCCACTTCTACATTACAGAAAGCAGGAAGCAATACCACACCTTTAAAGTATAAAGTGCTATGTGCCAGAGGGAATGAGGAAACAGCTCGTCTAATGATGAGACAAAACTAAAGGGTGTGGCTCCGTCAGCACCACGACAGCCTAGAAATGTAAATGACGGCTGGTATCGCCGGTTCCCGGGGAGGTCAGAGCAAATCACGACAACAGAGTCAAAGCAAAGCTAAGAGGGTTGCTACCATTTTGTATTTTCCAATTTGTTTAATTTGAATTCATGTAGTAATAGTCTTCCTAATTATTATAACATGTCAGGTACGAATTTGTGAAGTTTAGAGATATATTTCAATCAAAACAACTTTTTCTGACATCCCTTCCTCTGTCTAGTCGCAGGCTGTTCTTCATGATGACTGATGAGAGAGGGCTGTGAGATGATGCAGTTCACTCGACGTCCAGGCTATAAAAGCTGGCAAAGATGAAGCACTCACACTCTCTGGCCCCCTCCACCTCGTTTTTAAATGAATTCTCTTATGTTCAAGTAAACCTGTGTGGACTCCCTCTGATATTCTGAGCATTCTCCATCATCATCTCCAGTAACATCTCCATGTTAGATCCATCCAAGGTTTTGATCCTGGGATGGGCCTAACTGACCATCACTCAAAGAAGCTGGATGATGATCATGCTCTCCCAATATCTTACAAAGACATTTGGGGAAAAACAAAACAAAACAAAAAAAACAACAACACCTTATTCATATGCTGCTTCTTCCTCGATTAATTTATAGTAGAGAATGAAAGTGTCAGATTTGGTCACATCTGAGAGAAAGTAGGGGTGGGTGATATAAACGATATACGATAGAAATGATATAAATTTGGCCAACGATAGAGATTTTGACTATACCACTCTATCGCGATAGCCCATGTTGATGATGTCATCAAGCTGCGCCTGTGTTGGTCGAAAGCATCTGCAAATTATGGCGGGTGACAGTCATGGCAAAGAGATGAAGCACTTTTGAAATATGGGGAAAGCCAAAAACGGCGCTTCCTCCACTTCCGTAACATTGATTCGTTAACGTTGAATTCTCTCGCAGCTGTTCTGTTCCCATGTTGTTGCAGTATATTAATAACTAACCTGGTATTGTGGATGAATAATCTCAGTTGTTCTCCTGACTGAAGTTTGCCCCGTGTATAGCATCCTGCTATGCGATTGCATTTGTCCCTGACCACCAGAATCCCTCACGTTAACTTTTATCGAGTGGAAAAAAGTTGGCGTTCATCTTCCAGCTTCACTGTGCTAATGTTATGCTAACACAGCTGTGTCGCTAGCAATCACGTAGCACAACATTATATACCAGGTAGTCCAACTTCAGTAACCCTGCAAACGTCACTGCTGTTTAGTTTTCTGTCTTCATTTATGTTGGAAGTGGTAGCAGAGCTGTACGTTTTAATTAGTTTCAAAAATCTCTCAGTCAGAACATGGTATGAAATGTTTAGGTGGAAACTAGCGAGCTAACTTCCTGTTAACTTCTAACTCCGTTAAATTTAAGAAATTCTGTTTTCATGGATGCATGGATGTTAAACTTAATTGTTACACCTGGTAAAGCAGCAACGCTGATGATTTTATTAAAGATGAAAGAATTCAGACCGTTTTTAACTCTCAGTGTTTAGATGCTGCGTTCACTCCCCTCATCACATTTTCAAATCAGTCTTGAAAAGGTTATTTTTTTTAACCTCAACAAGACTTTTCTCCAAAGAATATTTGGTGAATTATTGTCAGCATTTTTGATCCTCACTTGAAGTAATGGTCTGAGATCCTCCACTATGCTCTCACACTGTAGGAATGAATGAGCACACAAGCAGATCAGCAGAGCCACCACCTCCACTCCCCTTTCCCTGACTTCATCACATGCTCTCTCATTTTCTCTGTGTTCCCACAAACATGACACAAAAAAACCAGAAGCCCTATTGTTTATAGCCCACAGAGGACGTTTGGGTCTTTCCTGGATGGGCAGGATCCGGTATGCGCTGCCTGTCCGCATGCCAGCTCTCAGCTTGTCTCATAGTGGAGCTGTGCGTCAGCGGGGAGCATCAAGACAGCCGGCATCTCCGGTCCTGCACGGTCGAGGTGTTGTGTATACAAGTAATGTTCTGGCTTGTTAGTATACTGTCAATACTTGTCACGAGCTAAACCTCACATCTTAAATGTATCTCAAAAGAAAACTTCCTGTAACTGATTGATTCACAGTGGAAGATCGGTGGAAACAGAAAAAGAAACCTGTTCAGGAAGAAAATGCCTGACTTATGTAGCGTAACAAGTTACTGGAAAACAGGACAATGAAAAATACTTCCTCAACACTCAGTAACTACAAGCAGCTCCTTAAGATTACTGTGACTGGGATAACAAAGAGTACTACTCCTTTAAAAACTTAGTGTCAGTGTGCAGGAACAGCTTCGGTACAATTGACTCATTGTGTGTGTCCAGGTTGTGGCCTCCCTGACAGTATCATGTGGCTCGGCGTCTATCGTTTTCCGGTAACAGTCTGGCTAGTCTCCCTCTCCCAACACATCTCTTTCAGGAATGTTCCCTGAGCATTTCAAACAGTGTTAATTTATTGTTCTGTATATCTAGTTGCCCAGCTTTACAAGTTGCTACTGCCATTGCTAGTTGGCATGCAAAAAAAAAAAAAACAAATAAAAAAATTAGACTATTCGGCTTTTACTAACATGCAACCCCAGTTAGCTGCTGTCTCTGATGCCTGCAACGTACTAGGCCTACAGCCCTGACAGACGGCAGCACCTCTCTCTTTGTGACAGAAAGTTGTGAACAAGTAATTCTGTAAATTGCTTGCAAGTTTCTCGCATCAGAGCAGACAGACACATTAACCACTCGACCAGAGCAATGCATAACCACATTCTGCAGTGGCCTGTGTGTTAACCTGATTCTACCACCACTGCTAATTTTAGCCACATATTGCATGCGATATTACGTGTGCAGCGTTACAAAGTGCAAAGAGCCACACATTTCAGCTAGCTTTTAAATATACACACATGCAAAACACACAGTACTTGTACTGACAATGTTTAAGCTCATCCACTAGATTGGGATCAATTCTGACCATTTTTGTTTTGGACTAGTTAGCAATTCAGATTTCTAACCCTTGAAAATGTTCTCTTTATTTTAATTTAGTTGACGAAACAAGAGTTTTCCATCAAAACAGACACTACTAGCACACAATGTGTAAATAAGGCACTAAAAATTATATGTAAACATCCATTTTCAACTGTTCGTCCAGTTGGGATGTTTGATCCTATTCCAGCTGTCATGGAGCAAAAGGTGGGGTACAACCTAGTGAGGTCACCAGTGTATCACAGCACTAACACAGAAAGACGGACAATCCCTCGTGCTCACATTCACACACATTTAAGTATAACCACTTAACCTAACGTGCATCTCTTTAGGCTGTGGAAAGAAATTGTAGTACTCACACATGCACAGAGATGCCCTATATGTACACACTAAAAAGAGATCACCTTCATTTCACTTTCATATTTCATCTTTCGGAGAGACAAGCCCCATTTGCCATTAGTCTCCTCGTAGCCATTGCCTTGCCCTTATTTTGAAAGTGCAGTTGCTGCTAACCAGCTAGCCCGGTCCCCACTTGCTCGCTTGCTGGGTTGATAAAGCTGCAGTCCTTGATGTCAGTTTCCACAGCGAGTTTCTCATCTATGGTGTCCAAGTGTCCTATTTTATGTGAGAGTTCACATTTATACTCTTTTTACTCTGTCCTACATATCAAGTCAATCTCCCACATTTTGATCGAGTTTAAAATGCAAAAGTTAACATAAGTCTCACAACAACTGTGCCTCAAAAAGATGTGCTTATCTCTAGATTTCTTGCCTACTGAAAGCCAAAGATGATTAGCAGACAGCAAAGTGAAATAAAGTGTACACAGCTTACTTGGTAAGATCATAAAAAAAGGTTTACTTTTAATTTATGTCAATTGTATTTACTTAGTGAGGGAGCCAGGGAAATTGGCTTCACATAAAACACAACAGCTTATATTTATCTTTTACACGATCATCCCTAACCCTCTAATATGAAACCAACATGCAAACCAGTTTTTCCTATCCATCCATCACCATTTTATTGTGCTTATTCATGGCTGGGTCACGAGGGCAGCAGTTTTTTAAAGTACCAAAATTTCAGACAGCCTCTAAGCATTAGACAAATGTCCCTCAAAGTCCCAAATTTAGTTAGTTAGGATCTAAGCAATCCCTATCTCATCTCATGGTTGTACACTCTCCACTTCTCTGTGCTCCCTCTGTCCTGAAAATCAACTTTGAATCAGAACCTGCAGCACCTGGAGAACTAATCCATGTGCCACTGCAGCACAGAACAAGGACCTGCAGTCCATGACAGTGAGCGAATGACCCAAACCACAGTTTTCCTCGTGTACAGTCACTTTGCTCTTATTTTGAAAGTTCAGTCGCTACCAGCCAGTGAACTCCAGCCCAGCTTGCTGGCCAGGCATTTTTATCCCTTGTCCACCCATCCCACATCCTGAGACAATGTCACACATTGCGGTTCTGTCAGACAACCGCAGGATTAGAGACTCACTGGAGAAGCAGCTGATTTATTGTACAGTTATTCACCGTCACAAAGTACTTGGCTTATAAAATATTTCCAGAGTAGAAACTTATGAAAGGAATTATTCTATAAATGAATATAACAAAACCTCAGCTGCACATACATGCATGCACATGCCCCTCACTGGCCACAAATAGAGTCTAAATCTGTGGGAAACATTGCAGTATCGCTCAGTTTCCTGGAATCAAGTAAAAGGACTTTGAAACCTAGCAGCCAAATTTAATCAGATATCTAAAAAGAAATCTAGATTGCACAACATCTCCCACCGTTTTCTTACCCATTTACTAACAAACACGGTTTGGTCTGGCTCAAAATAGGTCTGTGCAGAGTGAGCATGCATGTAACCACAAATACAAAGAGCCTGTGTTCTCTCATTTAAAAGAAGTCTGTCAACACTGATTGTGTAGATATTCAGAAAAGGTACAAAAGTTCAAAAAGTGGTTTACAAGAGCAGCACAAAGTCATCTCTATGTCGTTCGCCCATCTAGCCTTCCACCCCCAGTGGAAAAATAACTGCTCCACTTTAGGTGTTGCTGTAACGTGTCTCGGACTTGCTGCTGTAGCTTCTTCACAGACCCAAAGACCAAATGCGGCTCTGAAACAAGCCCATTTGTTTTCTCTCTCTCTCTCTTCTTCTGTTTGACAGTTTCAGCTCAGGCAAACAGAGGTCAAGGTTTCTCTGATAAAAGCAGTTTTGGACTAGCGACGGCCTCTGTGTGCACACGCAGCTAGAGCAGGTCTGCAGTGCCTGGGACGCCCCAGCCAATCTGGTGGCTCTCCCTGACAACACAGGATAAATGTGCCCCCGCATCAGGCAAGCCGCTGGCCTGGGAGATCCATCACCTTGGAGACCAGCGTTTGTTCAGCGAAAAAGCCCGGGGGAATCGAGGAAGCAGAAACCTCCCTAGTGACGATAAAATGAAAACAGAGCACCGCTTCATTCAGACACATTATCTGCCCAAAGATGGCAGCATGTGAACCTCTGCACCACTTAAGCAGGACAAACATCGCTGTGACGACTTCATACTAATTACAATTTTATTACAGATTTTTCTCCATATACATTAAGCCACAGCCGCAGTTTACCACACATTGTTACCTTCCATACAAGATGCAAGAAAAGGATGTCGTTAGGGCTGGGCCATATCATACCGTTCACGGTAATACCGGTATAATGTTGGGCAATGACAAGAAAATGAAATATCGCGATAGAATATGGGTAAAACGTGCATGCGCAGTGCCTTTGTTTTCATACGCACATGGCGAAAAAGGCACGGCGGCGACGGAGAATGACAAGGGTGAAAGCGGATCGTTAAATGAAACGGATGAACCAGAATTGGTTTGTAAAAATGCTGCAACTTCAGTGGTTTGGAACTGGTTTAGCTTTCGTCCGTCAGATACACAACAAAGCACTATTTTTGTTAGCGCATGCTAGCGGACCGTCATTATTACCGTGTTTTTCGGAAAATAAGGCACACTTAAAATCAATCATTTGATTTTTCTGAAAATCGACAGTGCCCCTTATAATCCAATGGGCCTTATGTATGAATTCTGGTTGTGTTTACTGACTTCGAAACGATTTTATGTACACGGCGCTTGAAAATCTGTCAAATGTTTTAGTACGACTTTGCTAAGCTACTAACCCGCACCGCTTGATGGATTGTCGGAGCATTACGACTATCGTAGGCAGAAGCCGCGCGGAGTGATACGTACGGTGCTTCAACATAATATTACCGCGTGTGTATAAGCTCTTTTTAAGTTTTGTGGATATTATACTTGGTTATGCTGAGGATATGTCGGCCAATTTCCACTGGAAATGCCTTTTGGTTAAACTGTCAGCAAGGAATTTGCATTTGTACTGTTACATTTTTATATAACTTTAATTCAAAAAACAGCTGCTTGTTTAAGTGAAAATACATTGATGTTTGTTTGTTTTTTTGCACTAATAAAATTGTGGAGTTGTAAAGTATTTTGTCTAGTGTCAATTATCGTCAGTTATATCGTTATCGCAAATTTTCAAATCTATATCGTGATAAATATTTTTGGTCATATCGCCCTGCTCTAGATGTCGTTACATAGGATTACAAGCCAAACCCTATTAGTATGTCATGTAGACAGTGTAATTACAGAGTTGTCTACAATACACTCCCACATGACTCCAGAGAGGATCAACGCCAGGAGCGACCAAAACATGAGCTCTAAGCCCACAGGCACTCACACGCCGACTCCCATTGGCTGCCTGAAACACGCTCCTCTACATGTCCCGTGTTGTGAACTTATAATTATAATAACCGATCTAAAAATACAATACACGCGGACCCGATGATGCATGTAAGAAAGATTAATAGAAAAAGAAGGGAAAAAAAGAAAAAAGCAAGACACATCATTCTTTAGAGCACTGATTGAATTGTGCTGTCGCCAATGAGCTGTGTCTTATGAAGTATGAGTTCAGCCAACAAGGGTACAAGTATCAGTATGTGCTTGATCTTATCTGACATGTTTTTGTGTCAAACCAGAGGCATCTACTGGCACGTGCACACACACACACACACACACACTTTACAAACAAAAATGCTCCTGTGTCAACAGGAACTTGCTCTAAAGACTAAGTATTTTTAAAATCCAATGATATATGGACCAGCATCAAGGCTCAGAGCTTGTTAACCATCATCTTCCTTTCCACCAAAGGAACTTGGAGCAGGCACGAGGTTGCTAGAATGAACCACTTACTGTTGTTCTTTTTCTTACTTTTTAAACTGGTGTGCACCAAGCGGAGAGGCTGCAGATTAGATTGTGCGAGCAGGCGACTCACCGCAGGCATTCCTATGATCCATCAATATAAATTCTTTGGTGGCACAGAGGTTAAGTATTGCAGCAATGTGTAAAGATGATACATTCGACAGAAATCCACCCATCCATCCATCCATCCAATCACTTTATGTTTATCTGGGTAATGTGGGCAGCAGTTGAAGCCCAGAACTCGTACTGCCAGGGCAACATCTCCATCTCTTCTGTGAGAGCACCGGCATTCCCAAGCTGGCCAAGAAATGTAATCAGTTTTAATTCACATTCCTGCAACGAGCACTATTTTTTCTTATTTGCAATACCTATCGTTTAGGAGAAAGCTGCAGCAAGGAACACGTAGCTGAAGGAAAAGTATATTTGGTTATACTTGTTGACCATAACCGCTGCCTCATTAGCGGCAACGCAGGATCCACAGGGTTTACTAACTTTAACCAAGATGTCAACTCCAAACATAGCAGAACAATGAAAGTTTTAATCGTTAATTTGAGATCGGGATAGCAAATTTTTAGCTGCTGATGGTGACTTTTGAGAGAGCAACAGTCCACTATTTTTTTTTTGTTTGTTTTGCAACTTATAGATTGGTAATTTTTTTTAAATGGTCCTCATCAAATTGAACCAATCTGCATCAAACTTTGTGCTGTAGTTTTTCCAGGGGTCTCTCAGATTTACCGACACTGGAGTAGGTACAGAAAGATGCCAAATTCTGCTGTTAAAACACATCCACCCACTAACCAACCCCCAAAAGGTTTGCCTTTTTTGTTAAGCTTATCATTCTATTTTAGTGCATGCAAAACTTACATAGTAAAACAGCCATCGCTTTTAAATATACAAATCATAAAATAACAACAAGAACAATGACAACACCTTCTTTAGAGCTTCTTTAGATTACAGCAAAAACAAATAAATTGCTGAGGGACCTTTTAGTTTCTCTGAAAGCTCCATGACTTCAATTCCTGGAACTAAACACTCCGGGGACTTTTAGTATAAACTCAGCTAATTATACTCAGCACCATCCTTCCTTCTGCAGTTCTTAAGTCCTCGCTAGCAGTCAATGCTCAATGCGGCAGGTTATCACAGCACGTTCACCCTATGGGTTTATTTCCGATTTTCAGCCTGAAGAGAACGAGCATAGGCGATGGGTGTTTTAGCATACCGTAATTGTTGACCATAATCTGGACTACTAAAATGATATTAAATCATAACATTGGAAGGGTTCTTTTTCTCCTCCTTGCACCTAGAATAACATTAACTAGTTCAGTGTTTGCATGTAAAAATGGCTCTCCACAAAGAGTCTTAACACACACATCCAGAAAGGAAATTACACTAGGCTTCCATTAAGTCAACAGACAACTACGAATCAATGCAGCTATGGCCCACATATCAAGAGGGAAGAGGTGCTACCATTAACTTTTTTGTTAACCATTATGAATCTAAGACTAAATTTAGACCTTGACTGGAATCTTATCGGCAATCACTCACAGATGATGATCCGTCAGATCACGCTACATTGGTGCAACCTTTTTATTTTAGCATTTCTTACACAACCTATAACAAAAAACATATCTATCCATCTGCAGACATCACTGTCACTTGTTAGGCTTTAATCTGAAAAAAATCTACATCTGAAGACCAGCTGAAACTGAATTTTCATCTTATTCTTCAAGTTCAGCTTCTGCACAGTGCTCCCAGTTGTGTTTCAAGTCCCAGAAGAACATAGGCTAGGTTAATTAAAACTCTACTCGATTAAAGGAAGCTCACAGTTAACAAGGAGACTAAAATTAAGCTTGATTAGCTTGAGAATTGAACTGAAGCATGTTGTGCGTATCAGCCAAGCTGCAGCGCTGAGCAAAGTGTCTGTGTGTGGGCTTTTCCAGCAGGAATGTGAAATCAGTGAGTTCAAGTGTGTGTGAGAGTGAGGGGAGAGTCCGTTCAGCTTCCAGAGGGTAGGGCAAACTCCTGGAGATTCCAGACATGCCTGAATTTCCTAGGAAGTCACGTTCTGCAGTGCAAACACAGCTACGCTCAGTTAATTACACAGAACACACCGAGCTACTCACAACGTCTCAGCAAAACCATTATTATGGGAGAGCTGAAGCAAATCTGCTTAAAAATGACCCCTAATCATAAAACTGTATCAAAACAGGAGTAAATGGTCCAGCCTTTTATAAGAAAAGATGTAAAAGGGCACCCTGAGTTCAAAAGATTCCCATTTTCTGGAAAGCTGCAGAAGTCTATAAATGATTTGTCAAGTTTGCCTGGTGGGAGAAGTATTATTAGAAAGCCACCCTCTGAGAAAATGAGCACAAAGAGTTGTATTGTGAAATGCTGCGACGGCTCAAGTTAAAATAACTGACCTTTTACTGTAAACAATGCCATGTCTATCAACACTTACTGCATCAGTCATCAGATTTGGCAGCTCTGTTGTGACCACATCAAGTCACTTCAAAGCTAAGAGGTCAACACAAGAAAAAGGAAAGGAAAGGCTTAAGTGCTGAGACAAACGCATTTCTTTAGAAAAAGTAGCACTGGAGATGAACAGATATGTGCTCGGAGGGGCTGCTGATGTGCACGCACCCATAGAGGACAAAGCGTCACCGCGTCCTACACAAACCCGGCACGGCCTCGTTCATTATTCATCAGCGGCATGAGCATGGCACATATATGCGTGCATGCCGCTTTGTCATCTCCGAAGATCCCTGCTGTGCTTTTTTCTATTGACCTCTTGCACTCATTCTTCCTGTATTACACACAAACATTTACCCATCAGCACCTCTCTATTAGAGGCCTGAAAGTGTGGCATCACCCAGCCTGTGCTACATTGTGTTTGCTTAAAAACTAATAAACCAACCATGACCACAGTAACAAGACCATTTCCACACAGATGGGCCTTACATTTTTAGAGAGAACAATAAATATATCTTCTTTGTTTGAATGTTTTTTCTCTGTGCAAAAGCACACATAGAAATAGTAAATACCACCAATCCTACACAAAAATGGACAAAAAAATAAAACTAAAGTCAATTCAAGTCAATACAACAACGAAAAACAATCCACCAAACGAAACATCCATATGCTCCTTCCACCCTCTACTCAAAAGTAGTTTGCACTTCCAGAAAGTTTTGTAATATATTAGTTAAAGACAAGCTGAATAATGTTTTACAGAGCTCATCGGTGCAGAAAAACGGAAGATGCTGTGCAAACATGGGTAAAATAAATATGATAAATGCCATACAAAACTGCAAATGGTAAATAAAGATGTATTAGCTGATTTATCTAAGGATCGTTAGATGGTCAGAACACTGGCTGCAAAACCCAGTCATGATACCAGCTAATGGGAGGGAAAATCAATACTGTGATCAATAAGGAAGAGAAGCAGGCAATTTAGATAAGTTGTTAATGATTGTTCAGTCAGTGATAGCTTTAATGTTAAGGAAATCCTGAACTCTGACAACATCCTTGATATTGCACAAAAGTACACAAATGGTTTGTTTTAATAAATCTGCATGCACCGACACTAATTTGCTTCGGGAATGAAAGCGTCTGCAGACGAGATTTAACTTTCTGTGTTTCACAAAGCAAAAGCAGCTAAACCACATACGGACTGTATAAAGGACGGACGTAGCTGCTCGCCCACTTATATACAGTCTACAGTGCAGAATGTGTGTGACATCAGTGAGTGTCTAACATTAGGTAAAGAGCACTGAAGTAGTATGTAGACATGGGCATCATAGTAAAAAACACTGCTGTAGTTGTAATACTGTCAGGGCTGAACATAGCAGATGGGAGGGAGAATGCAAGGGTTTCATCAACATCTGCAATGGGAAGGTAAAAATATGCAAGGCTCAGTCTATGGCTTGGAAACAATATTTACTCAAAATTTGGGTTAAGGTGAAAAGTATTGGTTTTGAACCAGTGTGGCTGAATGGCAGTAACATCAGTTGATGAAGAGTTAAACTGGTGTGTAGACAATGCTATCAAAGTAGTAAGCACTGCTGTGGCTGTGTTATTTATGCTTCTTTATCGTTACCTTTGAGATCTCAAGCTTAACATTCCTTCATGGTTCATGCTACATCGTTTAGGATTACAAAGAAACAAGGTGCTTAACGTCCTTTATCAGAAACACCATCAGTTATGCACTGTGAGCATCTGAGCATGAATATGGAAGACAGAGGGAGAGCGAGAGAGGGAGGAGCAGGGGCAGGAAACAAACAGAAACAATGCCGTGCTTGGAGGAGCACTGGAGCAAAGTGCATTAAAACATAACCCAATTTTTCTAAAACGCTGCGTTTTCTAAATGCTCTAAAAAACAAGGTCCAGATTCAAGATGGTCACACAAAAACAGTCCATTCCAGGACTAACTTAATTAATCCCACTTCCTGCTCACAGAGACGCTCCCAACAAAAAGCAATCAACAAGAAAAAACACAGGCGTTAACAGATCTGACCGGCCTGAACTTGAGGCGCTTTTATGCTCGACGCGTCGATTGTGTCTGATGATGATTTTCACATCACATCCTGTGACACCGGCCAGTCATGTCACTTTTGATTTTTGTAACCTGGTGCTTTGCGAGCGGCCGTCGTGGTTGGGTCAAAGATACTAGTGTACGATCGCGCCAGTTTTCAACCGCATTTTCAACAATAATGTTGCACAGAAGCTCACAGAGATGTTCCAAATGTTTGAAAACGTGAGTTTGTGGAAAAAACTTTGCAAAAAAAACCCCCAAAAAACACTTGACAAAGTCTTGGCTTTCAATTTTGACTTCTTCTCCTCCTTATCAACACTTATTCCATGATGCTGTCTAAGTGGCGACATCTATTGTTTAGGAGAACACAGCAGTTTCTTGCTCCTTAACGGCGGGTATAAATGGCTCCATCAGTCTGATAACGGCACAGCTGTTAGGGAATAAATCCACACAGTTCAAGCTCTTTCTCTTCCCCTCATTCACACCGTGGCTGTAAATACTCTGCAATATTGAACTTAACCTGGTTTAACCTGGGAGTGGAGTGGGTAAGATGACTGAGGAAATTAACCTGCACTGATAACAATGAACTTCTCTTATAAATGACTCGAGGTCAGGTGAACTGACCTAGGCTGCTCCATAAGATTACAAAATGTATCTACTCATCATATTGTCACCACAAATATCACTCATGCCTGAGCCTAATTCTGCATGCATCACAACTACAGTTTTTATGCAAATCTGCCAGGTTTCTTCAACTATTAAAACTAAATTAGACTGAGATAAGGAGGCTTAAGATAAAGGGCGGCAATCCATTCACAAACCACTGGTACAGACAGTACACTGGGCAGAGGATGTGAGGCCTATCACTTTTCAGAGTGATAGGCCTTCAGTGATTGTGTGTGGCCTACAGATAAAGGGCAGCGTTTGTTTGTGGTTGGTTTTAATGCCATCCTGGATGACCTATTCCCCCCACGGGGACATCGACACCCTGACAGATTAGCCTCAAAGGGCCACTTGTGTGACTGGAAGTGCTGCCCCTGAGCTTCTGTACGATCAGAAAGTTCAGAAACAGCTTCCTTTCATGAAGAAATGTCACAGCGGAATTGAAACGCTCCAAACTTCATATGCTCATTGACAGCAGTGATTTTCTTCCTCCTTTTGGAGTCTGTAGCCTAAACATAACCTGTTGAAGATGTGCAAATGCCATAGACAGTTTACTCACGCAGAATAAACATCATTCCTAGAGACAAGTAGCCCTATGCCTTTCTGATGTTTCTAAACCAACTGTTTACAGGATAAGATCAACACATAAATACAGAGGGACAAAAAAAAATGGTGTCACCTTACATCATGTCTGTCTGTAGCCAACACCAGGTTTCCTTCCTATCTCAGTGCACCAGCAGCTACAGACGCTCCCCTACTGCAAACAGCTGCCACTGCCACCACAGCCATCAATTATTCACCAGAGCTTTGCCTCTGTGTTTACCTTTGAGGCAGAGGCCAGAGTGCACGGGAGAGTAGTGTGAGACAGCAACACACAGACCAGCATCTAGTCCGAATCACACTGAAGACACAGGATCATTTGATGAGCAATGTGCTACTGTGCTCAAAGTCAATTTAAACACACAAGTCAAGCATTTCAGCTGCTGGATTCAGAAAATGTTCAGCATTGTATTCTGAGAAATAACCTGAGATGAAACACTCATCTCAGGTCAAAACAGATATAATATCTTTTGGCACAGAGCAATATGTCAGAGGTATATACCCTTTCCAAGTACATGTTGGCTGTTGGTCCACATGTACTTTAGATATATAACTAGGCTGTGTACTTCAAACGTTAATTTCAGTTACCATTTTGCCTTCTCTTCATAAGTAAAAACAAGATGAAACACTTATCACACTACAACCTGTTTCACTATGATGGTGCTCTTTTGTCTTTAGGCACTCCTCTTCCAAATGCTGTCCTTCCCATTTTAGTTACCATTTGTTTGGGTTTTTGTTTAATTAAGTTTCACTCATGAATCTAGCATTAATGAGTCTAAGTAATCATATAAAAACAAAAAAGAAATTCTCATTGGGACTTTTGCCATAATCGAGCAGCAGTAACATGCACTGAGTCAGATGTGTGTTTATGCATGCCTTACAGAAGCAACGTGTTGTACACTATGATTCCTTTTACATAGTTAAACGCTGCCACTTCCCAGAAAGAAGGTTTTAAAATGCCAAACGGTCTCATGCCGGCTCGTGGAATCCTCACAACCTCAAATCTAATGTTTTTTCCGTGTTCCTTCTGTCTCGGTTCCACTTTAATAAAGGGAGAAAAAAAAAAGTCCAGATTTGGAGGCGAGAGCTGCTTTTTAAAATATGATGTATGAATAAAATTAGCCTAACCCCACTATTAATTGAAAATACATAATCTGATTTGGACAGGTATAGGCAAAGAAACAAAATTGGTTTAGCCATGAAAAACAACTCTGTTAATGACATAACCAATATTATATTTCAATCTGAATGCATTTTACTTATAAGATTGGTGCATAATAGACCCTGATCATGACTGCAAACAAAAAAAAAAAAAAAAAATTACTTTACCATCCCTTTTTAAGATTTTTCTGATACTGGGCTTGAAATGGGGGCGGGAAGGAGAATGCACACCTGTAGCTGTGTAATGCAGATCTGGGATCTGTGACCACTTCGCAGACTTCTTCTTTCCCACCTGACACTGCACGTCATGGACTGATGAATGACCCCACCAGACCCCCAGAGGAGTGAGGATGAGTGGAGCTCAGCTCAACTCACAGAACCCCCCTACTCCTGTTAATCCATCTCCGGAATAACCCCCTCCAATCACCACTATATACTCACTCTCTCGCTCAGACATACACCTCCCATTACCCCTCTGTCCCACTAGATTGAGGGGGAGGGGCAGGCAGGATGTGAGACCAGCTGGTCATCAGCTCAGACAAAGAAACCTGCTGAATGAGCTTGTGCATCAAAAAGAAACAGACCTCTCACATTGCTCTTTCTTCATAGTCTCACCAGCTCTGGATGTGTTTTCAATTTTAAGCGGGGTGGTGATTATGATGACGATAACGGTGATTGCAAAATATTACTTCTGCTATCTCACAACCACAGTGGGGTGGGTCAATTTCACAAAAAGGTGATATTACTGTTTGCCTTAAGATGTGGACACGTTTACACTGTGTGGACAACAGCACCGCCGGCTTTACCCTACGTTATGAACAGCAGGGAAAGCAGAAGAGCCAGATGTCGTTTTACCGCAGAGAGGCCACCGGCAGGTGCAATTTATCTTTGGCCCTAGCCTACTTCAGCTAGTCGCAGGGGAGAGACAAACCAGGACTCCACTGTAAAGTTAACTGGAAACTCGGGGAGGCAAGACAGAATGCATAACTCAAGAGGACACAGGGTGAAATATACACGTCCTAGATTATGACACTAAAACTTAGTGAGCATCCCACTTCAGGCTATAAATTCCAGTCAGGGTGATGTTCTCTTATACCTTTATTAGGGATTACACAGAAGATGGGTACAACCGCTTTTCCATAAGATACACTTGTCCATTCAAACTCGTGTAAACTGATTCACATTTAGTCAAGGTTAAGTGAATAGGCCACTTTGGGTTTCATTTGACCGAAGGCCGAATAAACACAAGGGAGTCAGGAGAATGGCGCTCAAGATGTTTATCAATGCATTTTACATTCGCAAAGTGGCAAAGAAGCAGATACCACAGGAAGTGTGCGCAGAGGCGAGCCGGCTTGCATGCAGGGGTCACAACTGTTGCGCTGCGGGGCTTTTTCATGGCCGAGTGAAGCCCTAATCTGCCCTTTAGCCACAGATCTGCCAGCACATACAGAGAGGGTGACAGCTGAGGATTTAAAAGACTACAACGTCACCCTTCCTATTTAACAAGCACGTTTACATCCTGTCTCCATTCAAAACTAAATATCTGCACTCATAACTTTACCAAGTTAAAATAAAACCTTACAAGTTTATTCAGTCAAGGACATAAACAAGAAAGCAGTGCATTCACAGCAATGACAGTCAACTAAATAATGCACTTATTTAATAACATATTCGTCATACAACTGGTTTTGAGCAGTGTTGAGACAGCAAATCATATAAATTATTGTAACATTTACCTTCAGTTGTACCTGGAAGGCCCTATTAGGCAACAACACCGGCAGTGACATGCATAAAACCTGTTTGGCAAAGTCTTACTGGGGCACACCCAGTTAGGATTTGTTCCCTAGTTCAACAATAGAAGAGCCAGAGCAAGAGCAAGAGCAAGTGCATATATTGAAAAGCTGCAAACAGCAGCAACCTGCTGTTTGATTTTGGCAGGTGTAACTGACACACACACATATACACACACACACAATCTTAAAATTGATCATTTGAATCATGATATGCTTGCAGATTTAGTGTAAGCCTGGTGAAGGCCAACAGAGAGCACACAGGAAACATGAAGAGCTATGACATTGGATATGGGAGGAAATCAGATGGGTGAATGGACTTCTTTGTAACCTGTCATGGGACTTGAGAGTGGCTAAAAAGATTATTCCCTCTTCCTCCATATGATATTCCAGCCTAGGCTAGTTTTTCAAAGCGGCTAAAAAGAAATTCAGACAGCAAACATCCTTGCTGAGAATACAGAGCTGAAAGTAGAGAGACTACTACATTTCATTTTACAATTTATGACTTTTATTAAACTTTAATTAAGATCAATGATTTCTCTAGCATTGCTTTGGATTCAGGAGAATTGGGCCTTTTATACTCGGGGTTCTCCTAGAAGTTTTCTGCAGACAAATCCAGCTTACATGTGTAGTCACCCACCAAAGGCCCGTCTTAAGTCAGGAAAACCCTGACAGTCAAACTACATGGTAATTTACACAATAAGGAACCCAGCAGCAAAACAAATGCATGATTAAGGACTCCCTGTCATGAGAAAGAGAGTGGCATTAACAACTAAGGATGTATGAACATGTGGGGAATCCCCATCCAGTGGCTGACTTAAAAGGCTCTCTAAACCTAGTCCACACACACATAAGTCAAACTTAATGCTATTACTGTTCTACATAAAATAATCAGTGCCCGGATAAGATGCTCTTGAATTAGGAAATGGGAGACATCATCACCAGAGATAACAGCGAGCAGTGCGGTGGGGGCCGAGTCATAGCAAACTTAAGAAACTGTCAGGACGGGGCGTGCAAATCTCCCATCTGTTCACGCCGTTAAACCCCTACCAACAGCATCCAGACCCATGCACACCCAGCGTGACACTAATTACTGCTACATCTTTACTGCTTTATTCTTCACTACCAATTTAAAAGCAGTTAACTGCATTTCAGCATCTATAGTTTGTGAAAAGGTGCTTGAATCTTTTTCAATACGTTACCTATCACATACACACACACACCTGGCCAGCGCGTCTTTGCTAATTTAAAAGAAGTGACAGTTTGCAGAGGTGTCACCCCCTGAGCCGATTATTCTCCATCTATGGCACATTTGTACATGGTGGTGCAGGAAAAAAGCAGGCCAGGCTGTTTGTCATATGAAAGGTTGGCTCGTTCACAGACGCACATGATGAACTGATGAGCAACAGAAGAAAAATAAACAAACAACTAGGATGTGAGACTGAGTCTAAAAATAGCTGAAGACTGACTAGTAGGTCCACAGAGTCATCTCTGACTTGAATACATAGTGACAGGGCAGGAGCACAGAACTGCACAGAGGCACTCAGCTGTGAGCTCATAGTGGCAATGCCATTCATCATGCAGTCAGTGTCCTTGTTTCCAACCCTGTATTGACCTGACCCCCTCGCGCCGCTTCCTCGCTGAAGCCCCGCTGATTCTGAGGACCACAGAGCACCCAGATGCTTCGTGTCTGCACGCTACGCATTTACCGTGACCACAGGAGACATTCTGTCACCACACATTTATGTCTCTCGATTGAAGCCAGCGCCACGCAGACAGGCTCAGTCGGTTAGCCGTCTGTGCCGGAGTATTTGGGTGTATCTGTCACTCTGTGTTTCAGAGGACAGGAACCAGGTACACCGTGGATGTCTGTCAGGTACGAAGTCGAGGAAAAGCACTCTGTCTGCCAGTGAACCTGATCAGGCAAACTAGGCTAAGATAGTTCAGCTGATTTTTTTCTCCATGCACAATAGAAAACCTACAAGATTTTAATTCCTAAGGCAGTAAGAGTGTAGTTTAAAAAAACTAAGGGAAGAAAAGGAAATAAAATACAAAAATTGCCCAAATAAGTCTACACCTGTAGTTCTCAGACTGTGGGGTGGAACAGAAAAATTTTAAGGTTTTTTTTTTTTTTCCTTATTTATGTAAAGTTTAACTTGGATCCTTGATGACTGATTACAGCGAGACAGTGACAGGCTGTCTCTCTGTTTGCAAGAGACAGCCAATCACAAAAAGCTGGCTCTGACTGGATAGTAAAGGAAACTAAAGCGGCTTATTTCAAACGGTTACAATCTCATGGGCTGCACCAATGCACAGTGCACAAGATAAATGTGGATTATTTTAAACTTTCAATCATGCAAAGCTACTTTATATGAAAATATGATAATGGTTGTCCCCTTTTTCTTGTCTTGAATATCAGTTTTATTTACCAAAAGACTGTAGGATAAATGGTCAACAGTGGTTCCTGCAATGAATGTGTATCTACTGCTCTGAGAAAATAACAAAAAGCTCTATTGTGTTTTGATTCCCAGGTGGTCCGGTGCCAACACTTCAGCCTCGGCTGACCTTGAGTTGTTAACAATCTTTATCGGTGAATATGCCACTCGTCCCTTTCACCACTAAAGCTAAAGTTGTGAAATAAAGACAGACAATGTCTATTCATACATACTCCCAGCAACATGACAATCACGATAATCACTGGTCTTACCGATGAACAATGTTTTCAACTAAACACTTGAGAGGCAAGAAGCAAGTGTTTTGTTCCGCATGTCTGAAGAAATCATACCGACAGCAATCCTGCTCCCCTTAAAATAAACTGAGCAGTGCAAAGAGAACTTTTGTCATATTTCAAACTGTGGGAGTGTGGGTGGGGATGGCTTTGCAAGTCATTCCACGCATGCCTTCAAGAGGCTGCATCCAATCCAACTGGCCAATGCTACAGGCAACACTGTGCATGCCAGCTGTTTGGATCCGAGCTAGTCCATCTACCCTCTATACTCTTCTTAACAGACAATAACACCCCAGTATTTACGCCATACTCTACTTTTTCTTCTATTGTTTTTTTTTTTAAACTCTGGCTTATCAGCGCTCTACTGTTCTTGACAAAAAACACACATAAATGATACTGGATTGCTTTTTTTTTTTTTTTTTTTTTTTTAAACTTAGGATTTAATTCACTTATATACTTAAAAAATAGAAAAGCCAGGATAAATCCATTGCAGATAAGGTAACACCGACTAATGTCTTTGACTGTAGAAGGACTGATTACTGGCCCCACTATCCACTAACATATGTGCAGCACAACTTTGTAATGAATGTGTTGTTACAACACTGCAACTCATGTCCAAGCAAGGAATGAGGCAGCACTGATAAGGAGGACGTACCTGAGCAGCTGACATTATGCAAACTGCTTTATTGGTTATGTCACCTTTTTTCTCTACAACAGGTGAGTGATTCTCAACTGTTAGCAAATGTGGATTTGGCGCAGTGACATGTACTGACTCACCCTCTGGGTATTGGTATATGGGTGTTTTAAATTCTCTGCATACCTTTGGTAGCTCTTTGAGTTGGTTGGCATCAAGGAGAAGCTCCTCCAAACTGCGGCTGTATCGAAATATTTCATCAGGAACCGTCTGCAAGTTGTAATGCCGCTTGTCCACCGACTCGACGTGGCGGTTGCAGCGCCACAGGGGGATACACTTCAGCATGTCCGGCCGCCGGAGGGGAGGGGGGTCTGGTTGCCGGTGCTACTGCAATCTCCGCATCGGAGGGTGAAGCTGTGGGGGTAAAAGGTCGCTCTAGGAGAGAGGGTATTTTTGCTGGAGGGTCAAACACTTGCTGTGCTCACACGAAGATCCTTAACAAGAGGCCGAAATCCACTTAAGGGACACAAAATAATCCTTTCGATCTGTTAGCGATATTCCCCGTTTCAGTTCAGCCGTGTCCAGTGACTGTCAGGTCCGCGTCAGCGTCATCCAGCCCGGGATCACGATCAACGTAAACAACAACGAAAAAAAAGAAAGAATGAACGAAAAAAAGAAAACGAGAACTCCCACTCGGATCAAGTGTTTCCTCACTTCTTCGTACTGACGAGAGTATCGTTAGCTTGTTTTTCTACTGCCACCACATCCCCCGAATCAGACCCGAGCTCTGCCGCGGCTAGCTGGAAAACATGCACCACGAAACAAGCCCGCTACGCAGAAAGGCTGCTCCAAGTGTCGCACTCATGAGTGGCGACTGCAAAAAACACACACAGCCACTTGACTTGTGGTGCAGATAAAACGGCTACAACGAAACAGCTAACGCAGCACAGAGAGCGAGTCAGCAGAGATTAACCCGAGTATGATAGTAGGATGTCCTCAAGCTAGTTAGTTAGCCAACATCGGCTAGTATAGATGACTGCACGTCTTTGTGCCTAGCTGCCGTTAGCTAATACTGATATAATAAAACCTATGGAAAACGCCGGCCTTTGGGGTATATTAGCGACATCTCAAAATTATCCAAATAAACTTCCCAGTTAGTTTTCTTTTAGTCCGACGTGCGTGAAAATGCCAGTAGCAAGTGCTGGAGCTCCGTGCGCAGCCGCGCTTACCTCCCCTGTTGCACCGAGGCAGGCCGGTTTGCCGTGTGGGGGGCTGGGCTCGGTTGAGCTGGAGCATCGCCGCTTTGCGCCTCTGTAACGGAGGCCACGACTTGCTTTATTACGCCACCCAGCGGTATTTCTCAGCAAGATTAAGGAGAAAAGCTTTTAAAACATTGAATGCTAGTAAAAAATAAAATAAAATCACATTTTCATCTAATGGTCAAAATGGTCATAATGCTTATAGGCTTTTTACTATTTAACTTAGGCTTTAGTTTTATTTTAAACTGCAATAATGCATATATCTGCAAGAATCCTTGTATGGCTCAGATTTTTACACATAAAGCATAAACAGGAATATACAACGAATATACAATTTTTATACCATAAAACTGATATGGCACATTTTTACAAAGAAGTAAAATATAAGTTAAAACACACACACACACACACACAAAGAGAGTTAAATGTAGAGCTTTTAACGTAAAACGTTTCTGAGTCTGTGTTTAAATGTATGCAGAGATCAGTTCAGATTGTTCCAGTAAACAGGACCACAATAACTAAAAGCATCATCAGCACACTTAGATCTAATTCTGGCAGCAGTTAAAAGATTGGACTTGGTGACCTGAAAGGTCTAGTAGGGTTATGGACACTGAGCAAGTCATCGATGTACTGTTGGGCCAAATCACTGAGTGCTTAATGAACTAGTAGAAGGATTTTAAAGGTAATTTTGTGTTGAACTGGGATCAAACAGATAATACTGTCAAATATCCGTCTGTTTGGGTTCTCCGGCTTCCTCCCACACCCCAAAGACATCTGGGTAGTGAGGTTAACTACCAACTCTAAACTAGCTCTAGGTGTGAATGTGCGAATATTTGCCTGTCTCTCTCTGTTAGCCCTGTGATAGACTGGCAACCTGTCCAGGGTATACCCTGCCCCGTGACAGCTGGGATAGGCTGCAGTGCTGTCTCCCTGTGACCCTGAACTGGAAAAGTGGAAGAAAATGGATGGGTGCACCTATCGTCTATGACTTGCTCAGTGTCTAAAACCCTACTAAACCTGTCAGGTCTTCAAGGGCAGATCTTTTAACTGGAGGGTAACTTTTCCATGTGTGTGTAAGGACTGTGGCTGCTGCATTCCGAACGAGTTGAAGACATCCTACTGATGATTTGGATAGTCCTCCAAATTAAACAGTTTCTCGGAAGTCAGTTAGAGTTATGAATTATCTAAGTTTGTTTTCTTTTCTAAGTTAAAGCCATTAACTTAGAAACTTCTAAGTTAATGGCCATTAACCTCTTTCTGATAGTACCATGCAAAACATGTAAAGGTTAAAGAGTACTGGACCAAGAGCTGATCCCTGAGGAACCCCTGACTGAATCTTTATTTCTCCAGATCTAACTGAAGGTACTAACTGGACCATAAACACTTCTATCCTTTAGGTATGATGAAAACCAACCAAATCACAAAGCATTTGAATTAAAATGTCATGATCAGCATTGAAAGTAATATCCAGGGTGGGTCATTTAAATGGATACACCGTAATAACATGGGAATGGTTGGTGATATTAAAGTCCTGTTTGTGGCACATTAGTATATGTGAGGGGGCAAACTCCTCAAGATGGGTGGTGACCATGGTGGCCATTTAGAAGTCGGCCATCTTGGATACAACTTGTTTTTTTCAATAGGAAGAGGGCCATGTGACACATCAAACTTATTGGTAATGTCAGAAGAAAAACAATGATGTGCTTGGTTTCAACGTAACTTTATTCTTTCGTGAGTTATTTACAAGTTTCTTTGTTCACAGCCATTGACATGTCGAAGAGGTTAACACGTGAGGAGCGGATCGAAATTGTGTTGATATCTGGTGAACACAGTAACCGGGTCACTGCAGCAGATTTCAATGCAAGACACCCTACGAGACCACCCATCTCCCATGCTACAAAATCAGGCAGGTGCATCAATTTGGGCGCCACAAAAAGAAATGAAATCAATATTTAGTAGATCCGCCTTTTGCAGAAATTACAGCCTCTAAACACTTCCTGTATGTTCCAATGAGAGTCTGGATTGTGGTTGAAGGTATTTTGGACCATTCCTCTTTACAAAACATCTCTAGTTCATTCAGGTTGATGGCTTCCGAGCATGGACAGCTCTCTTTAACTCACACCACAGATTTTCAATAAGATTCAGGTCTGGGGGCTGAGATGGCCATTCCAGAACATTGTACTTGTTCCTCTGCATGAATGCCTTAGTGGATTTTGAGCAGTGTTTCGGGTCGTTGTCTTGTTGAAAGATCCAGCCCCGGCGCAGCTTCAGCTTTGTCACTGATTCCTGGACATTGGTCTCCAGAATCTGCTGATACTGAGTGGAATCCATGTGTCCCTCAACTTTGACAAGATTCCCAGTCCCTGCACTGGCCACACAGCCCCACAGCATGATGGAACCACCACATTTTACTGTAGGTAGCAGGTGTTTTTCTTGGAATGCTGTGTTCTTTTTCCTCCATGCATAACGCCCCTTGTTATGCCCAAATAACTCAATTTTAGTTTCATCAGTCCACAGCACCTTATTCCAGAATGAAGCTGGCTTGTCCAAATGTGCTTTAGCAAACCTCAAGCGGCTCTGTTTGTGCTGTGGGCGGAGAAAAGGCTTACTCTGCATCACTCTCGCATACAGCAGCTCCTTGTGCAAAGGGCGCCGAATGGTTGAACGATGCACAGTGACTCCATCTGCTGCAAGATGATGTTGTAGGTCTTTGGTGGTGGTCTGTGGGTTGACTCTGACTGTTCTCACCATTTTTCTTGGTCTGCCACTTCAAGCCATTTTCTCAATATGTTCCTAACTGTGGAAACAGACAGCTTAAATCTCTGACACAGCTTTCTGTATCCTTCCCCTGAACCATGATGGTGAACAATCTTTGTCTTCAGGTCATTTGACAGTTGCTTTGAGACCCCCATGTTGCTACTCTTCAGAGAAAATTAAAAGAGGAGGGAAACTTACAATTGACCCCCTTAAATACTCTTTCTCATTATTGGATTCACCTGTGTATGTAGGTCAGGGGTCACTGAGCTTACCGAGCCAATTTGAGTTCCAATAATTAGTTCTAAAGGTTTTGGAATCAATAAAATGACAACAGTGCCCAAATTTATGCACCTGCCTGATTTTGTTTAAACAATTATTGCACACTTTCTGTAAATCCAATAAACTTAATTTCACTTCTCAAATATCACTGTGTGTGTCTCCTATATGATATATTTAACTGACATTTTTTATTGTAACAACCAAAGATTTATACAGGAAAATAATGACTATTAACAAGGGTCAAAGGAGCTTGCAAAGAAAAGCGTCTGGACTTCTTTAAGTTTACTTGAAGACGTTTCACCTCTCATCTGAGAAGCTTCTTCAGTTCTAAGGTCAAATGGTGGAGAGTCCCAGATATAAACCTAGTGGGAGTATCCCCCCACAGAGGGACAAAAGGACCCCCTGATGATCCTCTAATCGCCTGAGCCAAGGTGTGAAACTGGGTGTGGGTCCCAATCAGCCAGAGTTTCGGGTGTGTTCATTGTGAAACCTGGCCCCACCTTATCATGCGAATTCCTGGGGTCAGATGGCCCAGGATGTGAGTGGGCGTTAAGGCGTCTGGGAAGGGATCTCAAAACTGGATTATAGATGGCAGAGAGTTGGTGTCGTAAACCCCCGCCTCTGTTCAAAGATGGTCGCTCACAGTGGACATAGATGGCTTCTTTCACTCCTCTTTCAAACCATCTGTCCTCTCTGTCCAAAATGTGAACATTGGCATCCTCGAAAGAGTGTCCTTTATCCTTAAGATGCAGATGGACTGCAGGATAAGGACACTCTTTCGAGGATGCCAATGTTCACATTTTGGACAGAGAGGACAGATGGTTTGAAAGAGGAGTGAAAGAAGCCATCTATGTCCACTGTGAGCGACCATCTTTGAACAGAGGCGGGGGTTTACGACACCAACTCTCTGCCATCTATAATCCAGTTTTGAGATCCCTTCCCAGACGCCTTAACGCCCACTCACATCCTGGGCCATCTGACCCCAGGAATTCGCATGATAAGGTGGGGCCAGGTTTCACAATGAACACACCCAAAACTCTGGCTGATTGGGACCCACACCCAGTTTCACACCTTGGCTCAGGCGATTAGAGGATCATCAGGGGGTCCTTTTGTCCCTCTGTGGGGGGATACTCCCACTAGGTTTATATCTGGGACTCTCCACCATTTGACCTTAGAACTGAAGAAGCTTCTCGGATGAGAGGTGAAACGTCTTCAAGTAACTTAAAGAAGTCCAGACGCTTTTCTTTGCAAGCTCCTTTGACTACGATGACCTGGATGACTGAGAACCTTCACAGACATATTAACAAGGGTGCCCAAACTTTTGCATCCCACTGTATTTTATGTCATATTGTTACAGCTTTCTATTTTATTTTATTATTCATTCTTTCTAGTTGCACACAGTACAACTAGATGATATTTTGATCCTGTGTTTGTTCCGTACATATCGCAGAACTGACAATACCTGCTTTGGTGACTCTAAAGGAAACAGCTGAAAGAAGAAGAAAAAGACTTGAAATATATCTGCATAGTGATTTAGATTGAGGCCTACCTATCAAGATATCATTTGACTATCATGCAGATGTAGATATGTACAGTTTCAATAACCAAAGAAGTAATCTTTAAAGACCCCCTTTTTTTTCACTTCGTGTTCAAAACCTTTTGTCCAAACCACTTATCGCTGTCATAATGAAAGACTTCTTCACACCTTTATACACAAGATTTCTAAAGCTAATAATCTTGCTTCCGTTTTCCATCGTGTGCTCTTGAAACTGTGTGTTAGAAAAGGAAGCCTAACCTTAAACTGATGGCTGGCAGTGACTTCCACGCCCTCATTCGTGAAACCTTTACTGGACATGGGGCTGCCTGAGGGCAATTCTGAGCAATAAAATGTTAATATTGTGCAATTTTACAACCAATGAGTCTTATTTCTATCCCCAAACAATTTAACCATGGCATCATGTGGAATTACACACTCTTTCCTGAAAACACCAAAAAGATTTTACTACTCTCTGATCCTGTGTGTTTCAGGTCTGAAAACCAACCACTACTGTAGGCCCACGATACCACCAGGGGCCACAACCAGCCTGCCAAAGTTCAGTTCAGCCCACTGGATGGTTTTTCAATGGGAGAAAAGTCACTAACTACTCCAGTTTAAAATTCAATAAATAAATATAAAATGTTATTCCTTTTGCACAGATGCCAGTCTCACTACACGAGTGAAAAAGTCTAGTAGAGTTAAAAGTATTTCTAGATCTAGAAAAGGTTTTTGAATCTTAAAATTTTAAATACAGTTTTTGCTTACTTGCAAAATCTCTGCACATATTTTTATGGCTTTTTACTGATGTAGGCCTGACTATGAATACTTCTTTATACTAAAGAGAGCAGAAAATATCTTGTGCAGTGGTTTTATTGAGATCAGTTTAGGCAGCATGTGGCTCAAAACATAATATGAATGGGGAAAAAAGTCAATCCAGCTAAAGCTTAGTTAGCTTGACAGAAACCCCAAATAAAAAATATTCTAGTAAAAAGAAAAAAACCCTACACATTACTTTTAGTGTATTGTAAATAAAATTAATGTAAATGTGGCATTTGAATCAAATTTTAGACCCAAATCTGAACATAACCTACTCTGAACCAGGTCATATGGTCAGCATGGGTTACCATAGTGATCGAGCCCTTGAAAACAAAGCCACCTTCCAGCTTTGAACTTGACTTAGCTGCATAATGTATCTTGCTAATAATTAATATATAATTACATAATTGCATAATTAATCTTGTTTCATTTAGACCAGCAGTTGTAGCTGCCTTTTTGTACTTGATGGCTTAATGAGCAACTGAATAAGAAATTATTCATACATCTAAATAAATTGAAGAGTTACTCTGCTACAAGATTATAAACGTCACACTTTTTGTGGACAAACAATAACCTTTATTGTACAAAGAAAAAGTGTTTTACATGTTCGGCAATTTCAGGAAAGAAAATAAAAGGGGCTAAAAGCAAGAAAACAAAAACTAATTTTTTCTTTTAAACTTCTACCAGATTGGATTACAAAAATTCAAAACTTGCACCAAAAGGGAGTCTTCACAGATCACAAAGCAAAAAAAAAAAAAAGAAAAAAAAAAAAGAAAAAGAAAATCTGACACAGAAATATCTTAATGAATCTCCCAAATGGAGCTTTTAACATTAATATCAACAGCAATTTTAAAAAACAAAAAAACAAAAACAAAGAGGAGACCATAATAGGTTTCAGAGGCCCGCATCTTTAGCTGCAGTGACTGTGGCTGAGATGGGTTTGGGGCGACAGTTATGGGAGATGGGTGCTGGTGAGCCATTTCCGACACTTTACGCAGAGAGGTCACTGCTGTTGAAACGGTCTTGGTCATACACTTCGGCGACAACTTTGCGACCCCCGAACCAGCGGTCGTTGAGTGCCTGGATAGCTTTGTTCATCTCAGAGGCCATGGAAAACTCTACAAAGATTTTGACAATGATATCTGCATCCTCCTCTTCTCCTTGCTTTTCCTGGTATATGATGACTCTGTTCACGGAGCCGAACTTCCCGCACTCTTCCGTCACCTCGCCCTCCAGGTCATCATCAATGTCCTCTGGTCCGACCATATTTCGAAGCACCATCACTGTGGACTGCAGAGTAGAAGGACAGGAACAAAGTAAACACAAGTGATGATAAGGAAGTAAATAAGTGTTCCTAGATTAAAAAAATTAAATCACCTCTGATTTTCGAAGCAGTTTCTGCATCACCATGTGTCTCGCACTGCTGCCTGAGATGCTCATGTGCTCCTGATCACTCAGCATCTCCTGCCCTGTACCATCCTGAAGCGTCTCTTCTTTCTCCTCTTTCTTCTCTTGTTGGTTGGAGCCGCCAGCCTGATTAGACAGCACTGGCGGTGACGCGAGCACGGGGTTCACAAGACCGACCTGGGGAACCATTGGTATGGTAGGACGCACTGGAGTCACACCTTTTCAGGGAAGGCAGACACAGTCAGTGACAATGGGCAGGTCCACAGTACAACTATTAGTCCTGGATAAGACAATCCCATCATCTATAACGTCAACTCAACGTCAAAAATATCAACCAGAAAAACTCAAAAACAAAAAATTACAAACAGTACCAAGTCACCAGGGTAGAGGTGCCAGACTAATTGATTTTGATTAATGAAAATGTGGTTCATTTATTGAAATTTCTACCACAAAATTAGTGCTGTTGGCGTTAATCTCGTTAAAATGATGTTAACGCCATAAATTTCAGTTAGCGAGTTAGGGCGGATCACCCCGTGCGTGGGGCTGGACGGCGTCAATGAGCTAACAGCGCTAACCCGTTGACGCTAACCCGTTGACGCTAACCCGTTGACGCTAACCCGCTAACGGAGATTTGCTGCGTTAATGCGGTTATGGTGTTAACATCATTTTAATGAGATTAATGCTGACATCACTACACAAAATCCATCATTTGAAAATTTAACGCACCGTTCTCCTTTAGTCCACTTGATTGAAGGAGCTTCAACCCCTTATTTTTGTGACTATGGTAACAGAGTCATTTATACAGGAATACTTGTATATTCCTGTTTAAATTAGGGTCTTATTTGTATTATGAAATTTATTAGATCATCTGTTAAAGAAAACAAAAACCCTATGAATTATTATAGCCGTTTCACCCTTTCATCCATCGGTTTTAAAATATTTTATGCAGAAAAGCTCAGAGCTCAAAATACTTAAAATGCCCAATTAGGAGGTCACAAACGACCTCACACAATTTTCCATTATCCATATTACACCAATGAGCCAATTCCTGTAAAGTATAAAAAGTTATAGGAGAAACAGATTAATAAATTCATGGCAGGAAATACTGTCATGACTAAAAATATTACAACAGCACAAATAAACAAGGCTGATGCCACTGGATCACTTGAAGTTCAAGTGTAGGTGAGACATGAAGTCACTAAGATAACTCACACAGGAAAGCAAGTTTACACTCACTTCTGATTTTCTCATTTTCCAGATGCCATACAGTTAAAAGTGTTCAAACTAACAGTGTGTTCACTGTCTAGCTGTATGTTTTTAACAGCACAACTAAGTTAAATTAAAACCATTTCTTTAGCACAAAAAGAGGACTTGCTCATGTCTTGGTGCATACCTGTGATGACCCCTGGTGCCTGGGCAGCCATAACAGCCTGAGGTATTCCCATTTGCTGACTGAGAAGTTGAGGTGCAGTTAACGCTCCTAAGACTGACGCGCCAGCTACAGCCTCCTTAAAAGAGGGGGGGCCGAAGACATTAGGCAAAGGAAACACACAGAACACAACACAAGGCAGCACAGTCAACAATCACACAACATGGCAAACAATCAACTCAACATTGCCTCTCTTCAATGAGAATCGAGGTTACAAAGTAATTAAGTATTCTTAGCAAGTCAAAAATATCTAAGCAGTGATGCTAAACTTTTAAAATTATGACAATTTATACAAGGAAGAGCTTTGCTAATCAGTAAAGGTGAGGAACTTTCACCACTCAGGTTAACATATATACAGCATATAAAAACAAATGAGTCTTTCACCGTGTTTATAGGTTCTGTTTGAGTTTTGAAGACGTCAAACTGCATTAAAATAAGGTTACATTTTTAATTTTTAATAATACCAATAATAAACTGACAACAAAGTGGCCTTCTCTAAGTATAAATGCTAATGTTATCTGTACTGGTGTCATAGCTAGCTAGTTCTGTGTCATATTTACCTGGAAGGCCATTAAATCCCTTTGGAAGGGATTCATACTTGCCTGGGCTGTTATTTTAGCAGTGGCTGCCGCTGCAGCCACAGCTGCAGCAGGTGGCAAACCACCTGGGGTCGTGGGGGTCAGTAAGGGCATGGGAGGCGTTACTGCTTTGCCCACCCGCAGGTACTGACCACCCAGGTCAAACAGGTTCATAGAAGACACGGCGTCCAGGGCTGACTGAGGCTTTTCATACTCTGTAAAGGAAATAAAAACCGCAGTTAGTAGCAGATTTATAGCAACACGAAGGTACGAGAGAATGCGACACCCCCCCAAGCTCACCAATGAAGCCAAAGCCTCTGTGTCGCCCTGTGGTGGGGTCTCTGGCTAACGTGCATGACTTGATCCTTCCAAAGGCCTCAAACACACTCTTGATGTCGTCATCTGACAGATCAGGGTGGACGGACGCCACGTAGATCCTGTTATAAGCACGCGCCTCTTCTGCCAGCTGGTCGATGATGGGTTGCGCCTGACCGATGTTACTTGGCCGCCCAACCTATAGCACAGATCAAACCACCAGGGCTACTGAGTAAAGCCTTTACTGCATTACCTGAGAACGCACCTACCACAAAGCTCTATGTCCCTGCAAGGCTTACTTTCACCAGCCACCAAGCTCAGTCAAAGCCACTCGTCTCCTCTAATAAGTGTTTTTTAAATTACAAAACACTATAGCATTTTCCCAACAGGAGAAAATTTCAAGGATAAAATACTGATTACATTAATCATTAGACAAAAGAATAACCAAATAAAACTTAACTCTCTCTCTCTCTCTTTCTTTCTTTAAAAGCCAGATATTACAAAAAGACATCTACTAGCTGAGGATCAATAATTAAAAAGAACCTGACTATAAGGGTGTCAAATATCAACTCATTTACAATGCAAATGCAAAACCGGTCCTGTAAATAGCTGTAATACTATTATAGAGAAACTACACTTGGTATTAAAAACACAACATTTCTGCAGTCTGAGCTAGTGGCTAAAGGAACGCATTGAATATTTGGTGCTAGCGCTGCACAGACTCTCCTTTGCAAAAGAACTGAGCTCCCCGAGTAAGACGAGCGTCTGAGGGAGACTAGGATCTGTACTACAGATGGGGCGGCCAAGTAACACCAACCAGACGCAACCCATCATCAGCAGTCCATGGGCACAGAGCGATGTTATTTGCTGCTAGGCATCCCACTGGTCACTTGGTCACTAACACAAGCCTTGATGGCATCATGGAAGGCCAACACACACTTGCGCACTGACACACACAAAAAACAAACAAACAAAAAAACTACACACGCATCTTCATTCATACAACACGCACCTGAAAATTAACAAAAACACAAGCACAATCACAAATTAGTGTTTTCACTTAAATAAAGTGACTGAGATTATACATTTAAGCAATTTTGCATATCAGGACTTCATATTCCTAATGGCAGGAAGTAATCTAAATACCAGTAGGGTTCCCACCAGTGTATTACCCGACCGGCGGGCCATCAGTCCTAAAAACAGCTTGGGAAAAAACTATGAAGTTATGAAAGAATAAAAAAATAAAATAAACACATGGAAATGTTGAGTCTCGATACACTTTTACCTGTTCACTTATAACTAGGGTTGCAACAATACAATCAGACATTGGTCCGTTCCAGACCTGTTCTTCATGAAGGAAGCTAACAGTAAAGCCAAACACCCTTCTTTCCCTGCAAGTTTTTTTGCTTAACTGCAACATATATATGCATTAAAATAAAAAAAATGTCTGGATATGGATAACCATGTGTATCGATAAGAGGAGCAGTATTTCTTGTCTTGCTTTCTGAATGTTTTAAAATATTCATAAAGACACTGCTGTATAGCTACTGGATCTTAACAGCTTTTATGACAGAAATCCTGCCCAGGTGTATCCAACTATTCAAACTCTGTCCACATGATCTTAAGCACTTAAAAGATGTTTTTCTCCACACCAACATACCTTAATGTTTCGTCCTCCCAGCATGACTGAGTTCATCTGCTCCAGGGCCAGCTGAGCAGCCTCTGGCACATCATACTCCACAAAGGCAAATCCCTGCATTGTCAGACAAAGGTCAAGAATAACCTGCACACACTTTCTTTGCAATCTACGCCACGTCTCAAGTCAAAGTTCAACACTGACCTTGTGTTTCATTGTAACCGAATCCCAAGACATGTCAATGCTCTTGATTGGACCAAACGGGGCAAAAGCCTGTCTGATGGTGTCCTCACCAAGCTCATAGTATATGGAGCCCACATACACCCGACACATGATCGCTAGAGCGCGCTGCCTCTGAGCTGCCACCTACCAACCAAGGGAAACAAGACATAATAAGCATTAGAGAGTAAAAGAAAGGAGGAGAAACAAACACACATACACACACACAGAAAGAATATATGTGTATTTTCTACTGTGCTTGCTTTCCCCAAAATTGTTAGAGGCCAATTCCAAGTAAAGGGGGGTCTGGACAGGTAAATAGGGTAATAATGGGATACTGCAATGGACAGAACTTTGTGGGAAAAATATTAACATTTATAAAAAGAAAACAAAAACAAAAAACACTGATGTCATCAGAGGCGATTACAGTATGTCCTCTATTCTGTTACTACTGAACAGACATATGGAGGAAAACACATTGATGTGATTGACATGCACAGCCCTCACAAAAATTTTGGCTTCAGTAACTGACCTGTAGTCCGGGGATGCAAGTAAGGTAACAAAAGTAATCGTGGAGTTCAAACGAAATCCATACAAAGTCTTGATGAAAGCATTTGAAACTTTCTTCTCAAGTCTAAGGTGAGGGGCGCTTTAATCCCCGAAAGCTGCTCTGTTTTACTGACGCCTTTACTGCTTCTCTTAACTTTCACTGTGTCACCAACAAAAATAAGTTCGTAAAGTATAACATCGAGGGAAGATGACTTGTTCATTTAACAGAAAAAAAAAAAAGAGCTTGACTTTGAGATGGCCAAAAAATAGCCCTGTCCCACAATTTCTCTCATTTTGGTCCATTAAAGGGATTGCTATCCCTCTTTTGTCCCATGCCAAGAGCTTTGCTTTTTTTTGTTTTGTGAAATAAGCAAATGCATATTTTTCAAAAAGACGTGACTTTTCTCACATTTACAAACCTCCAATAAAGTCCTATAAAAGCCATTTAAAGTGTTTTAAACAGCCTTTTTTCTATCTTCTTCTTTAAAAAAATAATAAAAAATACACAAACAAAATATCCCACTGCAACGCAAGAAAGCAAAGGAAGCGCTTCGACAATTAACAACAGCCAGTCATCTCAGAAGAGATTGCAGTAAAGTCGCAGGTACGTTAGGTGTAGAAAGCCAAGTTTTCTTATAAAATATGCATTCTTTGGTTAGGAAAAAAAGGCAGGGACTGTTGCTATTGCAACAGTAAAAGAAGGGTAACAGTCCTTTCCATTGGGAATGCGCACAGAAAAAAAAAAATTTAATAATCTATTGACCGATTGTAAAGGTGAGAGAGGATCTCCAAAGCCCATTGTCACTGCTGCCATCTGAAAGACAGTAAAGATGAAAAAAGTGCTGAAAAGTAGGTTAGATATCCCTTAGCTTTGCTTTTCTTTCTTTTTTTTTTTTAAAAGGTCATTGCTTTGCTAAATAGACAAAAGCAGTAAGGCTTACACTATAATCAGACCCTCCCTCTAAACAATATACAGAGAGGATTTACCTCCTTTAGCTAAATTATAGCTCACCACACAGCAATAAACAAATACAAGCAAGTTCCCTTTAAAAGTGCAAAGCATTTAACATGATAACCAAAGCCTTCATGATGATCGTCTCCATCTGAAAGAGAACAAAAGGCAAAAGCAAAGGGCAAAAGGTCTACACATGCGTTCTTTTTCACAGCACGTGGTAGAAGAAAGGCAAGACTTCCCAAAGAGCTAAGCCCAAACCGACTTGTGACAGTAGAGATGGCTGAATTACCAGTGCGAGAAAAGACTATGATATTCTGTCTACAGTCAAGACTCACAGGTGACACATGCACAACAAAGATTTTGTTTGGCACATTACCAGATAGTTTCACACATCTCACCTGGAGGTTGGTGAGCTGTTGCTGCTGATGGGCGATGGTCTGCTTCACCAACACACTCTTAATACTTTGCTCCATGGCATACTTCTTAGCCTGGGAGAGGAGAAGCGAAATTACATGTAAATTCCACAGATGAATAAAAGATCAGTTCATCTATGTGACACGGCATGCAAAAACTAGGCTAAAATCCAAACTTTCATTTAATCCTACATTTTTAAAAAGTATAATAAGAGGAAAAAACAAAAAACCCCAAAACAAAACAGGATTTCCCATATAATAATAAACTAATTATTTGCAGTTTATGCATTAGAAACAGTTGAATAACTGCAGGTTTTGGGAGATATTTGCAGATGGTGCAGTTAAGATAAATACTTGAAATGCTGGAAAGTCTGGTTGTTCTTGATGTTTCATTGTTCATTGGCATATTTGACTTCTAGAAACTTCTTTTTGCAAATTTTAGTCAGATTTGGGGATAAATCATTTTAAATACGGGGATGTAATAGTTTCATCCACCCACATAAAAGCTACTTTTTCTACTTTCAGTCTTGGATATTAATATGCATACAGTTAAAAAGCACATTAAACACTTTGGTATCGGCCATCTGTAGCTCTTTCAGACACACCTTTACATTACAGCCACTATTTCCTATAAGTAACTACAGGAACCCTTAGTAAAAGAGAGCCAATAACAGGTGTATCACTTAAAGTCTGACTGCATACTGCTTGATCTTGAAACTGCAGCAAAATCAATGGCTCCTATCTGATGTGCCTTAAGATTTCAGGTAGATTGGCACATGTTTAACCATGAAGAACAACAGCTGTAACTTCACTAATATCTTATTTAAAATTAGCCAAAAGAAGAAGACTGACATTGCTTTAAGAACCAACAGGATCTGACTTGAGTCATTTAACTAAAACCTAATTCATTACAGGTCTTTTGGTGTATTGTGGTTTGTCCCATAAAGTTTGTAGCACTGTCTGAATTCAGTCATGTTAACAGACAGATGAAGCCCACATGGTAACACATTCAACATGTGAAAGGGGCTTCTAATCCCCTACTAAAAGTTATGAAAGGAGGGTTTTATATATATGTGACATAAAAGAAATAAAAGTATTGCAAGTAGACATATCCCTGTGCTCAATGTGGTATATTTGAGGTAATTTTAAAAACAAAAATCTAAAATTTTCATAACCAGTGTTAATAAATTTAAAATTAATAGCACATTACCTGTTGCTAACTGCAAGTTACTGGTTTGGTTTAATAACTGGTTTATGGCAAGTTTCACATGAAAAGAAACGTTACAGAAGTAAAGAGGCTGTTAAACATTAGAAGATTAAGGCCAAGAATGACGTGTTCTTCCTCAATAAAAATGATAACACAACAGCAGTAAAGAATTAAGTTAAAAATTAATTATAGTATTTCTGCTGCTCCCGTCCACTAACTTTTATTTGACAAAGTGATAAAGGCGGTGAATTAAGAACAAGATGAAAATAAAACTCTGATGCAAGCTGACAGCAGCGACCTCATCTCTATGTCGCAGCGACGGCACCATGCAGCGATGAGTCTAGGGGGTGCAATGAACTAATTAAAAGCTGAAGTGATTGATTACTTTGCAGATGAGGTTTTGTTTCTTTTTGTGCCTGTAAAAATATATTTAAAGGGCCAGTAAATCTAGTTCAGGGGGCGAGTAGTGGAAAAGGAAAAACAACATTGGACTAGGCCTTTTCCATAGTATATGATCTGGGATAACACGGGTTAAAAATTTCCCACAATATTTAAAAAAAAAAAAAAGTGTCATATCGCAATATGATTGCTGTACAAATGTCATTCATTTATGCGCCTCGCAATGTAACAATCTGACAAATCAAACATGCAGCACTATCTGCTGTTTGACCCCTTGTGAATATGGAAATTGAAAAATGGAAATTACCGATGCAGTTCCATTGCGGAAAAGGATAGCTTTAAACAGCTGGTTAAAAAGCTCGACCAAAGATACACCCCAGACAGAAAATATTTTTCACTTTTATTATGCGCCAATATTGTGCAGCTCCTGATGAGTTACAAGATTAAGTTCCTTTAGTTATTGTTAAAATATGGAGTTCAGCAGTTATTTTATTTTCTACTTTTGTGCTTACATTTGACTTATGCTGTGTCATTACTGTTGCACTATAATGCTGCCACTGGCACCTTGTTTCAATAGATTCACGCTTCAAATGAGGAAGTGTGTCATCAGTGACTGCAGCTTCATTGGAAAAGAAGAATGAAAAATACACAGCTTTTGTTTCTTTCATCATAAGAACCAGTACTGCAAAAATTGTGATTTAATTTTGAGGCTCTAGCGCCCACCCCTACATCGGACATTTGTTTATAACATGATCACTAGCAGATAGTTTAACGTCTTACCCTCTGAAGTGCCTCCTGCTGCTCTGGGGTGAGAGGCGGCAGGCCAAGCTTGGAGCCCGTGCCCTGTCCATTCTCCATCGTCAGAGCTTCACCACCCTGCAGTCGAGAGAACAGAGCACTTTAAACAAAACACTGAGAAACAAGAGCATAAACCCCTGCACGTGCACACTGTTCATTCGCACTTAATTTCAATGAGAAATTACATCATCTCAAAATGAACAGGATATCGCTAAATAGGTCAACATTTAAAGGACATACACCCGGATTTTTTTTTAAAGCAGGCGGGACTGGATGGGCTCCTTACCTACGCAACCCGCTAATCGCTGGGTCCACCAGACTGAGGCGGAAAAGCCCCCAAGGGGATGAGCACTGATGGGGAAGCTTTAACAAGTCAACAATTTCTAGGGGAAATAAAAAACGTCTTCAGACTAACAATAACAAAAGCAGGGCGCTAGCATCATTTTACAATGAACTCCATCTATAAGCAGCCGTCTTTGATCAGATCTTTAGTGAGCCAGGGTAATGCGCATGAACGCTAGCCTCGCGTTGTGTATACGTTAGCTTAGTGAATTAGTAGTAAGTGGGCTAAAGTTCAACCTTTCCCTAAGAACTTTTTAACTGAGGAATATATAAATCTTAACTGCAACCTCTTTGTTGCACTTGGATGACCTTACAACGGCACAATCAGTACAAGAAGCTCCGCATTGATTAGCAAGGCCTGGTCTCTATTCAGATAGCGTTATCTTTGCTGCTAGCTGATATTAGCTAATGCTAGGCATTCATTGCTATGGCGCGTGAATTAATCTGCACGTTCTCCACAAGGATACGCCGTCAAATTTAAAGAACACACGGTGCACCTAAATACTAAGATACATCGCATTTTACTTACGTAGCGACCGCTACAGCTGAAATCTGTTAATGTGCCTCTTTATCAAGGAAATTATTTACCGCAGTGTCCGTAACTGCCATGAAGCACACCTTCTCGGAGAGGCCCGCACACGTCAACGCTCGCGAGAATTGCATGTTTTCAATGAAAGATATCGCGAGAACTCTATTTCTCGCGATGTTGGGGGGCGGGAGTTAATGCGCATTTTTATCCATGCAACCTTCAGGCTATATTTATTATTCTGTGACATTATTCATAATTTCATGTATCATATCATTCCAATTGTGTTGTTTTTAATCAATTACTCTAGCTAGATAGCACTAGAATGACCAGATCCCAGAAAACCTAGAGAATAAACACTATTTTGCCAGTCCTGTATATCCAGGTTAGAGGACTGACATTCAATGTGTAAGGGTCAAATCACTATCTCCTTAAATTAAACACAATAAACATAATTTGTAATTTTTTTAAATTTATTTTTTTTAAATATTCTTATACACTCCTGCATTTATATTACACTAACTGTTACATCAGTTGCTTCTCTGTCCGATGATCTATCCGGTAAACCTTTAGGCAGGAGCACCCAGAGAGCTGCCCAGCCAGGCAAGATAAACTTTACTCGTCACAGCGAGACTTCTTCCCTGTCTCTGTGAGTCCCTGCATCCTTAAATGTCTCCAGTTGTCCTGAGTTCTCTCTGACTGTCTCCTTGGTGCATTTAAACCCCTGTTCCTCCCTGTCCTCGTCATCTGTTGTCTTCATCTCCGTTATCAGTCATCATCATTTTACCATCTCTGTGCAAGTCTGCAGATTTCTTTATTAAATCATAAGATTCTTAAATTCATCAAGTCTCTCTCTGCCTGGGTCCTCGTCACAAAACATGACATCATTGTTTTGTACATTTTAACACAATCCCCACATTTGTGAAAGAAAAACAAAACACTTTTTTTAAAGTCTGTAACAAAACCATCAAATCTGATAAAGGTTATTTAAATGCTGCAAAAGAAGAATGGATTGGAATAAAAAAAAAAAACATATCGTAACCTTAATTACTGGGGGAAAATGATGAATGATGATCATAGTGAGTAAGAAGTAAACTGAGTGCATATTTTGGACAGAGATTCACTTTTAATATGTATGTATAATACAATAGATACATAAAAATACACTCCAAAAATAGAGTCCTTGAAATGTACAAATTGTTGATAAAAAATAATTATAAAAATGGAGGCAACTTTGCCTATGGTACAATGTATACAATGTATGAAAAGATCTTTACTGCAGATACTACTATGGCTCTGCAGATTTTTTTCTTTTATTTTAACCTATGTCGCCTCACCTTGAGATTGGCAAATCACTTTTGGTGGTCAACTCTCTCAAGCAGTTTACAGTTTCTGTTTTGCCTGTCACTATTCCCTGTCTGTTTCCTTACCTGGTTCTTCCTGACCTTGTTCTTTCTCCTCACGTTCCCCTTTCCTCTCTCCCTCTTTGGACTGACAATCATACACAAATAGATTGTATTCAATTGGATGAAAAAATTACATTGATATGAAAAAAAAAAACTATTAAGATCACTCTCCTCTCTCAGTGCACTTTCAAACAAAAGGCAAATAACCAAACCACATTTACATCTAATAAAAGATATAAATATTGAAACACTGATCCAACATTATACTTTATTGACGGATCATTTGATCTTACACTTTTACCTGAATGTTGCTCCGGGGTTTAATATCGGCACATATGACAAAATAACCAGCTTCTCTCATTCCATTTCAAACAGGACAGTGGCAACAACAGCAGCCTACGGACAATTTTAAGTTTTAGATTTTAAATAGGCTATATAAATTTCAATGGGAGCAACTGGACGGTCAAATGTCGCTGATTTTACTACACGAGGACGAATTGTATTGTAGCAAACATCGTCGGAGAACACGTTTTCAACACTGCAGGTTACCTGGGTGTTATGTTTTACAGCTAAAAAGAAACATGGTCTGACTCCTACCTAACTATATAAAGAGTAACTGAAGGTTAAATGCAGCTAATATGTCCTGTTTTAAGCCAGGCACTTCCACCTCCGCTCCGCTGCGTCTCAGCCATGGTCTCAGCCAGTGTTGCCAACTCCTCAGTAAGGAAAATCGCTATTGGTTGTCCTAAAAGTCGCTAGAATTCGCTAAATGACGTCATCGCCTAATTTGCATAATTGGTCATGCTAATCTAATTGTAACCTATGTTGTTGGAGAGAGAAATAACATCATGGAAGAGACATAAAGTGAGTAAAAAACGTCCTAAATGCATTTAGAGTTTATTTAGAACTACAAATTAAATTTGTTTTAGCAATTATTGTTTTTTTTAATGTCACAATTCCAACCCTGCTCCTTTACCCGGGCTTGGACCGGCAAAAGTGACCCGAAATAGGCACTCTGGTGGAGTTACTTTGTGTGTGTGTTTATAAGTAGTTTTAAACCTTGTGATCCACAAAACAGCATAAGAGTAAAAGAGTAAAAGAAGAACTGACTGCGTTACAGCACCCGCTGCTTGTTGAGAGTAAAAGCGATATGCGCTTTCACGACTTTTTTCAGAAAAAAAGTCGCTAAGGGGTCTGAAAACTTGCTAAATATAGCGACAAAGTCGCTAAGTTGGCAACACTGGTCTCAGCCACCATGTCAGAAAGGGCGCTAAAGCAGTGTTGCCAACTCCTCAGTAAGGAAAATCGCCATTGGTTGTACTAAAAGTCGATAAATTACGTCATCGCCTAATTTGCATAATTGGTCATGCAAATGTAATTGTAACCTACGTTGTTGGAGAGAGAAATAACAGCGTGGAAGAGACATAAAGTGAGTAAAAAATGTCCTAAATGCATTTAGAATTTATTTAGAACTACAAATTAAATTTGTTTTAGCAATTATTGTTTTTTTAATGTCACAATTCCAACCCTGCTCCTTTATCCGGGCTTGGACCGGCATAAGTGACCCGAAATTGGCACTCTGGTGTAGTTACTTTGTGTGTGTGTGTGTGTGTGTGTGTGTGTGTGTTTATAAGTAGTTTTAAACCTTGTGATCCACAAAACAGCATAACAGTAAAAGAAGAACTGACTGGTTACAGACAGTGCGGGAGCAGCGGCTGCGCTCATGCGCGAGTCATTTGCCGTTTGGACGCATAGGTGTGAACGTCTCCTGCCCTGATAGCAGCTGGGGGAGGACTATCCTCCGCCCGTGAGCACTTTGGCACGGGTGAGGTGCCGCTGCTTGTTAAGAGTAAGAGCAATAGGCGTTTTCACGTCAAAAAGTCGTCATAAATAAGTCACCAATAACAATTTTTATATTTTTAGTAGTGTGTCTCACAAACAGCAAATATTGTCAAAAAAAAGTAAGAAATCTTTGGGGGTGCTTTGATTTTGCTAAAATCGCCCTGCCTTTAGGTTTCACTAGGGATATATCCGTAGATCAGTGTAGCTTAGTGATGGTAAATTAGATTCTTTTTACTGAATCGAGTTTTAATGAGTCACTCACCAAAGTGAATCGGGTTTTTGAGTCATTTGAGTCACTGAATTTCAGCATTTATTTTCTAATCTTTGCTCACTATTCATATAAAAACTTTAACTATTAAACAGACAACAGATAAAAACCCTTGCAACCTAACAGCTAAAAACATTTGTAATTACTTTAGTCAAAAATTATACACTGAATGAGTTAAAATTAGAGTAACATGATTGAATTTAGCAATAATGTTAAAAACGTCACTACCACAAATCTGTTATTCTTAATAAATCATATTGCATCCTGATATTATGCATATAAAATGTTTTGTACTCTGTCTTAATGTGTCATGTCAACCCAAGACACTACATAAATACTAAATTAAATTCACCATTCCTCGTTCCTTATTTAAATAATTCTTTGGTAATGCATGCATGGAAACATCAAAACACACGCAGAATATTACATCTTGTTTATTGTCATGTATTTAATTGCAGTAGCTACAATATTTACCAAAGGTTTAAGTAGAACACATCCGAAGGCAAGTTTTATTCAACAGAGTCACAGAAATAAAAAAAGAAGAAGTCATTTGACGTAAAATAAGACTGATATGGAAGGGTTTGTTTTTTTTTCCATGTTTGCACAGTCTAAACATTCATTTTCATGGTCAGGTCCTCTCTGGAACTGAACTGACTGACAAAGGCAAAATGCAGTTCTGGACGGTTGCAGGCTTTTAAGACATGCAGCTTACTAGGATCAAACAAGAGCAATAGTGGCACTGCTTTGTGTTGTCCAACATACGCCTCTTTTGATAGCCACAAACAAATATGTACACCACAGCCTGTAGCAGGTGACTGTCTGGGAGGCTTCAGGGCTCCTGTCTTCAGAGACATACTGATAAGTAGGCCCGACACAGAGTATAGTAAGTATTGTAGGCAATGACTGTACAGCAATGTAACTGTTATGAAACTGCAACCTCACAAACCCATAAAACAAATGACGCAGAGCTATGTAAAACGTGACAACAGTATTTTGCTGATGATCACTACTGTTTTTTACTACAGTTTTATTAAGGAGTAATCCACCCAAATGGCAGCTTTTTATGTTTCAGAGACCAGGTTCTTGATAAAAAAAAAAAAAAAAAAAATCAGGCACTGATGCACAGCCAGCTCTATTTTTGTCTTTGCGTGGGTTGCAGTGCCATCGTTTTCACATTTCACACCAGAACTGTGTGAAATAAAACTAGAGTAGATGGGGTTCTGGGAAATAAAAACATGCAAAGGAAAATAATTCAGTTTCTCATCACCTGCTGTAGCATCTGGAGTCCATGAAAACCTCACAGGAAAAACAAATTCTAATGATTTGGGTGGATTTCACCTTTGAAAGATCTACGGAAATATTTACAAAACAAAATTCATGTGCTAATATTTTCAAATGGTTTGGGAAATACAATAATAGTAACTATAGCAGGAATATTAATAAACAAAATGGCAATTTTTTTAATAATTAATTTTAACATCAGATAGTCACAGCTTTGCTCCTGTTTAAGTAAGACTACGTTTTCAAATCACACGTTGATTTATTCCAATTTTTGTACACAGGCTACTAATATTGACGGCAGCAGAGACCATAAGCATCTTATCCATAAGTCCAATAAAAAAGGCTGCAGCTCTTAATCAAGCTTCCATTACTCAGCCTCGACTTCCTCTTCACTTCCACACAGGCTGAATTTGTGGACTAATAATAAAGAATTGCAAAGTTGAGCTTGTTTTAAGACTAAAGTCAACCTGAACGTGTTAATTGCTAAGTTGTGGGTGATGCCATTTCACTGCCATAACAGGCACTTTGCAAGTCTTTGGCTTTCACGGTGGAAAACCTGTAAGAGCACTACAGGCTAAAACAGAGAGGCATCATCTCATTACTTATCACCTCATTCAGGCGTGGCATGTTTAGCTGTGTGGAGATAGCATTCAGTCGGAGAGTGCAGTGAGGTGTGTCACTTTGAAGGTGTAGAACAAAGAAAAATAAAGATTTGTGCAATCCATGTCCTGTTCACAGTTAAACAGAAGAAAAAAAAGTCAGCTGAATGGGTATCAACAGTGCACATAAGACGGAATCTTAAATTCCCTAAAACTCTTGTGAACTGAAGGTTCTGGCTTGTGAGGGAGAGGGAGGTTTAATCAACAATAAAAGTGTGCAAATGAGGCTTTGAGGAACAAAATGTCTGTTTGTATGTAGTAGTATGTAGTTGCTGCATCTGTGAGTATAACATATCTGCTCTGGATAGTGGCATTATGGAAAACCTAAGATTGTAAGATATCTTAAGGCATGATAGCCCTTTTAGGCAGGGAGTTTGTCAATCTTCCTCTGCTCTGTGGGGTTGCTGGACGCAGCCGTGATTCCTCTGGTCCTCCAACCAGAGGCGCCTTCTCACTGAGATGATTTACTGTCTGTCAAGGTGCAGCATCCATCTGTGTTTGTCCCTTTTTTTATTCCCCATTGGGTTAGCTCCCTGTGCTTCCTCAGGTCCACGGCTGTCTCGTCCTACCCGCTGCCCTCTCTTGCTCTCTCTCCATCTGAGTGATCAATGCCCCGGGACCCTCCATCTGGGCCAGAGCCTGTCGGGACCCCTCCTCACTGCGTGCTCCCAGAAGCGAGTGCTCGGACCCGGTGTTGTTTGATGGCATTCTCCAGGAACCCCGCCACCTTCTCACTGTCCTCCTACAAAGCCACCAAGATGCGGTCAAAGTTTATTTCGGAAAAAAAGTGTTAAAACTCTTCAAAAAACAAAAGATAAAAGAAAAGAAAAAAGAATAAATTACTGCTGTACTTGTTCCCAGATCATTAAAATGTAAAAACAAAGAAGCTTTTCCGTCTACCTCATTTATGAAGGCGTAGTGAACAAGTTCACTGGCGAGGTCTTTGGAGGTGTCAGCTGAAAGTTTCATACAAAATAATTCAGTTAGAAAAATATACAAGAAAAATAAAACAACAGGTGTCTTTTTTCAAATAAAAAGACAAAACGGTTATCTAGACCAATCTATACAAACAAGTGCTTTAAATGGACTTATAGTATCAATTTAAAAGTCCCACGTCGCCTTGTTCTTAAGTTATCGTATTCACAAATCATGGCAATAACCCATCAGCAATTTATGTCTGATGGGTTAAAACAAACAAAAAAAACCAAAACATAAATAAATATGTCAAACTGATTCACTGCCTCACATGGAAATTCATTAGAGTGAGTTATGAAGTTGATCTGGCTATTACATTTGTTTATGTTTGTTAGTTGGATCACTCTGAAAGTAATGGACAAATTTGCATGAAAACTGCAACCAGATGTGAAGTTTGGGCTTGAATCAATCTGGATGATGATCTAGGAACACTCACACTGTTGTGATACTTCAGAAATGTCAACTTACTTGGAAGGATGTCGCAGCTGAGCTGCCTGTGAAGTTTATCATCCATCTTCAGAAACAAAGAGAGCTAAGGAGACACCAAAAGGCTCAATTAAAGTCAAACTGAATTCATATGTATTCATTCTGACTGACTGAAATGCAGAGCTGCTAAAGCAATGCTGCAGTAGGATTCATCTTTAAGGAGCCCAGGTTTTTACACTGAAATGGGCAAAGTACCTGTAACACTATGTGACTCACATGAGTTTTGGTCCCTTCTTCATTTGACTCCAAATTACAGTGCATCTGAACTACCTGCAATGATAACAGAGTAAGAAGCACTGAAACATGAAGACAAAGCAAAGTATTAAATATTTAAAGTGTTTGGAGTGATAATAAGTAGTTATTATTACAATAATAGAGAGACATGCATAGACACGTGCATGTGCTTATCCTACACAAGTGACACACACAACAACTTAAAGGGCAGCAGAAAGCTTTTGTAATCCAACTTTTGCTAACACTTTCCCAACATATCTGGCACTGATACACGTGATGCTAAGCAGGGACACCATCTAAGGTAATAACCTAAAACACATTAAACTAGACATTTTTCATTGATATTCAGATAGGCTCATGCTCATATGCTGTGCTCTGAAATAATCAAAAGTAATCTTAATCAAAGACACACAAGGTGATACTGTCGCACCGTGATGTGACAGTGTTTTGCAGGTCTGAGCTGCTGTTCACATAAGCGCAATGTCTAACACTGCCCTGTTGCTTAATTTGGTTAATTTAAAAAGTTGCTCCTGATGCATTCCTAGTATTGGATTTAAATGCAAGCAGTCAGCTCTGATTCACAGTGAGACCTCTCAGACCAAAATTTGTTCCCCTTCAAAGCTGACTGCATGGAGACGGTCTCACTGAAATCAGATGCGGGCAACAACAAATATGAGGAGATTTCCATGTGTAAATATCTCATGTGTTGCAACATCCCAGACATACTGCTGAAAGTCTACTGTAAACATAGAGTCATTCTCTAGAGATGTAGCCAGCAGAGATGTGCAGCCAGCAAGTCTGTGCATTTAACACTACTGTTGTTCAATCTAAGGTGCCGACCTTCCTTGTCTCTGTCTCCTGGGGTTCAGGAGTTGGCGTCTTGACCGTTTCAACTTGCTCCTGAGACAAGGAGAGCGCTCGGGGGACGGGATGAGGCCGCGTTGAGGCAAAATTCATCAATGGGTAGATTCCATTCCTGAAGAGAGAAAAGGCCAAGATGTTAAACTTGAGAAAGTAAACTGAGAAAGTAAAGCACTGCAGTAACACTTACTTGACATCCTCTAGAAACTTGTCAAGTTCCAATGGGGACACGTGGGAATACCTGCAGAGGGGACACAAGAGAGAACAGAGAGCAATGATCTTGACTTGTCATGCTTTCTGGCAGACAGCGGAAGATTCGAGGTGGGTATAAGATTTTACTTGAGCTGAACTCCCTGTCTGTCTTCATGTTTAATCTCTGCCATGACAGCATTGGGGTCAAATGACTTGGTTTTCTCCTCCACACAGTTCTCTGGAAGCAAGTCTGTAGATGCAACACAAGTGTGGCCGTTACTAAAGAAATCTGATGCACACAAGTAGCTGCAGTGCACATAAGAGAGAAACTCACACTGGTTGTTGATGAGACAATGGGCGGCGAGCAGTTTGAGCGAGTGGACCTCGAACAAGACTCGGTGGAACAAGAGGTCGTGAGCTGTAGGACGGAGCTGGGAGTCGTGATGCAAACAAGACTGGGTGAACTCCTGCAGGAGCAATAAGGAAGTAAATCCAACACATAACCATGCAACTGTAAAGTGTGACCCAGTTTCCTGAGCATCACTGTGTTCTTTCTGGCATATTTAACTGACGGAGCCCTGCTGTGCGGTCTGAATAAACCTAGAGGGATGGCAGTGTGAGTAAGTGTTGCTAGAGTAGTGCAGGACAGTGTGTCTTTTCTACATGTTTCTGCAGCTGTTCTTGCATTTCAGGGCATAAAGTATTTTTGAGACTTACTCTCATGAGAGGGTCTTCCAGAGATTGACCCGCATTGACTATGGCCTCCTTGGACACAGCACTATCTCCATTGGCCTGGATCTCCAGCACAGCCATCTGTAAGGGTACAAACAATCTGTCAAGAAAAACAGCCACACACACAGAAAGATTGAAATCCAGCAGATTTACTTCTCCTTTACCTCCAGAGCACAGATTCCAAAGGAGAAAATGTCTATGGCGTAACCATCTTCGCCAGCTTGAAATGATTGAAGAGAAGCAGGGTGAGAGGAGGGTAAAAATAGGAAAACTTAACGAAAAAGCTTACCCCAAATTAAAAAGGTAGCAATGTGCAATCAAAAAAAAAAAATCAATTTAAAAAGGGGAAGAAGGTAAACAGTTTATCCTCATTACAAAGCGATTAATCTATCCTTTTGTCTTTTTGGCAGCTGCAAAATCAGTACAAACAATCTACTAAATATCTTGAAGTAATTTGTGTCTCATCCATTTCACTTTGGCAGTACTAATTCCAACGTTTACCTCATTATCTACAATAATTACAGACAACAGGTCACAAAATACCCAGAGCTATCTGAGAGAAGGCCCCGTTTGGCGCTTCTGGCATACAGATTACTGACAACTAGTCTTTTTCTCAGCGGTTCCCATTTCATACAACGTGCAAATATGTTCATGTGTAGTAACTGAGGTCTGGAGCTACATTAAACTGTGAACATAAAGACTGAATTTTTACTCTGCAGGTCAAACAGTCAGGTAGGAATCAATGTAGACCGATTAAATAAAAGCAACGTCACAGAAAGCTGGATGGAAATGCCACTTACCTCCGTATTCTGGAGCAAAGAAATGAAGATTTCTCTGCTCGTCGCGATGTTGCCTCCCTTTGCTGTGAACACTTGCATCTGGGAAAACTGGCAAGAGAAGGCAGAGCACAAATATATTAGATATTAAATATTAGATAAAACTAATGAATTGATATTAAACCACTAAACAAAAAAGGTCCCTTACCATTAACAAATAGCCGATGCCACACTGTGGGAAGAGAGTTAATACAATTTAGATATTCATTCTGCTTAATGCCATGAAAATACAATTTTAATTGATTTTGTACCTTACTGTACTGTTATTTAGTGTAAGATAAGATGTATGTGTCCCTTTGACTGACTATGCTAAAACATAATACAGGAATAACTGCTGTGACTTGTGTTTAGAGCAGTGCCCTCCTGATTATCCACTGAAACTCGGTGATTCAGACCCTGTAAGGACCTTGAAAAACTTTTTCTGTACCTAAAGTTGTTTGATTATTGTGGTATGACCAATCTAACTTAAAGAACACGTGGAGATCGAGGAGATTTCAAAGCCGTGAGCTGTACCGCAAGTATTAAAATGTACTTACGCTGGAAATGGTTTTGACACAGAAGAAAGTTATAGTTAAGATGAATCTGGTATTAAAATGTGGGAAAGATTTGACCTGGTTACAGCCCTGCATGACACTAAACCTCAAAGTTTGGTGTTTTTCAGTCCTAAAAATCAAATGTTCATATCTTCTGTGCTTTAGAAGTTATGAGGGTTTAGCTGGAAAAAATAGCACGAATATTAAGGAGGAAAATTCACTTTAGAGGCTTCATTAGTCATAATAAAGTTATTGTACAAAAAAAGAAAACCAGCTGATCAACTACTTGCAGTAACATTAAAGTCCCTGCTGGGAGCAGACCTGAGCCAATCTTGATGAGGCCGTTGTGCTGGATGAAGATGGTGTCACAAGTCAGGTTTCCATGGATTATCGGTGGATCGCAAGAGTGCAGATAACTGCCACCAAACAATACAGCATGTTATTAATGCTCACACTGAGATAACAGACACGATTATATCACACAGAACAAATAAGTCAGTACCTAAGCGCAGAGAGAATCTGTGTGCACCATCTCTTCCAGGCCTGAAACGAAGGGGAACAGAGAAAGATGAAGAGCTACACCTCTAAACTAACAGACGCAAGTAATATGGAAACATATGCACTGTCATAAAATGCACTAATTTCATATGTGCATGAAAATACCAAAAGCTAAATAAAGTTAAATAACATTAACTTTATCTACAATTTATTTTAAAGAAGGAAGATATTGTGAATAAACCTCATGAATATTTGAAATCCACCAGGTTAGGATAAGATGCATGTCTGAGCAGACTGAGCGGTGTCGTGTTACGTAATCTCTAATCCTGCTGGAAAAATGGATCTGAATAGCGATGGGACTGCAGTACCCTGAGCTGCCACCGTGAGACTCAGTATGTGACCAGAGTAAAAACACTGACCTTCACATTCATAGTCTTGTGGTTTTTCTTGGTTTTCTTCAGGAACTGCTTGAGGCTGCCTGACGACATGTATTCAGTGATGAATATAACCTGTGTGCCACAGACAGAGGAGAGAAAAACCTGTTCATGCACCAGCGTTTGTGTGCGTGAAAAAGAGGAAGCAAGTTGAAAACCTTACTCGAGCCTGGCTCTCCTTCATGTCCAGCCAGTACTTGTGGAACTTGACAATGTTGGGGTGTTCGACCTGCATCAAGTTCTCAAACATCTCCTTGATCTTCTCCTAAACATCACACATCAGAGATGGTTCACATCTAAAAACGTTAGTCTATCACACTATTAGAAAATCAATCAGGGACACTTTAACAATTTATAATTCAAGTGGTTTGTAAGCAGTAATAACGAATATCACCCGAGTGGTTTAAAGTTCAGGAATTTTTATATTTGCTGGTGTTTATCTGTTGGAATAGGCCTCTTGTGAGGATAAATATGACTTTATCAATTCCCTTGATCAGTTTTCTGAATGAAAAAAAAGGCCTACACAGCTTTGTCAGCGCCAGTCCAGCTGTTTAAGTGTTGACCCCCTAAGAAACAGCAAAAAACAGTGGAAAAAAAGCCAAAAGGTCCACTGCCATGAGTTCAACGTCAGTCTTGCAACATCAACATGAGGAAAAAAACCCCGCAAGCAGTGATAAAAGGAAGGTAAGAGCTTAAAGATATATGACCGGTGTCTATATATAACAATAAACACAGAATATTTTTCTTCCAGCTTCATCCAGGCTTTTTAGTTAACAAATCAATAAATAGAACCAGAATTTAATTTTCAGATCTCGTAGTTAAAGGTTTATATGAGTTTGGGTACCTCTTGTGCTTTAAAGACTTTCTTGTCTAAGAAGAGTACTTCATTCCACACCACCTCCACTCCTTCCTCCGTGTCCATGGCCAAAGAGGCACTTTCCACACCTGGAACATTACCTTGACTGACCTGCAGGGGGCAAACAGAAACACATACGGGACTCAATGTAAAGTTAACGCAACAGCTAATATTAATTTATCGTTCGACACAATTTACCACGACAATAATTACGTTTTTTTGACACTTGGAACAGAAGAAAAAGCTGTTAACACAACATGAATATACTGTCAAACTATAAAGTTATTATGGAAAGTGAATAGATAACAAACAGCTGCCTGTTTACACAACAGGAAGACATCCAAGAAAACATCACCGAAACCACAGACTGCATGAAACAAGGATGTAGCTTGAAGGTTGGAACAATGAAGCCAAGTCTCTTAAATCTATCCGATGACCTCTAGGTGGCGATAGTTGTGGAAAAAAGACTTCCAGTTCAGTAGACATCTAAAGGAACACTGGCTTTCTCTCCTGACCTCTGTAAACACTCTCCTGCAAGGGTTTTTCATTTATTTTAGGTCTATTTGGTAAATCTTTGTCATACTGTAAGAACAAAATGTAAGCTAATTAAAAATATTATATTTAAATCAAGAATGAATTTTTTTCTCCGCTTTTGGTCTCTACCAACTCCAGTGTGTTTAACTGAGCTTAACTTTTTCTCTCTGCTATTGTTTGCTGAACAAATACCATGAAAAAAAGTTTTTGTTAAAATTTGGCAATAAAAGCTATCAATAATAAGAATAAAAATACTCTTTTACAGATTTGTAGCCATTGTTAAAACAGACAATCGCTATAGCTGCCAGGTGGGAATTCACATTCTGTGCTGTTAAGAAATCCAATACACAAAAAAAAAAACAATGTTAGACGAGCATGAGATCATGCTGGTGTCCCTGAGCGATGCACAGCTTATTATTCTCTGTAGTATATAAAAAAAAACAAAGGAGCAGAGCGTTATCAAGCCCTCCCTAAAACACTCAGCTACAGAAAAGCAGGGCTGAAATGATTAGACTTCACCCCCTGCTGAGTCTATAATATCTACTAAAAGCCCCATAACACAGTCGCAGAATTATGTCACTGACAGCTCCATTGATAAAATGGCGAATCGGGGTGTCTGGGTTAAAGAGAGTGCAGTACTAAGCAAATTCAGTTTTCATTCCATTAATGCATCCATCAGTCAGGACAGATGGGAGTTAATTCACTCTACTGAGGCCAAGATAAATGCAGACAGGCCGGCTATAACGTGATGAACGGTATAGACATCCGAGAGGATGCGGAGCAGCTTGTGCGAAAAGAGAAGAGATGGATTAAAGGTAGACAGACGGAAAGAAGTGAAGGAATTGTGCACGAGGGATTTACAGAGATGAGACGCATGCCACAAGATGGAGGAGGTGGCATCAAAGCTCCAAGAAATACACAGGGAGGAAAAAATGAAGGGGAGTGGAATGGAAAGAGGAGGCAGAGACTGGCAGAAGCAGACAGCCTGCAGCTCTGTCACTGCATGAGGTGGCAACGGAGGCAAAGGGTTCATCACAGGATATTGCTGCCTCGGCTGGGAAGACCTGATTTAACCTCCTGCTATGTTTTTAATGCAGCAGCGGCGCTGGTGCAGGGAGTGGAAAGGCTGCACTGGGTTCAAAGTCCAGTGCAACAAGCACGATGCAGGATCCACAGTTCCTGCTAATCCCGCGTCTGGCCAGTGCTTAGAGTAGAAAAGCACTATATAAATAACAATAAATATTTCATGCTTTTTTATTGATTGGTGTGATTCTGTCTGGCAGGCACTTGAGCAGCTACTCTGTGTGCGGTGGACATGGTGGCTGTAAGCTAAAGAGACAATATTAGCCACAAATATAACTGATTAGAAAAGGTGTTTGTGTGGTTTTTTGTGGATTTGTGGTGAAGCACTAACTTGTTTTCTACTTTGTCCTCTCTAGGGTGTTTGGGAAAATGTGTCCCCGGGGGGTTTGAATGAGGGTTAGAGGTTCCAGAAGAAAACAGGGATGAACTGGGTAAGGTGAATTGCTTCTGGGGGGTTTTGGGGGGGTTTTTAATAAGGATTTCAGGGTTATGTTGTTTTAATAGTAATGCAACATTTATATGTGGTGTTGGTAAAGGTTTTTATAATAGTATATATAGCATATAGTATAATAGTTTCCAATATGGAAAAATGTTACTTGGCTAAATTGCATGTTGGGAAATACAGAATACACCCCTGGCACGTTATTAGCAAGGTGTGGCTCATCAGCAGCAGGGTATAAAACACTGGCCCTTTCTCAAGTCTCAAGTACGCGAGTACGTACTCGCGTTCTGGGCGAGTACGTACTCGCCGAGAACGCACGGGAGTACGGACTCACCGAGAACGCGAGTACAGACTCGCGATTTGTACAATTGGAACACCAGCCACAGGTCCGGAGTTTTTACTGCCATCCCCTCTTAATTTAACTGTGAGTAATATGTTATGAAGCTTAACTTTAATCACAGCCAAACCGGTTTACTCAGGAACAAATAAAACACTGAAATAAACCAAACATTAACATTTAGAAGTGATCTAAGTGACTTATATATCATGTTTAACCTCAGTAGTGAAATCTCTATTAATAAAAATAGTGTACATGTACATATGTGTACATACCTTAATAAAAACAAGCAGGTGAGATGTTAGAACGCTTTTATTTTTATTTTAGTGGACACCCAATACAATAGACAGCTGCTGGGGTTTGGGGTTTGTTTAACCTGAATAGCGAAAAGACCGCGGGGGGCGGGGGTTGAAAACGATGTGCCGGGAGTCCGCTGTTCTCGCCGGCTCTAATAATCCTACCAAGTCCACACAAGTCACCACCGATGCATGCTCGATAAAACGGGCGGAGTGAGAACACATCCGGGACTTTTTCGCGTTCTCGGCTTGATGCGTACTTCGAATTGGAACAGTACTTGGTCTCCGACTGATGACGTATCACGAGTACATGAGAACGCAAGTACGCACAAGTACGCATATTGAGAAAGGCCCACTGTGTCAGCTCAGTTAGTGGTCGAATCTGTAATTTAAGTTCATGACAAATTAAAATACCTAAATTTGCTCTGCATCAAATCCTGCCTCTGTCTGGGATAGTTGTAGCCCAGATGGTCATTTATCACACAAACTCACAAAAATAAGACGGTTTTAAGGTAACATAGGCTAATTGGCATAGGTTAGCATGTTGGTATTAGCATTTCAAGTGCCACAGCTGTATTACGAAAAAGATTTATAGCCTTACAAAGTTGTTAGCATAGCTTCAGGCTCCTTTACAATAGCTCCAAACACCTCTGACCTCTTTCAGATTTCCTCATGAGGATCAATAAACTATATTAGTAGGTTGTTTGTTCTCTATGGTCTATATTTAAGATTTAGGCAATAGGCTACAACAATAGCCTGTGATTTAGGCTATGATTGTAGCCCAGATGCTCGATGGTCATTTATCACACAAACCCACAAAAGCAAGTCAGTTATAAGGTAACAAAGGCTAATTAGCATCGGTTAGCATGTTGGTATTAGCATTTCCTTACAAAGTTGTTAGCATAGCTTCAGGCTCCGTTACACCGGCTCTTTCAGATTTCCTCATGATGATCAATAAACTATATTAGTAGGTTTTTAGTTCTCTATAGTCTATATTTATAATTTAGCCTATTATATTGTACCTTGAACTTCAGCAACACAGTCCAAGCACTGAGTTTTTCATTACACAGTTATCAGTAAATCAGTACTGTCAGCAAACTGCAATATACTCAGCATCTACTTGAGGCCTTCGGCTGAGAGGTCTATTCATAAAATTCTTGCCAAAGGGTTTTTTGTTTTTTTTTTAGTTTTTAGATTTTATTTGCTACTTATACTCTTTTGTGCCCTGTCCTTCCCGGAATTGCACATCTCCTGATTCAGTCTGTTTCCACTGCTGTGGTTCCTCAACAGCCCAAACAGAACCATGTGTACGCTCTTGTTGATGTGATGACACTTATTTGGTTAAATGTGCTAAAACTGCACAATTATAGATTTTATTATGTCATCACAGTGACAATTTGATTGGCCGTTGGCTCTCACAATTACATAAAGTCAAGAAAAAACTGCATAAAACTGGAATGTGGACTCAAGACGAGCCAGAGATTTCAGCTCTTTTACAGTTTACCAATTTAGCTGACGGTCTGTTTCTCTTTACTTTGATTTAACGGTTCCACAGTAAATAAAAAGAAAAGTGAAGGGCTTAAACAGTCTTCACAGTGTTGCTGAGATCTGTTCAAACAGAGAGAACTCTGGACTCAAATCATAATTAATGAGCATATGGATTGAATCAACCAGACCGCATGTGGTAGTGAATTCCTATTGCTGCCCTCGAGATATCATTACAGCCGTACTGGCCTACGAGGACTCCTGTTTCTTATTACTGCTGAATACACGACTCTGGCTGAATGTTTGGGGTCTTTTACATGACGGCAGGATGAATTCTGAACAGATTTGGGGGCTTCAACCTCTTTACTATGAAGTTGTCCTCAAGTGCTGAGCGGCAGAAATGAGCTTTCTCCAAAGGGTGGCTGACCTCTCCTTTAGCTATAGGGTGCGGAGTTCAGTCATTTGGGAGGTAGAGCAGGGCGATATGACCAAAAATATTTGTTACGATATACATTTGAAAATTTGCGATAACGATATAACTGACGATATAATTGACACTAGACAAAATACTTTACAACTCCACAACTTTATTAGTGCAAAAGAAAAACAAACATCAATGTATTTTCACTTAAAGTTAAGTTATATACAAATTTAACAGTGTAAATGCAAATTCCTCGCTGACAGTTTAACCAAAAGGCATTTCCAGTGGAAATTGGCCGACATATCCTCAGCATAACCATATATAATATCCACAAAACTTAAAGAGGTTATACACACACAATACCGTAATACTATGTTGAAGCACAGTACGTATCACTCCGCGAAGCTCCTGCCTACGATAGCCGTAATGCTCTGACAATCCATCAAGCAGTCCAGGTTCGTAGCTTAGCAAAGTAGTACTAAAACATTTGACAGATTTTCGAGCGCTGTGTACCACATAAAATGGTTTCGAGGTCAGTAAACACAACCAGTATATATATATCCCCTGACTGGCCTGGAAACTCCTCTGTGTTCCCCTGGATCAGTGCAAAGATGGATGGATGGACAATTTCCTGCCATCAAACTCAATCAAATTTAATCACCCCTAATCTAATGTTGCTTCTTCTCATCTCTTATCTAACAGCTGGGATCAGCTAACCTGATACCTCCCTGTCAGCACCATCATCTTAAAATCTCATCTGGGTGTCTTTGGAGAACAGCTGAGAACCAACACAAAGCTAGATGACAGGGTAGCAACTAAACTACTATTATTTAGGCCCGTCTCTCCACCTTAATTACTGCTTATTACTGTTAAATGCTAACCATTGATGTATTCGACAGAGCGCCGCTTGTGCCGTGCTTCATCGTCTTTGACTCCGCGGTGAATGGAGTCAAAACAGCTTTCTGTATCCGCGTCTAACAGGAGGACGTGTGTTAACTGAACCACACGGGCAGAAGACGAGAAGCAATGCTATAAATATGAAGATTTCACATTTTGACATTTCAGACTCCACAAATATCTTCACGACACGAGCGAGCCTCACTGTGGCTTGTTTACTCCTCAAACGCAGTGCAACTGTAGAGCTCTCTTAAAGCTTCTCTTTATACGCGAGTTGGGCAGTGGAGGAGACATAACATATAATCTCACTACTCCGTGAGAGATGATAATCTGATTACTTGAGCGCAGTACTCTGACCTGCAGACAGCAGGGGGAATTCCTTCCCTTCTGCCATCAATGTTTAGCTGTTGTTAATTTTCTCTGATGGTTGTGAAACACTCCGTCACTTGTCCCAGCTTCGACGCCCCAGGGGTTTAAGCGGGGTATGCAGCTCGGTCGTGGTAGTGTGAGGCTCATAAACAGTACCCTACATGCTGGGCTCTGATTGGCTGGCGTAAGGGAGGTGGGTATAGGGTGTGGAAAAGGATTTAAGGATCGTCTGTTCATGTCAAAACAGCTTCTATTCTGATGTTTGTTAAACCTACATGTGAGCCGGTTAAAACTGGATCTGGAGGACTGTAACACAAACCTCTTATTACTTTAGCCAACGTGTAAACATCTCACTTACACATGGTAACGTTTTCAGATATTCTCTTCCTTGATTCGAACACCTTTGTTCATTCTTTAAAGAGAAAAATACAACTTTATCAACTGTCAGTTTTTAATATGCTAAATAAACCAAACAAACCCACATCATATTTCCACGAAAGTAAATCTCATGGAGACTGAGCGTATTTAGGTCCTGCCCACAAGAGAGCTGAGAGTAATTCACTGCTGATAGAAAAAAAACTGAAAATAGGCTAAAATCCTGGGTGTGGTGGGATGGACTACCAGCAGAATCAACTAACACTAACATTTCATGAAGTTCTGAGTAAAAACAACAACAACAACAACAACAGAGCTTTTCAGCGAACGGCATCAAATCTAAACCACAATAACTTTATAAGCCACCTAAAACTACTCTGACGCATATTGTGCACCCGACTGCTTTCTGATAATGACATGTTGTGCTCTTACGGAGAACACGCTGATGGCTTCTTTGCCTGCTGGATCTGATCAGATGTGTATTAATTAGAACAGCTGATTTATTATGGGTGTAAGTACAAATGTGTCTTAACCAAGACACATTTGGTCACCATTCTCTTATAGTTTGATGGAACAGCTTCTTATATGTCCCAAAAAAGAAACTAAAGAGTTACTTAAAAGAGCACTCTGACAGATTTGGGTTTATAGACCTTTTTCAGATTCTACATCATAAGCTCAGAGTGTGAAAAACTGAGACAGTCTAACACAGACAATAATTCAAACCTTCAAGGTTATAATGTTTGTCAGTTTTTGTTAAAACTGTTAGAGAAAAGCAGATGATTCAGCTGTACAGTCATTGAGTGAGTGCTGCAGGATGTCTATAAACTGTACAGAGAGAGCGGTTCACAGTATAATTCATAAGTATCCTGGTGAAAGACAAACCCGGCTTTCTGTGTACAGCTGAAATCAAAGCTGCAAGTGTTTTCCTCTACAGCATGATTACAAATGCCGGCTGGAGCATCTGTAGTGACAGTTTGAGCTTTTTTTTTTCTTTTTTTTTTGGCTCGAGGCCAGTGAATTATCCAAAAAAATGGGAATGAGGTGCCTGATGAGTCAGCTGGAGGGAAAATGGACTGAGGAAGCATCGGCAGACGAACAGGCGACGAGAGGGCTAAGCTACTGTATGGCAGAACCCTTTCAGCAGAGGGTTCTTCAGTGAAAGGGGGTCTTTGTGTGACACTGTGTGGGACCAAGCCTTACAAAGGGCTTTGTCTCCACCACCTCGGTATCTTGCGTTTTCCCACACCTCATACCTCAACGATGAGCTGCTACGCCGCACCGCATTAATATTTAATAACCACATCTAGAACAGCGAAGGCAACACACCCAAGAAATCAAGCTATGCTAGATACTTGCGGTGCCGGTGTATGTAAATGAGCTCAGGCATCTTTCTTTGTCGCTTTGTGCTCTCTCCCTCTGAGGCATCAAAGAGGAGCAACATCAAGGAGGTGGACTGAAATGTTGCAGGAAATGCAAGAAGAGGTAGAGAAAAATCTGAAATATGAATGTGAGAAAACTGAACAGACACACCTTCTTAATTTTAAGCACACTGACATTTAACATTACCAGCTTAAACTTATATTATCTGATTACAGATATTTGTATTTATCACCTATTTACAGACACACTTTTACAGGCTTAAGTAACTTTAGATGAGACAGCAACCAACGTCAAAGTTTTCTGAGATCAACATTAAAAATGTTCTATATTTAACAATTATCCCACACATACATCTTTGCCCGCTCTGACCTGGTCCTAGACAAGTCAAAAGTTGCATAAAGTTCAAATAACAAAGCCAAAAAAAAACCCCAAACCATTTGAACCAACCAGCACCATCTGAAGGTGTAAATGAAGCCAAAAGCTTCCAAAAACTGCAGTTCTCCTAGTGGCCACTTGGGGTGGACTCTGTGTTGGCCCTCCTCTAGTTTCTCCCATTCTTAAGCTTTGAGAACAATGACTGTAGTTTTCTACAGTCTTTGTTCGAGAGGAGCACTTCTGCAGAGACTACCTTGGTTGCAAAAGGAGGAGGGGCGGGTCAGATTGTCAAACTGCATGCTCATTGGCTAACGACTTATGAATGTGTGGTTTCGTATCACAGATAATCGCCTATTTTAACACAATGGATCACCAAGATTTGCAAAACAGGGTTATTTCTTTTTGTTTATATGACACAACACGAGTGATTGAGCCTATACGCGCAGTAGGAAAGTGCTTATAGAGCTTGAACGGTTTTCCCGTAGACATCTATAGGACTGGAAGTCTTTTTATAAACATAAGACCACCGCGTTGAGGAGCTTCATCTTCCTGAAAATTCCTGAAATTCTTCCCGTGTTGGCCTCATCCGACCATCATTCCCCAACTTGTGATTAGAATCATGGTTGTGGTCCACCATGATGCCAAAGAAATTTGCACATGTGTCTCTTACGAATGTTCTCACAGACATTTTATCGCCTAAACTTCTGAGTGCTGTCACATTTGGAGTATTAGCCATAACTGTGCACCCAGATGAAAGCAACACTTTGACTTATGATGAGTTGCCACCAAGCACTCCTGCCTTTGCTGGAAATAGGTACTTGTCTATATTGTATGCTACTTAAATTTGGCTTTTGGGCCTGGTTACATCTTATCCATATTTGAATAGGTTCTGTCCAGCTGTGTGCAAAATAGGTTTAGTGTTTGTTTTGACTGCTGTGTTTTAAGAGACGTCATAGTTGAGAGACTGGCATACTTTACTAATGGTTTCATAATGATTTTGCAAGTTTGCTTAAGTCAAACAAACCAGACTGGAAAGGAACAGGAGATATTATACAGCTCTTTATCCAGCTTGTAAAAAAATCCTTTTTCAACACTGAACCTGTTTGTTTCTGTAGTAACAAATATTTCTTTTCCCTTAACATCTGCCAAAAAACCCAGAAACTTCAACACTACTACCGCCATCAAGCCCTCCGACTGCTCCATAAGCGATCTTGTGCTTTCCACCTGCCTCCTGTCAGGTCTTTAAGCCACGACCGTCTGCTGACCTCTACCCGCCCCGCCGTGCAGGCTGTCTCACCAGATCGCTCTCCCTTGCATCCGGATGTCAGATGTGCAGCACACAATCAGGTCATCGTCGCACACAGCATGTGTGTCTGCTCAGCGTGAAGCGCAACATGATGGCACCAGTAGTTACAGGTCAAGCAGGTTCGATTCCCATTTAGATGGCAGATTATGCACATGTGAGGCATTTTTAACTATCAGGCAAATTCACATTAACTTATCTGGAGCAAGCTCAAATTACCGTCCGTCATACTCCACATTATTTAAATTAAACTGCAGCTGTGATCTTGGATTTTCAGAGCCTAAAAGGTTTGACCTCTTTTCAAAATACGCACAAGGTCACACTGGCTCACAAAGAGATATTAGGCAAATCATCCCTCATCGCGTCTCACTTATTCATTTTCTCATAAAAGCAGCTGAAGCTTCCCCACGAAGAGGAATGCAGAGGATCAAGGCGGGTTAACCGAGCAGATGAACACAGTGGGGAGAGCTGCTTGAAACAAACTGCAACAGGACACAGACGGAAATGTTCATCAGCCTCGTTTGTAAGGACAGAAAAATAGAAAAGAAAAAATGAATGCACTACTGTGCTTCAAAACAGGACCTATTTTCTTTAAAAGGTCTGGATAAAAACCAAATAAAGCCCCAATAAAGGCAGACAGCCTTCACAGAGGTCTAAACTGGAAGTTTTGAAAAAATAAAAGATTAGAAAATGTCTGATTTCTGCAGATGTGTTTTGCAGAGGTAATCGTCTGTGGCGTGTTTCGGTCTGTACCAGGAATTCGAGATTACACTATCCACACTGTGCTCGCTCCCATTGTCACTGTGACAAAGCACACATTTATAGGGCCGGCGTGGGGGAGAGATGGCAGACCACAGCTGTATTTCAGGAAGTAAGAAGCTGCTCTCACTGGGACATGATAAGCATGGGAAGCGCTGAAGTGTTTTATTACATAACACGTTAACATTTTGACTGTCATTCCTGAAAAATAAGGTTTTACTTGACAGGAGCAGGGAAACGTGGTTTGGTTTTGTGACTGCTGAACATATGTGTCTGCATGTGCTAGTTACTTAGCAACGGCAGGCTCCAAGGTCGGGTTTAAGTATGTATGAATGTGTTACCAATTTATCTTCCAACTATTTTAAGCAACAACTAAAACTCAGAATTGATAATTCCCCCCATGGATCCAGCAGCTCCTAATGTTGGCACTAATATACAGACAAAAACTTTGCTTGGCTGCTTTAATTAATGACAGTTTTCCTCTTGTATCCCAGGGAGTGCTGGATGATGACTCAGTAAAGATGTTACTATTTCAGGGCTAAAACTCACATACTTAAAAACAGGGGAGAATACTATTTAAAGTCTTTGCAGAAGGAAGCGCACATCTACCTGTGACTAGAGGCTTGTGATCATGACAGCACAGCGGGATGCAAACATCACGCTGGATTCCATTTGGAACGGGAAGTGGGAAATCCCGGGGTCTCAGTCGGATTTTTTCCATGGAACCCCCTCTCTGGTTGGACTTTTGACTCAGAAACTCGGGGAAGTTGCGCCAACCTTGACTTCACGATCCAAGATGGTAGCAGGGAGCGTAAGCAGGAGTAAAACTGTAGGACTTGTAGTCTGCACTATGAGTATTTGTGACTCACTTTGAGTTCTAATTATGAACATGCTTTTAAGCATAAAATGCATAAAATGTAAGGACTGCGTTGTTTTTCCAACTATTACTACTAGTAGAACAGAGTCCACTCGGGAATGACATCACTCTCACCTCAGATCGCAGTGTTTATGGCCTCAATTCAGTTCAATTAAATTCACTTTTATTTAGAAAGTGGCAAATCACAACAACACTATCCCCAATGTGCTTTATAATGTAAGGTAGAGAACCTACAATAATACAAAGAAAACAGGGAAAATCCCAAGAATCAGTTTATCCTCTATGAGCAAGAGCTTTGGTGACAGTGGGAAGGAAAAACTCCCTTTTAACAGGAAGAAACCTCGGGCAGACCAGGCGTAGGCATCTGGCTCGACCAGTTGGGGGTGAGGGGAAGAAGACAGAACAAAGAGAGCTGTGAGTTTCTACGATTGGTGGAGACAGTAGAAAGAAAATTGTTCTTTTTGCTTAAATTAAAGTAAAAACAGTTCCTGCACACAACAAGGTTTGTTAATTTTTAGACTTATGGGGCAAAAAAGGCAGACTTTTCTAAAGCCGATTTAGACAATCCACATTTTTAGTACTTTTGTCTCTATAAACACTGGTGTTGAGCAATCAAGAGACGCCTTCATGAATGTAAACAGAGGTTTTACAGCAAAGTGCAAACCACTGGTTACACTCAGGACAGGAAGACCAGATTAGACTTGATAACATCTAAAATAGCCCGCACACAAAAAGTCTCTGGACCGATAAAATCAAGTTGAACTTGTACCAGTGATAGGAGAAGACAAGTATCCACCCAGCTGCAACTAGGCAACTCATAGCCTATAATCATGACCCATAAAGCGCCAGAGTTAAAATCTGTAAATCTGATTAAGGATAAAGTTAGACTACCACAATTTTAGAGTATGAAAGATCTCACATCAGATTTAAAAATGTTTAAAAAAAAGCATCAGTGAGGGGAAATACTCGGTCAAAAGTTCAGTAATGACAGTAATGTTTTTTTCAGTTTTAGCAATAACTGTGAGAATGTATCCTGTACAACCGTGTTATTTTTGTTTATCTCTTGGTCTTAATTGTCATCTAAATCGTAGCCATTTAACAGATTAAAGAGCAGATCTGTAAAGTGTGAGCCAACAGAGAAACGTGCCTAAACAAACGCCCTCTAATAACATTGTCTGACTAGACGACAAAAATCAAAAATTTCAATTAATCAGCCAGCGTCAGCGCTGATTACAGTTTAACTCTCCTTCATGTAGAGCGGCAGATGACTCTGTGCACTCCAATCAGTCTGCTGAGAGCTCTGAACAAAACTTCGTTCACGTCATGTTTCATGAACTTTCCTGAAAGGCCTTACTCACCTCCAAACACACACCCATTTATTTCAACCAATCACATGTTCCTGTGTTGAAATGGAAAGAGAAAAACCTACAAGGTCGGAGCCCTCAGGGAACAATTTATTGGCAAACCTGCAAGTGTGTGTTTACTCAGTTTCCTGCTAATCCTTTTAAGATGCAGAAGATAAAAGCCTTGACTGACATTTATAACAGTAATTAGGTGAAATGCAGCTAAGAAAACCCATTAGTATTCAGACAAAACAAAACAGTAATATAATAAGTGATGACAAGTATATCTTGTTTGTATGCTGCATTCACCTCTCTATCTCTTTATCTAGCATGAAGAATATGAGTAGCAGGCGCAATCTGATAAGCATGTGAGCCAGCATCTTGGCTCAACTATTATGGGCTGGGAGAGAAGAGGACAGGCCTACGTGGGACAAATAACACCCCGCCTTATCACACCTCCAGTAACCACGTGGGTCTCTGTTTGCCTCTTGCCTCAAGTGAAAGATTAAGCCTGCGTAACGTAGCAAGATAAATCTCCGTCACAGATTTTGCAGCAGTGGAACACGTCGTCTAAGCTCCTCGGCCTTTTGACTTGTGGTTTTAAGGAGTTATGATTTTAGACTTTAGAGGAAACAGGTGAGAAAGAGGGGAACACAGCCACACCATCAGACTTTTTCTGCTTTTTATTATGTATTGTGATTAGGAGACTTTATAACAGGATATTTGGGTGCACAGTCGTTCTGATAAACTCTTAAACCCTTTTTTAAAAAGGATGGATGGAAGGAGCTCTCAAATGACTTTACAGTGAAAAAGACAAAAAGCCACATGTAAGATTAAAACCCACTAGTATAGCCTATCTGGGTCTAAAACCAATTGCTGCACTTTTTTAAACATGCAAACAAAACCACAGAGTTCTGTGAATACACATGTGCACCCCATGATTCAGAAACTCGCTGAACCACCTTTAACAGCAATAACTTGAAGTAATTGACTGATCAGTTGCTCATATCATTGTGGAGGGACTTTTGCCCACTCATCATTACAATGTTGCTTCAGTGCACTGAGGTTTGTGGACATTTGTTTATGCACATTCCCACCACAGGATGCCAGGACTTTGACTGGGTCATTGCAACACCTTGATTCTTTTCTTTTTCAGCTGTTCTGTTTTGGATTTGTGAGTCAAATGTGCTCACATTTGACTATAGAATATACAGAGGAGCTCATGGTTGACTCTGTGACTGCAAGGTCCCCAGGTCCTGTGGCTACAAAAGAAGGTCAAACCATCACCCCACCACCACTGTTCCTGACAGCTGGTATGAGATATTTGTGCTGATGTGTTTGGTTGTTCTCAAAACATGGTGCTGTGGATTATGGTGAAACATCTCCACTCTGGTCTCATGTGTCCAAAGGACATTGTTGCAGAAGTCTTGTGGTTTGTTCAGATAAAACTTTGCAAACCTAAGCAGTTCTTTTTAGAAAAGACAAAGCCCTTCCAAACAAGCCATACTTGTTCAGTTTTTTAAACTGTACTGTTTAAAAAATTACGTCTTGAAATCCGGGAGACAAACCAGCTCTGTGGGTGCTCAAGAAAGTTTATTTGTTCGCTGAATAAGAGCTGTAGATGAATCTTATAGATTAGTACAGATCCTGAAGCATTCTTCTGGTTTCTTTAAATTACTGTATTCACTCAAATAAGTTGTTGTTATCAGTGCTGTAGCAGCAACAACAAGCGGTTTCGCAGAGGCAGGAAAATTCCTGCAGACCAACATCTTTGCATAAACTATCAGTAAAAGCCTCATTCTCTAATTTCACGGCGCCTGCAGAGGTACACACTCATGCTGAGTCATAATTGTGTGAATCTGTGCGAATCATCAGCCGCTCCTCTGTTCTCCGTTTTCTCCCAGGGGCTGATTGATGGCTGTTACAACTGCTTGGCACGCTCGCTTTTCATGTCAATACATCTTCCAACTCTTCCATCAGCTAGAATTGCTTTTTTTATCCATAAACATAAACCTCTGAATAAAGTCGCTTTTCCAGTGTCCGTTCTGAGCAGGAAGAGGCTCTTTACACTCTTGGCCTGACCACAGTGTGCGGCCTCGCAAACAAAAACAAACTCCTGGTTTTCCCATGGTGAAAATGGCAAACTATTAAGGCCGCTCTTGCAGGCAGAGGAGTGTCTGAATACTTTCCATAAGTCTGCAATCTCTGGTGATATCTAACTGCATTTACTTAAATACTGCTCGTGTACTTGAGTAAAGTTTCCATGTTGTGACACTTTTTAGGCTACTACATTTCAGACACATTTAAATATCATTTTTCGGCACTTAGAATTTAACATTAATAGAGTTTAAAAAATCAATTAATCAAAGTACCAAAAGAAGACATAGAGCAGCATTATTAGGCCTAGTAAGCCTACTTAGGTGGGGGTAGGTGGGAGGAGGTCGGGGTGGCCCTATACTGACTCCTATGGGAATGATAACAACCATTTAGAGGCTAACATTCAAATTCCTCTTTAAGCTCTGTTTTGGTCTCCTCCAGCTCACAACATAGCTGCTCTTTAGCTGCTAACTGCAAGACTACTGAAGAAACTACGACAGACTCAAACTTTCGTGGAATATGCTTCTGCATGCCTTCATTCTGCTTCTCTTTAAATAAATGGCCTGAGGACATTTTCCAGCAGTGTTTGTGCTGCAGCTGACTTTGCATGAGGGAAATGCCGAGGATTCAAAGCCATGTGATGTTTAAAAAAAAAAAACTAAGTTAGTTCACGGGTATGTCGATGCATTTTAATCAGTTTCAATTACATTTAGGAGGTGAGGAAATCTGTGCTTTGGAAGTGCACGTTTAAATTGAGCTGCAGCTGCACAGAAATACAAATCGACGTCGATGGAGGTTTGCAAGTTTTGGACTACAGCGGACTCTTGGGCTTCCAGAAAAGGCCGCATTGACAATACAGGCACCTTGTTTCAAACACAACCTCGCTTGCTCACACATCCAGATTGTTTTGGCACCTAAGAAAGACTGATAACGACAGAAGAAGCTTTACAAAACAAGGACTGATTGTTTTGCAGTTGCTCCTTTTTCCTAACTCTGTTGCTAAAGAGTATTTGTGTGTGTGTGTGTGTTTGTGCATGGGTCTGTGGGGTCTTCGCAGCAGCTTGAAACTGGCTCCTTTCCTGTTTCTTTAAAACCATCTGCAGTTGACTCTGGAGAAGCTTAACAGGGTCTGGCTGAGTCTGCCCTAGTACTAAAGTTCTCCATAAAGCAGGCTAATTTCTGCCCACTGGATTACACAACTCATGCTCGTAAATCCGTGCACACTTCTACCAGCGGAACAGCAACATGTAAAGTGAGCTTCACCGACCGCTACCTCACACCCCCCTTCCTCTACATCTCCAGCAGGGGTTACTGCAGTGTGGCTTTCCAGCAGGCCAAAGGGGTGACTCAAGCTAAATGCCGAAAAGCACTGGCAAGCAGCGCAAAGGCTTACTGAGTACTTGCCAGAGTAGCCAACCAGCAACAGTTACAAGCATGGATTGAGCACAGCAGCGGCGTGCTCACGCATGTTGGTTTAGACGTTAGCTCGTAACACACCCAACACCGTCAGGCAGAAGAAACCACTTAAGAGGAATGCAAGGATTTCACTTAAGCAAAAGTTTCTGTCTCGCAGCTACCGTTGAGTTTACGGGTCTCAATTAGTCAAGTGGGTGATGTTGAGCTTGTTAAGAAAGCCCCATGTGGAGAAAACGAGCAAGGCTAAGGCGAGGTAGACTTGAATCTACCAGAGAGAGTAGAGAGAGAGTTGTGTTTATCATGTGGCTTCTATCATCCAGGGGGATTAAACTGAGACAGTGAGAGTCAACCTGAGCTGGCTTTTCAGCACGTGTTCAAACAAAAGCTTGTTGGCACACATGCATGGCCTGTTACAAAACATTGCACAGCTCAATAGCAGTGTCTGTGAAAGCACCACTGGGTGAGGGTTAGCGCATGTTTATCTAGCCCTCACCTACCCGTCCGCAGTTCCTGCACAAGGCATCAACAATTGCAATGTGCGCTGTCATCACTATAGGGCTATAGGACAAGCAGTAGTAAGCTGTTCACACTGAGAACAGCCACGCACGAGCTGCTTCTGCAGTGGTGCACGACTTCCTTACCCAAACTGGTAAGAAACTGAGGTTTTATCAGGCATCAAAACAATTAGCCATTGTTTTTCCAGAAAGCAGACTCATTCGCACATAATCTAGGCTACTTTTGGCATTTTCAGCTGGTAAGTGGTCATTTGGCCAAAATGTCACTGCACACCTCAGATTCGCCCTAAACAGGATGGACCTGAGGAGGAAGTGAAGGAGCCAGACTCACAGTGTGCCAGTGCAAATATTCAAGGTTAAATCTGTCCAGTAAGTGAACTATAAAAGTGACCCAGTATGGGGCCATCAAAATTATAATACCCTTTTTCAGCCAGTTTCTTTATTCCTTATAATAAAGTTAAAAAAAACAAAACAAAAAACACACAAACAAAGCAAAAGGGAAATTCATGATGCAAAGCTAGATTTAACTTTTCTCTGTGGGCACTGATTTTCATTTTTTTTGACATATCCTTCTGCATTGAATGCACAGTAACTGGGTGCTCTAAAGTTTCCTATGAATAAAAAGCTTATCTCTAAAAATAGAATTTAGTGAATCTGAAGGTGGAAGTATAAATATTTAATTTAAAATGTACATTTAAATGCAACTCATTAAATAAAAAACAATCAAATAAAATATCCCTCTGTATAGGCCAGCAAACTATCTTAATCCGAGCCTTAACCGGAAACCGAAACACCAAAAGCAGTAACAGGAGGGCTGTTTTAAATAACTTCAAAAATGTATACATTTCTTTGATCTACCCAGGGTGGATTACTTCCTCCTACCCACTGCACGCGCTGCTTTTCTGCTGACTAAAAGTTATATCAATGGGACACGAACTTCCCTCGCTCCTAAAATAAATGAGACATGAACTTCCGCTCGCTCCTAAAATAACCCCTGGCCCAAACAGAGAACAGCTATCATAAACGCCGTGTCAAAAGATTCCTTCGCTCCTACAGTAAACTTGTGTGTCCTCAGTTACTCATTTACTGCCTCCATATTTAATTTATCAGGTGTCTCCCTGATTGACAGTCGCTGGGATGCTTTTTTAATCCAACTACAGCTCTTGCCTCACACTGACCTGCTTTACTTTCACCCCCTCTGAGCGCTGCATAAACAACAGAACACACACACACACAAATTATGCATGCAAATTAGCTTTGGTCTGCCAAACAGGGACAAACAGCAGCTGAGGTTGTGGTAACCTGATTTTCCACAACCTTGAGGAAGCTGTTATTTTAGCTGAAGAAGAGGAGATCCCAATCAATATCTCTGGACCGAACTTGTGTATTAGCCAGATTTTGTTTGCTTTTCTTTTCATTTAATTTAAATGAAGGGCATCAAGATGACTAAATTGGCTTGCACTGATTGATGGGTTATTATCAGGGCTGAGAGTGTAAGCAACCATAAAAATGATTCCAGTTTTTCTGCAGAAACCCTGTTACTGATTAAATGAAGTGATCACAACAGGAGTAACAAATGAAGACAGAAATAAATACACGGGCGATCGACAAGTCAATTATTTGTGCTGAAAAATAAAATCACTGCTAAATTTTGCCATTTAGAAAAGACACGGCAGCTGGAAAACATCACACCATATGCGAGGCGCCATCAATAAAAAATATTCCAGGAACTGGTCCATAAACACAAAAAAATAATATCCGAGTCGAAATATGGACAACTTCCTGTTGAAAAGCAGCCTTGTTGTTATGCTCAGACAGCTATTTTTAGATCACTCCCTCGAAAACAGAGCAAGGTTTGTGTTTTCGACAGATGCTGTTCGGACACACCAACATAATCTTCCTTCAACACCTTGGCTAGCTGTAAAATTTGGCTCCCTGCAACTTCATCCACTGCCTAACAATGAAAATCGAGTTAAAAGATCCCGGTTTTGAGATCCAGAATCCATTGCAAAGTCATGAGTAAAAGGTGAAAGAGTTATACGACACTACCATGAGATTTCTCAGGAGACAGCAGCTGAACAAGAACCATGGAGACGAATGAGAAGATGATCTCGAGGTGCAGCTTTTGAACCCTCTCATCGCATCTACTGTGTCCAAAAAGCCATCATATTGGATTTAAATGCACAGCTTCACCTTTATGTCACATAAATTAATTAGCAACCACTCGCTAATACTGTTCTCCACATTAACCCAGTTCAGCTACAGCCTGTTCACCCAGGAGTAGTCACTGCCGCTCCAAACTTCAAAGCCGTTTCTTTCTCCAGGCTGTGAGATTTCTGAAATCATCCTTCACATTTCATCATGAAAATCTTGCAGATTTTGTGTTTCTGCACAAGCCTCGGTGCATGTCCTTTATTCTGTGCACATTTGGCACACATAAAAGGATATGCATATTTGATTCCAAAGGTCATGATATGAGCTTTTAGCTTTGAAATGCAGGAGGAATGAAACCTGAGTAAACAGAGTTTTCATACTAGCTGGTCAACACGGTGAAGAGAGCGTCATTTAAAGTCGTAAAAGCAAATGCATATGAAACCTTTTGTGCTTTACTGTCGATTTAAACCCTGTTCATAGAGGATTTCGGTAACCTCGGAGCATCAGGAGGGTTTATGCACATGCGCATGTTCACTGATCAAAGCCACATACAGCACTGGGCCAGCTGCGAGGAGGTGAGAAGCTTGGCCTTTGCCTTAGAGCAAAGGGAGGGTGAAAAAAACAAGCAATTTCAACCAGGCTGCAGGAGACTTTAATGTCTTTACAGGCTCTTTGCTTTGTACTAAAGGATCCATTATGGCAATCAGACTGCAAGCAGCAGGAAGACTAAACATCTATTAAAGGATTCACATTACAGGACATAGCAGGAAATAAACTCTTACGCTGTTATTATAACACTGTATGTGAGTGTATTATAAAACCATAAGGCTATACTTAGAAAGCTCTCAAAGTGTAGATTAAAATTCCACCATGTATTGTGTTTTATGTGCATTATGAACGGCCACTTTTGCACAGACATTTAGGTGATATGAAAGCTCTATAAAATTATTTAAGCTGTGCACAAAGACACAGCCTTTGTGTTGAGAAGAACAAAAACATACAAGAAAAGAAACGTCTGAGCTTTGCTTTAGGACTTGCTGCAGCAGCATGCCCACGTGCATTTAGCCATGAGGGCTGCTTGGCTTTTAAACTGTTTAAATGAAGCAAAGGCTACTTCTGCAAGCTGCTAATTACACAGCAGCAAGGGTGGACACACTACAGTAAACATAACTAGGCAGCTTCTTTTTCAACTGAATCACAACAAAGTTACTGCACTGCTGTTCAGCTCAACAAACAGCCCCGTGTTATCTCCACCGTTGTGGAACAGGAAAACTATGACATAATAACATAAAGAAAATGCTTCCGAATGTTCCCCTTCATACTTAGTGTGAAAAATCACCTTCAGAGAATGTTCACACTTCCTGAATCATCCATTTACAAAACAGATGATTAACAGTCTGAAATTTCTTTAGAAAAAAAAACAGAATGTCAGTGACATAGCAGCTCATCCGCTCATGATTCATCGCAGTTCGTCACAGGTTACAGCCCCTAAACAACCAACTAGACCTTGACCTTGAGCGTAATTTTGGTGATGACTCGTTCGGTGATCATTTCGCAAACACTTTCAGAGGAGCAGCCAGTGTTGCAGACCGAGAAGCTGACGGACACTGTGACATGGTGCGTGTTCATCAGCTTTTTAGCCGATTGCGCTAACAAGTGAGCTAACAACCTCCCAACATTGAAATCTGTAGTTGAAAAACTCAAGTTTCTCAAATCCCAACAGACTCCGGTGCTAATACGCCCGATCTCAGCAGCAACATTGTTTTTGTCTCTATGGCCAATTTCCCCTTCATAGCAACCGTGGGGTCACTCTACATTTAGTCAAACTCTCATTTGTACTGTAGATCCTTGGGGGGCACACAACCTTCACCTGTAGTGCACTAACTGAACAGCAAATAGGACTTTTAATTTTCCATGTCTGTGTCATCATCTACACACCAGGAGGAGTGATGCAATCTCGAGAAAAGGATAAATTCGTCATGACTTTGTGGGACTTTTCATACTTTGCAAAAAACAACTATTTGGTCTCAATACACATTTGTTCTAAGTAGATGTGGATTACGTTTATTTATTCGAATGACATTTATTCAAGCTGACATTAAGTGTTATTAAAGTAAACAGTGGAAAATGGCTCTAAGTGAAAGCCTTAGTTTAAAAAAAAAGGACAGCAAAAAGAAGCGGTGTGGAAGTCATCTGAGGGGTGGATACCTCTGCATTACTCCGTGCGCTAACAGAGTCCTCGAGCAATGTAATGTTCCACTCAATTTAAGACTCACAAGAGGCGCATTTTCAAAAGAAAAGGTTACACACATACACGCGTGAACACACTATCACGTTTATGCCCCTGATTGTGATGCAGACTTTGTGTAATGACTTTGCAAACTTTAAGATAAGATGAGATAATCCCAACACCGCAATGAGGTATTTCCTCATTCTTTACAGCTACAGAGGACACTATATACTGTGTGTGACCAGTAAACTGATCTTGACAAGTCAAATCCCAGTCACTGTCGGACTGCTGAAACCTATTATCTTAAACTGGGTGGAGGGATTATAGAAAGCTGGCTAAGCGCAGGCAGATTTCAGATGGAGAAAGCAGATTTCTTGGCTGTGTTTGAGAACATAAGCTGCAACTTTAAAAGATGGCACTTCGCTGCAAGCTTTTCTTTCTGTGCAATGGTCGGTGTGGAGAAATGCTCTGCAAGACTGAAGGATTGAAACCCAGAACAAGTAAATTTAGTTAAATGCTTTACTCATGTCTTTGTGAAGTCAGAGTGCCTCCATTTGGCCAATTTACCGAGCACTATGAAAAGATTTAGACAAAGAAAGCTCAGGCTTTATGGAGATTTGTCCTCCAGCCTGCGAAAGGAGGAAAAGACGGAAAAGCTGACTTGATCTCTTATGATCTCTTATAAAAAAAGGGAAAAAAAGAGAGCTGAATAATGACGGCATTATGCAGTACGAATTATCCATCCATCCATTCGCTTCCGCTTATCCATTTTTAGGGTCACGGGGGGCGCTGGAGCCTATCCCAGCTGTCATAGGGCGAGAGGCAGGGTGCACCCTGGACAGGTCGCCAGTCTGTCGCAGGGCTAACACACAGGGACAGACAACCATTCGCACATTCACACCTAGTGGCAATTTGGATTATCCAATTAACCTATCCCCGTCTTTGGACGGTGGGAGGAAACCGGAGTACCCGGAGGGAACCCACGCAAACATGGGGAGAACATGCAAACTCCACACAGAAAGACCCCGGCCTGATGGTGGAATTGAACTCAGGACCTTCTTGCTGTGCGGCAACAGTGCTAACCACCGTGCCACCGTGCTGCCGTACGAATTATGCAAATCCAAATGGAACTAACTGTTGAGACTTTCTGTTTCTGAGTGATAAACGCCAAAAAGCTCTCCTCTTTTGAATCCATCAATGCAAGAAAGTCTGTTTGACTTTTACACTCATGTTTCAAAGATCTCGCCGACTGTGTACAGAGCGTGCTCGAGGAGGTAGAAAGCGCTCCTCAGAGGTATGGATGTCATGTGACGCTGAACTGCTTTGACAGCTCAGTGGAAGCCAGGGGACATGACGGGTATTCCTCGAAGAGTCCTTTTCATGCCAGCTTTCCCCATCCGAGCAGCTCCGTTTCACACAGCTGAAGTGGAAAACGCTGACAACGACCTCTCCGCCTATCCCCGGAGACCCGGTGACCCCGAGAGGCCTCGCTGGCTCGTGTTTCAAAAGCCAGGTCACAGGAATCCCCGGGATCACATGACCCCATGATTCGCAAACTGTAACCTGAAAATGTTTTAGGAAAACAGTGTTTCTGGTCTTCTGGGACACTTCTCACAAAACCAGCGGCAGAGATCTGACATTCCCGATTATGTAGTGCACCCTCTCTTAGGTTTCCAGTGGTTCTGACTGCAGTGATTTAAAAACGTGCTTACTTATGGTTAGAGTTTCACAAAATGAGGTCAGGCTACGTAGAAGTACTCAAGCTGATGTCCAAACCTTGCCTTTGCGAGGGGCAGCCAAAAGGAAGTAAACTGAAAATGAGAACAGTGCACGCACTGAGGCCCAGCATAAGAAAAATCATGCAAAGCTACTCTAGCAAAGCTGGAAATGAGCACAAAAATGCCTCATTTAAAACTTCTCTGGAACTAATTTGTAGTTTTGTTGTGTGTTTTTAATTCATAACTGTCCAGATATGACATTTTCAGCACAGCTACACAGCATTTTTCTACATCAACACGATTCAAAACAGCAGAAAGTCAAGTTTTAATGTCTGAGACCCTAAAAGCAGGAGCCTCTTTAAGCACAAATGCCAACCATGAGAAGAAAGCCAGGCGACTCGCCTGATCTGACTGTGGCTGTAATAAATTGAGTGAAGGTCAAGGGATAAAGGTTGCAATAAATCATTCTCTAAAGGTTTAAAATCCACATGGTGTCGTTACATCCGGGCTGTATTCAGTGTTTCTCACAGGAAGTGTAAATGTGCACATTTTTGAAGCAGGCTCGTAACATTTTCCTCCTCCCTGTAAAAACACTTGCACAGAAATCTTTCAAATGCTGCTTTGCGTGCTTCCTTGGCTTTGTTACTGCAAGTAACTTTCCATCACTGGAGTAGTGTAATCATCTCAAGACCCCATCATAAAATAGTGCTCTGTAGTGTTACAGAGTAGTAAAGTCTTTTTAAGAGGACAAATCACAGTGTAAACTACAGGTATCTTTAGTGTTAGTAGTGAAGCTCACGGACAAAATGAGAGTTTGATGTAAATGTAAACATAAAAGCTTTTTTCTATTTGGTTATTTGTGCAAAGTACCTGGAAGCGGTGTGAGGAAATGAGGGAAAGTATTTTAAGGACATTTTAATCTGAAGGGACCCCTGATCTACTAATGTCTGTACAGTGCAGCTGAAAGACTTGTTATAGTAGTAAAGTTATCAGTAAGTGGACTTAATATGTTTCTTGGCTTACTCTTGTTTTCAAATTTTTCCTTTTTGTTTTTTCCATTCTGTATCCATCACATGAATCAGCGTGTCGTTACCTCCGCCAAGGAGGTCATGTTTTTGGACGTGTTTGCGCTTGTGTCATCATTCTGTCTGTAAACACAACAACTCAACAAATTACGAACGAATTCTGATAAAACTTTGTAGGGGTGTGCATGCAGAGTGGGGTTAACAGTTCAAATTTGGCTCACATCCACCAAAGTCTTCGAGGTCACCTTAATGAGTCATTGGTCAAAAATTCGGAAAAAGCCTTAGAAACGAGAAACAGTGTGCTGTATATCGTCGACATACCGGATAAAGATTTAACATGTCACATCCTGTCACATTTGACCTCTGACCTCAAGGTCAACAGATTGATCTGAAAGTCAAAATTACACACTATATAGGGGTATTTAAATCTGTTTCTTACTCCTATTATTTATATTGAGAATATAGATATTTGGGAATTATAAATATCACGTCACATTTGACCTCTGACCCCACTTTTGAATTTCACATCTGCCTTTTTTTCCAAGTTGAACTCAAAATGCGTTATATCTTTAAAAAAAGAGCGAAATAGAGCAAGCTGCCTATGGGGAAATATAGTGCAGTATAATATTATACAATAAGCTCAAGTTATTTATGCGTTCATGGAAATTAATACTCGTTATCCATTACCTACTCCTACATAATGTTTATGTAATCAAAGTAAACATCTGTCATGTTTCCCTTATCTGATTTTTACTGCACTGCAACATAAAATGAATGTACGCAAAATAAAATACTATTTACTTAAAAATGAATATTGCCCAGAAAAAAGTTTTGGGTTTTTTTTAAACTTGTTTTGGGACAAATATAGTAAACTTAAAAAAAAATCTAAGCAATTTTGATCCAATTTAACCTGCTGATTTTAAACATTTGATTATGTCCTGCTGATCATGTAATTAAAATCATGTTCTCTCCCTTTTAGACTTAAAATATAAATAACTAAACAAGGCAACAGTAACACAGACCCAGACTGGAGTTAGTACAGAAAAACGTGTATTCCCCAAACAAAAACGAAGAAATTTCCCTGGGATTGTTTTGATCGCCCATAGTTTGCTTGGAACACGCCAACTTGTCTGCAAACACTCCCCAACTCTTCTCAAAAAAGTGCAACGCAAACCAGAAATGCACAAAGTTCAAAGTGAAAGATGGGGCTTACCGCTGCGATCGTCACATTTCAAAAGAGGCAAATTTTACTTTCACTGTTTCTGCTTTGCATCATACTTTTCACTGTTTTAATACCCTTTGATCAGTATTTGTGCAAACTACAGGTGACCGCAGCAATCACAAGGAGGTTTTTCGCTGCAGCAGCGTAACCTCTTTGCAACGGCGAGCAACCACTCGCCAACCAGCTGGGGAACACATGTACAAGCTATCTGTGCTTGCCAGAGGTTGCTGACCGGCCTCAAAGACTGTGTTACTGTGCCTGCCTGCAGTGAAGATGGACATCTTTAAAAACAGACATAAAACTAAACCCTCCTCTGCCCACTTGTCACAAAGTTAGTGACAGCCACAACACTTACTCTCTAATTAACTGCTAGACTGCACTCAACGGACATGATGATGATGACTGTCTGTGCATATGAGAGGGTGGACGAATTAGCACCAGCTTCCTCATCCACATGCTGACCGGTGAGTAATCCATCGTGCAGGTGCTACATTTTGTGCGAACAGGCCTCCGCCATTCACAGGCACCACTGAAACAAAAACAACTGGCTCCAATGAACCTCACGCTGCGGGTAAACATCGAGTCGCGATTTGATTTTAAACACCCCCCGCCGATTGAGAAACGTGCAGTAAAGGTTTGCGGCTACAAAGTGCAGAGATAAAAATAGCACACGTCTCCGCCGCAATCTCGGATACTGGGTCAAAGACAGCTGTAAAACACAAATGTCATCACGCATAAAAAGGTAATTTACAGCGCGTCAGTGAGTCATTCATAAATCAGCCCGTGTGTTCAGAGAAGGCAGAGCTGCAGGTTCTTTCTATTCCCACACAAGGAGGCGAGATAGACTGGAACAGCTGTTGATCAGCAGCAGTGCAGCTTTACTTTGTGTGATGACACTACAGTTGGTCCACTTATGGTCTGTATTAATGTGACAACAATATATTAGTTTAACATGTAATAAGTGTGAAACACAAAGTGTTACCTGTTTTGTAGGTCTTTTAATGCATTTAAACACATTAAATGAGTAATACTTCGATGGTTCCCACCCCAAATATCACCTGGAGGACTCAGCCTCAAGGTGAGCGGTTATTTGTCACTACTACTTGCAATTATTTGGTCACCAAATTCAGGAAAATTCAGTTAAATCAGCAGGAAACCACATTTTGTTCATGGTTGCAAGGTGGTTGCTGTCCTATATGCTGAGATATTTAGGTTAGGTCAGACTCAAAGTGGTGAACAGACCAACTGGCATGCACACCTGCACTGCACTCTTTAAGGCCATTCTCCTAGAATGAATGAAACAGTCAACAACTGATGGGCTCATGTGAACCAATCATTAGTTTTCTTTTCTAAGAATTGACGGGTGTAAATGGCTTTTCACAGCAAAGCTTTGAGCCTTTAGCGGCAGCAGGAGAGTACCGCTATTAACAGGTTTATAAAAGCCGGCTACCCCTGCTCTCCATTTCCAGTGAGAGGAAACCCGAGCTGAAGTCATTCCTCAGAGGACAGCTGTCAAACCAGCCTGCATGTCTGATTAAAGGTGTCAGTTAATAGGAGGACCCCCGAGGACGGGCAGCAATCCACAGCTTGACGTGGACTTAGAAGGGGAAGTGATCTGTGCTAAAGGTTAATCTTCTAAGTTGGTCAAAACAGAGCTGTTCAAAACCGACCTGTTGTGTCTGCATCCTGCCCAAAGCGAACCTGAGGCTATTCACATAATGTGCTTTTGCTGAAAATGTGTGTTTTTACACAAGTTCACAGTTAGCTCCCAGAAATAATCTCTGTATATACCAACATCACATGACCACTATGGCACGCATGTTTTGGGAAACAGAGGCTTAAATAGTACGAGGGCAGAAAAGTGAAAACAAATTCTTCTTTGCTTGGGTGACAGTGAGGCAAAACCCGTTAATGTCTGTCCAAGGCAGTGATGGTGGGAGAAAAGATACACCTGAAGTAACCAAAAAAGCGAATACAGCGCTGAATCTAGGTGGCGTCCATCACCAGAGGAAGACATGACATCAGGGAAGGATTATTTGATGTTGTGGATTGAAGTTTATTTTCTGTCCATCCATTCATCCATCCTCTCCTGCTTTTCCAATTCATCCAATATCCTGGACACATCACCATTTTGTCACAGGGCTAACACGGAGACAGAGACAAACAACCATTCGCACTCGCATTTACACCTACGGGCAATTGAGAATCACTAACTAACCTTAAAATAAGCCCGCCAACTGTTTTTGGGCTGTGGTAGGAAGTCGGGGTACCTGGAGAAACCACACAGACACTGGGGAAAAATGCAAACGCCACACAGAAAGACCACAGCCAGATGGTGGATTTGAACCCAAGCAATGTGTGATGTACTAGTATAAACCACTGTGCTGCACATGATAACCCCGGAGTTATCCAACTGAAGGTTTGGTGAGTGTTTCCAAAAGTCTCTTCTTTAGCAGTCCTGAAACGGCTCCATCTATAACTGTGGTAAATGTTTTAAATGACAATCCCTTTTGACAAATGATATGCTGTCATGAAAATTTAACTACTTTCAACCAAAACATGAGGATATGCTCCTGCTAATGACTTCACACTCACTTTCTTTGGATCTCTAGCAACACTCCCTCAAAGCGTGAAGAGGACTTGATGAGAAAAGCAAAGGCGACACAGGCACTTGGGCTTCACAACTTCAGATACGCGGTTACGATACGAGCTTACATTTACAGAGATTCCTTCCTTTTTTAACGTATCTCACGTCTTTCAAGTAATAACTCAAGTTTCTCTTATTATCCACTAATAATTACATTAGCTTGATATCCACCTTCTTAGCTACAAGCTACATTAATGTGTAAATTCACTGTAATTTGTGTTGTGTGGGAATGACGCTCATATTTTGCTTCTCATAACCTTTTTATGAATATGCTGGAGGCTTTTAAACTCATTTTACATCGTGGGCCACATAAGCCTAAGTACGTTTAACCACACATTAAACCCTTCAGTTATTAAGTGCAGATTCAACAGCATGTCTCAATTTTTCTACATGTTCAACTCTATCAGTGCAGCTTTCGGGGGATTAATTTGTAAGTAATAAATGTGTAATATAACAGAAAAGGTAGAAAAAGTGCCCAGACTGAAAAAATCAGGAACTTTATTGTCATTTTGGTCTCGGGTTTACCTGCAGGAAAAGATTTAAATACTGAATGTACAGTTAAAAGTCCAAAATCGATGACCTTCTTCACATTTTCCAAAGCCACCCAGTGGACCGGATTAGAATCTCTGCCAGGCCGATTCTGGCCACCGAGCCATATGTTTGACACCCCTGACCCAAATCTAATCAGTGACAAAAAAACCCCATAAAATTAATAATTAGTGTGAACGCTATCTGCACTGATGATGGCTTCGATCGCAGCCTTCTGATGGATCTCGTCCAGGTTGCCCCTGTCGTGGTATTCTTACAGATGTGTCTGACAGAAGAGCGGTCATTTGGGATTAGTTGGATGAAGGCATCGTCACTTCTTCCCCAAAACTGTGATTTGAGACACTGGACAACTCACAATAATCAGATAAGTCTGCCCAAATCCCACAGGTTGGTAACCCTACAACTAGTATAACTAGTTTTCTGGGTGTGTTATTAAATCCCCCTCAGTGTTGAAACCTGACTATCCTGAACAAACATCTGAAATGTCTTTTTCTCAATCATTTGTGTACATTTCACGATTTATGATGAACATACTGTACAGCAAACACGGGCTAACTAATGTTCAGGTATACTTACCTTCAGGGAAGTGGATCACAAAACTGACACGATGTAAAACTGTGACTCTCATTTAAGCAATCGTTTACTAACCAAGTAAAAACAACCGATAGCCAAGACAAGATCTGGGTGAGGTGTCAAGTTGCTTAACATTTCTCTGGGAAAACCCTAAATATCGTCACATAATTACGCCACAGATGTAATAATCAGGTGTCTCACACCGGACATCTTTGACTTTTCACTGTAGAAAAAGTAAAGGCGCAATAAAAACCATTGCTGTGCTCTATCCAACAACTGCCTCTGGCTCACCCATAGCTCCACATATATGCCCAGGCCTCTAGCTCCTCAAACCTGACACATGCATGTGAGTTTCAAACAGGGGGAACACAAAAAGCAGCATCAGCAAACAACAACATACATGAATTAACACCAGTCTGCAGATGGAGGCAGATCCTGGAAATAGAAGATGGAGCAATTACTGGAATGAGCACCGAGTCTGCCGGGTGCACTATGGAGGAGAGGTGGAGAGGGTATGAGGCACCGGCCTGCTCCATTATCAAACAGAGATCACAGGAGAGCCGTGATAAACCAGTGTGATGGGGTGGATGAGCCTCCTACTGTACAGATATCACAACTTAGTTTTATATTAGATTAAATTTTGCACCTGGGACCATTAAAACTATGTTAAATGAACCCATTAATGTTCATACAGCTGTCACTGGATCAGCTTAAGACAAGTTCACCTCATTGATAAAACACACTGCTTTAGAGCAATCGGCGTGCAATTGCCAAAATTTTACGCAACACGTTTCCTCACAAAAAGATCCGTAAAACAAACGTGTGACAAATCTGAGATAAACTGGAATTAAATGTGCTGCGTGAGCTCGAAGGTTCCCATTCAGGGAATCTCGAGATGGCTCAATCAGACGATACGTGGCAGCAGCCAGAAATGTAAATCACGAGCTCGTAAATAATTTTGCTGCTGATGTGCAGATTTTATAAGCGTGTTAATAAAGAGCGGCGGGATCGCAGCTCAGCACTACTTTGCAACAATTATCCACCCATTTTAATTCAACTGTTCCTGCAAAGACAATAATAAGCAAGGCCACCGGCTTCAGTTTGATTGATTTCTCGTGTCATATTGTGGCGCTGCTTCAAGGAACAATTCTGGTTTCCTTTCACACGAACACTTTCAGCAACGAACCACATTCGAAAACATCACGGCTGTTTTGATTCTGCTCGCACAACTTTGTGCTTTCCAAACACAACAGCAGCGATGAGTCCGAGAGGAATATCACAACTCTGTGTTGGGTCAAGAAGGACAAACTGACTTTAAGCAACTGCTTGTTGCTCAAGCGTCCCTTTTGAGATAACGCTATAAGAGTGAACTACACACGCAAAAAAAGATTAATTAATAAAAAATAAAAATTCCTAGATTAAGCCCTGGCTTACCGACTTCAAATAAAAGCATATCAGAAGCATTAGTGCTGATTTTCACACAGATGAAAAATTAATTTGCATACAAAAGTGGAAAAATAAGCAAAAGACCCTGGGCTTTATTTACAGCGTTTACCTAATTTAACTGCCTTTGTTTCCTTTCAGTGCAGTGTGAGTCTCCACTGCATTATGCAAACATATATACTCTCACAGGCCACTTTATTAGGGACATCTATTCAACTGAATGTCAATACAAATATCCAATCAGCTAATCACACAGCGATAAATAGTTCATTTAGGTATGTAGACATGGTCAAAACAACCTGCTGAAGTTCAAACTGAGCATCAGGATGAGGAAGAAAGGTCATTTTAGTGACTCTGAGCGTGGCATGATTGTCAGTGCCAGGTGGGCTGGTCTGGGTTTTCAGAAGCTGCTGATTTGCTGGGATTTTCCCCCACACAACCATCTCTAGGGTTTACAGAGAATGATCTGAAAGAGAGAAAATATCCAGGAAGTGGCAGTTCTCTTTGTGAAATAGCCCCATTGATGTCAGAGGTCAGAGGGGAATGGCCAGAACATCTATGAATGACAAGATGTAAAACCTTACAGCAAGAGGAAACCGTGCTTGGTGCCACTCCTGTCAGCTAAGAGCACGAAACTGAGGCTACAATTCACACAGGCTCACCAAAACAGGAGAGCAGAAAACTACAGAAGTTGAGAATTTAAATAACTGTTGCCTGGTCTGATGAGTCTCGATTTCTCATTCAGATGATAGAGTCAGAATCTGCTGTAAGCATCACTAAAGCATCATACCATCCTGCCTTGGTAAACAAAACAGCCTACCTGTGCGTTGTTTCTGACCATGTCCATCTCTTTATGACCAGGAGGATAACACGCTGTTTCACAAAGCTCCACATCACAGTTCGTTTACTGCATTCAAACAGCCTCAACAGCCACCAGTCTCAATTTAATAGACGTGGTGCAACTGGAGACTCGTGTCACGGATGTGCCGCCAACAAATCTACAGCAACTGTGTGATGCTGTCATGCCAACATGAACCAAAGTCTCTGAATTCATATTGAATCTGTGCTATGGAGAATTACAGCAGAAATTACAGCAGAATACAAAAGAAAAGGGAAGTGCAACCAGGTACTAGCAAAATGTAACTAATAAAGCAGCCAGTAGGTGCATGGCTTATAGTTTCTCTCTGCTGTTACTTTGTGTGTGTGTGTGTGTGTGTGTGTGTGTGTGTGTGTGTGTGTGTGTGTGTGTGTGTGTGTGTGTGATAGAGAGAAGGGGAGGAAAGCAAAGAGCTCAGCAGCAGAGAAGTGACAGGGAGCAGAGCAAATAGCATCACTGGATGTGACGACATCTCTTTTTTTCCCGCAGCAACAAGTGTTAATTTGTCTGAACCAGAAGATGCGCGGACACCAGGGAGTTCAAGTGTTTACTGGGTGATTCAGGTGTAACTCAGCAGCAGAGCTAGTGCTCTAGCAACCAGCAGATCCTGTCCCAGACTTAAAGACATCTGGGGTTGATCCAATTTTCTTCTGTTCAGAATAGCACAAAGAAACTAAACAAAGGCTGGAGTGTGGGTGGAGACTGTGAGTTTTATGCAGTCTGGTATTTTTCCACTTTTCTGAGATAAAACAGAAATAAATAAATAGAAATTGATAGTGTAATCTACAATTAAAACAAATCAATTGATAAGATATAATACATTACATTATTAGCATGCATAGCTACATAAGAAAAGTATTCTCATCTACTACCAGCCATGAGAGACTGATGCTCTCAGTGTGGGGCAAATGAAAAAGTGACAGTGGAGGTGGCTCAGAAAAACACACAGATGGGTAATCAATGGGTGGAAAATCACTAGGGTGGGGTAGGGTTTATGTACGTGTGTGTGTGTTCTAGCATGAAAAACACTTGATGGTAGTGAGAATGCAGCGAGGTCAGGTGGTTTGTGCATGCCGAGGACCCTGTGTGCGAACCAGAGATAACCTTCAACTTAAATTCTGAGTCTTATCTGGAGCCGTTAGCAAAGGCGACACCCGCAGATTCACGATGCTGAACTGTTTCTTCTCTCTGATAATGACTGAGCATCTTGGCGGTTGTTTGGCTTACACAGCGTGCATGCGGACACGTTTCCGATGCGGAGAGCTGGGAATGTCACACATACTGGAACAAACATGGAGGCCACATGAGGGAGAGGGCGCTTCGAGTGAGGCCAACGGTTTATTTACTTTTGCTAATGAAGCTGAAGTGCTGATGCTCACAAGGACAAGAACACTGCAGCTAAGAGCTGTCATCATCTTTTAAGCCATCTTGGGAGAAATGGGTTAAATGGTTTTGGGTTTATTGGTATTTTTTCAGCACGAAGCCTCAAACAGCAAACACAGAAACATAAATTTAAGAAATCTGCATGTTTAACACTGAGAATCAGCACCTGTTTGATCAAATGAATGAAAATTCACAATGTTCAAAGTTGCACTATTTGCTATAAGCTTCAACTTGTCCAACTTGCTGTAAATTAAGCTAAAGTTTTCCTGCTAAAGAACGACTCGTGGATTTGTGAATCTGCTCTCGATGCTGTTACAATTATGCACCTCCCGCCTTCACCCATGTCACATTTTTAAACAAAAGCAGTTATATAGTGAACACATGATGACACTAATGTCATTCATTAAAGAACACTTAGAGGAGTCACTCATACAGGCCTCAAGGCTGGTCGACCAGTCTGATCAGTTGCAAAGGTTGCAGCACCAAAAACCTCCTTGTGATTGCTTTGGTCGCTCAGACTCGTCTGCAAACACTTGCCAACTACTTACTTAAGCAGTAATGAACCTGCAAGAAAAGTGCTGCAAAGTGGAAATTTACACTGGTCACAGTTAAAGTAAAAGTTGGGCTTTTACCACAGTGACAAAAATGCTTCGAAAGGTGCAACTTTTACTTCTGCTAGCAACCAAAGCAACTGCAAGTACGTTTTCAGTCCAGGACTCTGTGTTTGCAACCCAGCAGCAACCTCCAGCAATCAGGAAAATACACGTTTGACCCACCCGGGCGGTTTCTAGTTATAAAATGTGTAGGTAATGACGAGCACCCCGAGATATTTTAAGAAAAGGAAGTGCACTTTCAACAACGCCTCTGAGTTGTTGTAGTAAATGTAAAACACCCGTCAACACGCCTCTTTGGGATTACACTTTAAGAAATGAATGCATAATTATAAAAATCACACAGGCAGCTTATTATCCAGAGTTTTTCCTGCAATTAAAAGACATTTACTGTGAAAGCACAGAAAATGTGCCATCAACTGTCAAAACAGGAACCTTCCTTTTATCTAATGACATACTAACCATAAAAGTTTCTGTCATTTAATGGTTTATATATTACTTAGTAAACTTTAGTGTGGTACTGCAGGCCACGCGTCTGAAAATGCAGTTAAAAGCCTGAATTTTTGCCCTCCTTTGCAATTCTCACATTTTCCGACTGGACTCTTTGCCGGGCTATTTCCAACCCCCAGGCGCTAAATTTGACACCACTGTTAAATTTATATTAAAAATGTAATAATTCATAGATTGGTTAACTGACTGAAAATTACTCTGCAGCCACTTTTTTAATCCATTCGTGTTTTTGGCACACAACTCTCTTAGTTGCAGCATTTTGTTTTGGAATAAACTAAATCAGCATTTTACAGGCAAGGGGCCAAAAAGGGCAGGAAAAAAGTCTGCATACTCAAATCTGTCAGATTGCTCCTTTAATTCAGCTCTCACACCACTGCACAGAAACAGAGCCTGAATTAAAGGACCAGTCTCACCAATTATGTGGACACTGTTGCAGATACTTTTGGACATATCACAGAACAAATACCAGAAAATAATACTAAGTATTAAAAAAAGATTTTGGAGGCTACAACTGCCCATTGAATTCTTTATAAACTTTGTAAGAATTTTTCCTTAGTCGTAATATTTAGAGATGACTATAGCTCAGAGCTCAAAAACACAAATACATTCAATTTAAAAGAAAAGCAACACATTCTCACAAACAAGAGGCCAGAAAATTATTGACATTTAAGCATGCAACTAATTTGTCCAGTAATTCTCTTTGGGCTGACTAATCAATGGGTCTAATTGAACAAGCAATTCCAGTTTGTCCTCTTCGTGAAACATCTGCAAATACACGGATGTCAACGATATTTTTAAGTGTGCAATAATAAAACCAGATGTGGATTTGAATGTTTGTGCAGATCCTGCACAGGGGCAGAAATCTGGCTACAGTTTTTCTGTGAAACTCCTCCTGCCACCCAGACCGGCTCAAATGGACTCTGTGGACTATAATCTGATCAACAAATATGTCACTGTGTGAGATTTATGCTGCTGGGATGGTGCCAAACAGCATTGGGCAATACTACCTCGGCCGGGCTCAAACATTGCATAACACGGTGGGTCCAGCATGGCCAGAGAGATCAGCTCAATTGATTTACCGCCCGATCGGGGAGCAGATCCTTTGCTGTGCGCACAAACGTGCTCACTCACACGTATCCTTCATGCACACCGACCAACCTGCTCTTTCCGTTTCTGCCAGCGGCCGCAGGGGCTCTCCTCCAGGATCTCGCTCTCATCCTCGCTCTCCTCCTCCTTTCCCTCCGATCCTGACTTCCTCTCCGGGACGGACATCGTCATTTTAGCGCCGTATATTTCCAGACTTCAACACCAACACTTCTCCGCGTTCCCTCGCTCCTTCACTATCGCCTCTGTGTGTTTTTGTTGTTGTTGTGGGGTAGAGGAGGCGAGCCGCTTGTGTGCGCAGTAAGAACCCCCTCCAACAGCCAGCCAACGTCTCTCTCTCTCTCTCTCTCAACCCTCTTGGCGCTCAAAACATCTTGCAGAAACAAACCGGTGTGTCTTAAAGGAAAAACCCGGCAATCCTCAGACAGTTAAAAGGAATCCAACATCCTCCTTAGATAAAAAACACAAGTGCATGCAATGAGCGTCTGGCCGGACTAAACGGGGTGGAAAATATATCCCCAGACTTCATGCGCCCTATAGGCTGCATGTAAAAGAGGTTGCGAAATGCTCTCCTGCCAATCTGTCCATTTACAATCAAGCGAAGCTCGATCGGCGAAGCCAAAGAATTCTCTCTGAGTCCAGTGCACTCATTTCCCACCGCAGACGTCGTCTGCTTTATGGAGGAGACTCAGTTTTGTCGACCATCTCCCACACGCGTCATTGTCGGCGTTGCAGGATCTGAAGCTGTGGGCTCCTGCCAGGCACGGCGCGCAGAGGGATGGAGCAAAATACCGTAAAGTGGCCGCTATGCGCGCACTATATATTCATGTATGCATGGAAACCGGTAGCCGGGTGGAAAGCAAACTTCTAGAATCGATATGCACGGAAGTTACTCGAGTCTATGATATTTCAGCCAGTTTGAAGACTGTTGCACTGAGAGGCCCGAGTGAGGTGCATGTGACAGAAGGTGGGCTATTATCGCGTTTCAGCTCCATATTTTACCCTGGACTCTTTCTTTTAATGGGTTTCCCCTGACAAAGGAGGCTTAAACAGCAGGTGGGCGGGGTTGTGTGCCTGAGCTCACTATGACATCAAACAGACACAAGAGCAGAAAAAACGATCAGAAACTGAGGGTTTAGAGCAGTATCAAGCCTAAGCTTTTAGCACAGAGCTTTGGTACATACGCTGCCTTCATTATTTTAAACTTCTGCAAGATTTAAAATGAGCTTCCAACATGGTAGCTTTTTGTACAGGATATAAATAGAGTAAAGCGGGAGCGGCCCCTTTCAGCATCACTTAATGGTAATGTTGCATTAGGTCATAATTTGCCATGTTTGAAACATGTCATTAAGGTGGCACAGTGGAGCAGTGGCTAGCACCGTTGGGTACAAGAAAGAGGATCATAGGTTCAAACTGGCGACAGCCTTTGACAGCTGGGGCTGGAGAAACAGTTAACAAAATTATTGGATGGAAGCAACAGTAGCTTCAGACACTGTGAGAATACTGCTGATTGCCCAACACTGAATGTGTCCAGGGCTGGCAAAAACAAAAAAACAAAACTGAAATGTGAGATTCACAGGTAAAAGGAACCAAAAGACAAACCTTTCATTAAAAATCCCCCCCCCAAAAAAATCCAAGAGTCGAAAAAACAAAAGAGAACAGAATAAAAAATAAGACAAACACGCAGTCTGACCAAGATCTCAAGAGAGAACGAACATTAAAACAGGAAGTAACTGACTGAGACAAGACGTTAATACTCAATTTAGAGATACACAAGGAGGGCTGCAATCAAATAAAACACACACGCACACACAAAATAAAATACAAAAAATTAAAAATCAATCAACTCTAAAGCTAGTAAACTGATAATTATAATCCTTAAACAGAACTCAAACTTCCAGAAAGGCAATGAAACTGGAAAATCCCCCAAATATCCCAAAAACCCCACAGACATGAAACTATGGCAACAACGCAACCACAATAATTTCTCAGAAAGATCTAAGTACAAAGTATTTGACTAATGTAAGTCAGGGCAGAGTTATTATTCTACATCATGTAATGTTTTTATAACTTAATGCAACACATTCACAATGTTGTTTTGTAGCTTTGCTGTGATTGGGGCCAGTCTTACATTTATAAGTGCTTAATTTGAAATGATTGAAACATCATTAAATCGACCCCCAGCTGTATTTTATAGCAGGAGAATCTGTTGTTCACAATCAAACATGCATAATTAAGTCTGAAAAATTAAATGCCAGTGCATTTCAATCAACATTATCAAATTCTTTGTTAACATTTATATGCTGAAATTATCGATGGCAGTGACACGCAAGCGCTCCCCCAAAATGATCTCAGAGAGACAGAAAGAAAAGATTTTGTCTGCTGGTGATTGTTTTGCTTCACTTTTGTTGTCACCCCACATTTTTGTAGTTGTTTTCCAAGCAACAGATGTTCTGCTCAGTGGGTCTGTCCCATGACCCATCCACGCAGCTTCCTTCTGATTGGTCGAAAGCCCAGCAGGGTCAGCGAGACTCACTGTGGAAATATTTTTATAAATAGTTTTTATCCTGTGGCTTCAGTTCAATTCAACAAACATGTTGTTTGTGTGATATGTTGCTTTGTTTTGCCAAGTCCCATTGCGGTTTGAATTTATATATCTTCTTCATGCAGGTTTTGTTTTTGTTTTTTTAACAGCTTAAACCTAAACCAGCAACCAAAACTAAATTTGGACTCAGCCCCAGACAAATGAAACAAAACCAGAAACCACAGCAGCTCCTGCAGCTTGTTGTGCTTTTATTTCCTAATTTTAAAAAAAGAGAATGAAGCTTTTGATCTATAAGAAGGAAAGTTTCTGTTTAAAGAATCGGCAAAGTTACAGGCTTTGAACATTTCTCTATTAAATTACAGCCTGAGGTGCTGTTTTCTTCTTATTTGTAATCAAGCAAGGCCTGAATGTTGGGAGTGGACTGTAGTTTTATGTGGCAGAAATTAGAAAGCAGAAGGTGCTCTTGGCTAAGCTACAATTAAACCCTCCCACAGGAAGGACGGTGCAGTACAGCAGAGACCACAGAGGGACAGAACCAGCAGGATGATGCATGCAAGACTATTTCGAAACAATGATAATAAATATAAGACTTTCCCATAGAAGAGAAATATGTGAACAATGCATCTGAGGAAAATTACAGGAAACTGGAGAAGAAAATCATTATTTACAGCAATGGGATGATTTTTTTTTAAAATAAACACAAGTGCTCAAGATCCTGCTCAAGATGATCAAAATCCTTAGCAGTGCATCACAGCTTTAACCCCTATAGGGCCCCCATAACATTCTGATTCCTGGGTAATCCTTGGTCATGCATATCTAGTGAGGAGGCTTGTTCCAGCTATAGAGGGTCAAAGCCGTCTCAAGAGCTGATTGTTCTTTTGTTTACTCTCTGCACAAACGGCTCACACTCAGAGAAAGATTTGTTAAATGAAATTGCATCATATTAACGTGCACGCATAGAAACTGTAGGAGACGATGGTTATTTGATTATTTCCACCTTGGGTTTTTTTAGGATCAAAGAACAGAAAGAAAAGGAAAAGTAGGAGATTTTGAATTTATGGGTAGTTTTTTTCTGCACTGTCGGCATAAACCTCTGAACTCTGGCATGTCCCACTTCAAAAGCCAACACAAAGTTTATGCATCGCATCCTACACAAGTGGATAAAGGTCAACATTAAAAGATCTAATAAAACATTCTTTCTTTATTGATCCTTAAAACATATTTAGCCCATTGATCAACCAATCCCCACCTGCAGGGGCTAAACCATAACAATATCATGGCTTTCCCTGTTAAAGACGCTGTCTGGATGGAAGCATATGAACTATATATAAACTGAGTCAGATGGCCCGTTTCCTCTCCAGTCCGGAAAAGTGAACGATCTGACTATAGTCAGATCGTTCACTGACTATAGTCAGAGAACGTGTAAAAGAGTTCGGTACCGAACTCTTTTACACGTTCTCTGAATCCATCATAAACTAACTTTGGCCCAGAGAAGACGGCAGTGTCATGCTTTCTAGGTTTTTCCCAGTAGTCCCAGCTTCTGTGGTCTTGAATCGTTTTTGTTTAAGTTCTTTTATCTCATTGCTTTTTTCCAGCGTTTCCTAGTTTAGTTATTCATGATTCTAGTTCTTAATCTCTTGACTTAATTAGTTCCCTCTTGTGTCCTGTTCATTTTAGTCCAGTGTCTGTGTGGGTCCTTCCTAGCGTCCCCTGTTGTTGTCTGTCATGGCCCAGTGTTTGTTTAGCTTTTGTCTGTGTCAAGTTCATGAGTCTTAGTGTCCGACTGTGTTTATGCTTCCTGTTTTACTTTGATGGTCTCTCGCCTCATGCATTATGTTCTGTTTGTGTATCTTGCCTCATTAGTTAGATTCAGTTCTCCTGCGTGTCTCCACTTCTCCTGATCACCTTCTTATTGTCTTATTGTCAGCGTCTCCCCTTGTTCATTGTTAGAACGTCAGACATCTTCAGTATTCCTGTTTCGTAGTGTAGGTTTCTGTTAATCAAAGATTTTCACTTCCCGTTTGGATTTTACTCTTCAGCCTAAATAAACTGCTCACCCTCCTGATATTCTGAGTTTGGGTCTTCCTCTTCACGACATGTTTTTCAAACACTGTATTTCTGGAGCATGTTCACACGTAGTTTCTACTTTATATGAAAGAGCTTTAACTTACATTGAACTGGATTCTCAAACAGTGATTTCTTTAAGTGTTCCTGAGCCCATGCATTGATTTCCATGACAGATTCATGCTTGTTTTTAATGTTTTGCCACTCGAGGGCCTGAAGATCTCAGGCATGCATTACTGATTTTTCATCTCGTGCCTTTGCACACAGATTTCTCCAGATTCTCAGGATCTTTTGATAATATACACTGTAGATGATGAGATCTTTAAAGGTTTCACAATCTTATGCTGAGGAACATATTTCTGAAATTGTTCTGCTATTTATAAAGATGTATTGTTTTCAGATTAATGAATCTTTGCCTCTCTATGATGCCCCTTTTAAACCATCATGTTACTAATCTGTTTCCAATTAACAGCGTCTATTTTTCTAGCTTTTCATTGCCCCTGTTTCAAATTTTGAAATGTTTTGCTGTCATCAAATTCAAAATCATTTTTTTTTCTGATGAAACAATAAAATGTCTCAGTTTAGACATTTGATATGTTTTGTATATTCTATTGTAAATGCAGGTTTATGACATTTGCAAATCATTGTATTCTGTTTTTATTACGCAGCATCCAAACTTTTTTGCAATTAGGGCTGCATTTCTACAGTTGTATGCAACGCTAGTTCTTTTAAGCTATGAATTCATTAATTTTAAATGACATCCATGTCCTTTTAACACCATTGACAGTATGAAAACTCACACAATAGGAAATGCCAAACACACAGCAGGACGAATTGAAGCTGACAGCACTCCTCTTTCAAATTAAAATCACCACATCCCTCAAAACTAAACCTGTAACAGTGCTGCTGTGCAGTTTTTCGTCCTTTGAGCCAAATCCAGAAAGAATACGGTACTCAGTCTGTGTTTCTATGTATGGAGCTGAGCTGCTTATTACCTCATGGGAACATTTTTTAGTATAAACCTAGTTTGCCATCTAGTGGTCCTGATTTGAATCACAGAGACACTGTCTGTGCAGGAGTTAAAATTTTCACAGTTAAGTCTGCATCACTTCTTAGTGTTTGCATTTAATAAGGAAAATAAATATCAAATGTTTGCTTCATTGCCTGCATACTCAAGTTTTTGGACGGGATTAGTCCTGTAGATTTGCATCACCACTTACCAGTTCATGTGTAATCACAGATTTGTGGAGTATAATCACCCTCTTTCTCTATTTTTAGCTGCCGAGCCTGTGAGCGAGCCCCCGTTCCGCCAGTCCCTCTCACTCTTAATGAGATTTACTCTTGGCACATGGAGCAGCGTAGAGCAGACAATGGAGATGTCTAGACCAACCACATCTAGGACACAAAATGGTCTTTCATAAATGGCAGCAGCAACCAGGGCAGGAGCAGTGCCAGCATGAATGCGGCAATATTTAAACGGCTCGCCTTGTTTACCAAGTGTGAAAATCTGTTCTAAATATATCCTCGCTGCAAAGGGCCTTCATGTGCAGGCTTTGTTTTTTCGTCGTCTCTGTTCCCCTGTATATTCAGGACTAAAGTGAATTTATTCCTTGTCCCCCTGTCCTACAACTTGAGGCCTACTTTTTGACTGGTTCTGCACTTTTCTAAAGTCTGGAAAGGCTTTTTATTATAGTTATGAGAAAGTAATTACTGTTTAATGCATCATCAGGGAAAGTTACCCATAAAAAGCTACAAGGTTTGCATTTTGATGAAAATAAAATATAATGAGGGCAGCATGGTGGTGCAGGAGTTAGTGCTATCACCTGACAGCAATAAGGTCCTTTTTATGTGGATTTTGCATGTTCTCTTAACATCTGCATGGGCTTTCAGTACAGAGACAAGCGTGGGGTTAGGTTAACTGGTTATTCTAAATTGCCTGTTGGTGTGAATGTGACCATGAACGCTTGCTTGTCTCTATGTGATTGCCCTGAGACCGATTACCACAGAGCTAACAAATAAAAATAGGGTGACACCTTACCCACCAACGCAAGACGAATGACTGAAAACAGTGAATGTAATTTCTGTTATGGCGCAACTGACTCATGAGAAAAGACTTTCATGAGAAGAAAAATGGAAGAATGGGACTGTGTTTATGTATCAGTGACAGAGTGAGGACAGAAATACTGATGTCACCGAAACAAACTGTAAAGACAAAGCAATCCAGACTATTCGAGGCTGATGTAATTATTGTTGGTTTGGTTAGTTACCCTTCTTTCTTTTGTGCATATCTGAAATTCAAAAGTAACAAAAAAATGTTAAACAATAATTAAAAATGAAAGAAAAAATGTCATTATTCGCAGAAACTACCTAACCCTGTAACACCAAGTATATGTTTGATATTTAATGTATGAGTTTTTGAGACCTCTGCATCGTCAGTGTGATTTTTATTCATGGGAAAACTTGATGTATAAAATAAGACACATGCAGTGCTAGTGTGAGCAATAAATTGCACAAAAAAGTTGCTCAGTTTTCTGCCAGTTATTTCAGGTTCAGGCTTGGGTCAAAACTGATAAATAATTTTGCTTGTTATGAATTTGATGCTTGCAACACATTGCTAAAAGCTTGGGGCCAACAGAATGTAATGCTAACAAAACAATGGAAGATCTCAGTTAGTAGTAACTGGGGAATAAAAAGAGCATCACAGAAAGGCAGAGCCTTTCAGGGCAGGGAGGGGTACATCGCTCTGTGAAAGACTGTGCGGGCAAAGAGTTCAGCAATTTAAAAAGAATGTTTCTGTTTCTCAAAATAAAATTTATGAGGAAATTCATTGTCATAATCGGGGTGTGACTGTGGCTTTCTGAGATTTGAGGTTCTTTGTTTGGCGCCCATAGACTTGTTTATTTAACTTCATGTTTTCTTAAGTGTTTTTGTAGCCTTTAGTTTTTGTTATAATTTAGTCTGGTTGTCTTGGCGATTCTTGTCTTATCCTCTTGCATCAGTTCCTCTGTGTTTAGTTTAGTCCTGTGTCTGCATGTCCCTGTTTAGTTATTGCTCCTCACTTCCTGTTTTATTTTGGTAGTCATTTGTCTTCTGTGTTTTGTATCTTTTCCTGTGTCATTGTCTTTGTCCACTTCTCCTTAGTATCTGTGTGAGTACTGTATAAATAATTCGATCTTCCCCTCACTCTTTGTCTCAGTGTCTGTAAACATACACTTGTGTGTTTCCTGGTTGTTTAAGATTGTTACTGGAGTCCTTGCAGTTATGGACTTTGTATTTCTGGACTTGTGGTGTGCAATTGATAAGTTAAACGAGTTAATGAGGAGTTGAAGACTTCAGAAGAGGTGCAAGAGACAAAACTATCTGGTAAAATTGTGGCTTGCAAATTAAAACGGTCTAAACAGCTTGATTAAAATTGCAGGTGAATGGGTGGAGGTCTGTCAGTGGTGAAAAGAGGTTTAAATGTAACAGGTTTTCTACCACAGCTTGATTATTCAGTTCAATTCTATTTACTTTTATTTATATCTGTGGGATTTGCGTTGCAGAGTCAACAATGTAGTTGAAAGTTGAGTGCACACTGTCCTGCCGCGTTGGTGTTTATTAGAGAAGATAATCTTTCAGATAAAGTGTAGCCTTTCTTAGACACACAGACTAGCCCAGAGAACGCTACCACAACCAGAAACCAGGGAAGGAAAAACTCCCAACAGAGCCAGGCTCAGAGACCGGTGAGTTCTGATGTTTCTATATGGGTGTTTTTTATGTGTAATGTCTTTGCTTGTATTGGTAAATAGACTGTAGTCAACAGGATTTATCAAAGGGTCATTTATAAAATAAAAAAATTAAATTTCTGCCAGTATCTTCATGACTCTTTGTTTTTGTACCTTCTTCACAACCGATTCAGACTTTTGTGGCCATTTAAAATATCTAATTATTGTTATATTTGCTGCAATTTCCATATTCGATATTGGCCAGATCCCTTTGAAAGTAGACATTTTTAATGTCAGTGACGCTTTCTAACTATTTAAATAAAGGATACATGAAAATCACTTTGAGAAAAACTACTTTGTGACAGGAATGTTGTTTGTGGCTTAAGATGACTTGATATCATTCATGAGGAATGCATTTGAAACACACTACCAGTCAAAAGTTTGGACACACCTTCTCATTTAATGTTTTTTCTTCATTTTCATCACTATTTACATTGTAAATTCTCACTGAAGGCATTAAAACTATGAATGAACGCACATGGAATTATGTAGAAAACATAAAAGTGTGACATAACTCAAACATGTTTTAGATTTTTGATTTTTCCAGCACACTTTGCTTTGATTACTGCTTTGCACACTTGCTATTCTTTTGATGAGCCTTATGAGGTCGTCACCTGAAATGGTTTTTCAACAGGAGCTCCCAGAGATGCTGAACACTTGTTGGCCCTTTTGCGTTCACTCTGCGGTCCATCTCATCCCAAACCATCTCGACTGGGTTTACATCAGGTGACGGTGGAGGCTAGTCCATCTGGCGCAGCACTCCATCAATCCTCCATCTTGGTCAAATAGTCCTTAGCCTGGAGGTGTGTTTGGGGTCATTGTCCTGTTGAAAACATAAATGATGGCCCAACTGAATGCAAACCGGAAGAGATGGCAAGTCGCGACATGATGCTGGTTCAATGTGCCTTCAGTTTTGAATAAATCCCCAACAGTGTCACCATCATCACACCTCCTCCTCCATGCTTCACAGTGGGAACCATGCATGTAGAGAGCATCCATCCACCTTTTCTGCATCACACAAAGACACAGCAGGTGAAGCCACAGATCTCAAATTTGGACTCATCAGACAAATCTCTTCTGCTTGTTGCTTTTCCTTAGTTGTGGTTTCTTAGCAGCTATTTGACCATAAAGGCCGGATTCACACAGTCTCCTCTGAACAGTTCATGTAGAGATGTGTCTGCTACTGGAACTCTGTGTGGCATTTATCTGGGCTCTAACCTGAGGTGCTGTTAACCTGCGATTTCTGAGGCTGGTGACTCGAGTGAATTTACCCTCAGCAGCAGAGGTGACTCTTGGTCATCCTTTCCTGGGCGGTCCTCATGTAAGCTGGTTTTGTCGTAATGCTTGATGGTTTTTACGACTGCACTTGGGATAAACTCAAAGTTTCAGCAATTTTCCAGACTGGCTGACCTTCAGTTCATTTCTCTTTACTTCGCTGATTGGTTCTTGCCATAATATGGGCTGTAAGCTGTGCACCAACCTGACTTCTGCACAACACAACTGATGGTCCCAACCCCATTAAGAAGGGAAGAAATTCTACAAATGAACCCTGACAAGGCTCACCTGAGAAGTGAAAACCATTTCAGGGGACCATATAAATAAACATGAAGACAGAACTAAACCTACACTAAACATGAGGGGCACAGGAACAAAACCCAAGAACTAGAAATCACAAAACAAAGAAGAACTAGAGCTAGAAATACAGAACTATAAACCAAAAGACTAGTAATGATAAACCATGATTAAATCAAACATTAATAATAACACAGAACATAAAACACTGGGTCATCGACCCAGGACCGTGACAGGAAGAAATTAAAAATGTTACAAGTAGCTCAAAATAAACCTGCTTTGCGATGCTCTTACAGAACTAATTTAATTAAATGCATGTGGGCTGGCTAACTGTTAGGAGATCATCCTATGCTCTGTAAATTTTAATCAGAGCTGTGACCAAATGTATTATATTGCCTTTTACTCAACATACTACTTATCAAACATGATCTGTAACAGAAAGATTTACAGTGCCAAAGGTTAAAACAAGTAATATTCAGAAAATGGTGATTTACACAGCTGAATAGTTTAACTATTTATAAAACAGTATTATTTCAACCAGAAAAGGCTGAAATTAAAACTGTTCGAATAATAAAGCTGGTGGGTTTATGCGTTGTGCATTGGTGAAAACCTGGGTGCAAAGGAATAAAAGTTTAGGATGTTTATTGCTAAAGCAACCCAGGAACGCTCTGAAGGGTGGAGTGACAAGGGGGGTAAAGTGATGTCCAGATGGCTACTAAAACTCTTTTTCCCCCCTAACTTTGCTCCCAGACACCTTTATCTGACCTCTCTGCCGTGCACAGGTGCCTTCCTTCACATCAGTGGGTGTCACATGTGGTGCAACGACCTGGTGTCTTGAATCGATCACTCGTAATAAGCCGACTGGAACCAAGTGCGTAATCAACAGTGACTCACAGGTGTGACACAAAAGGAGCGGGAAGCCAGGTGATCTCCACCCCTGAAAGATACAAGGACACGCACAGACATACAGAGAGAGATGGAAAGAAACGGGTGCATCGACCAGGAGATCGTGACAGCATGAAGATGGGACGTGCAGTAATGTGTAGTAACCTGGAGAGTAATGTTTGTTAGAATGATTGTTGCGTGATGTAATACAGATTCTTCATGTTTCTTTCTCTGTGAAACTCTGAGCTTTCTGTGTGAGAACAATCTGCTGGTTTGATGTTCATGTGTTGCAGTTGCTGGATTGAATGTGTGAGGACTGCAGGAAGAAAACTCAGCCTGATGTTAATGGGGATCCAGATTTAAATAAATAAATAAAACATTCATAATAAAGATTTCCTAAATCACTACTGAATGGCTTTGATCTCCAGGCCCTCAGGCAGCAGTGCATCAAAGCAGTGAGTCTAAATCATCTTAAGACTCCACAGCTCATCACTGCATCCACAAATGCAAATTCAATCTTGTAATATAAAGAATAAAACCTCTTTAACGTGTACTGACGTGCTCTGGCAAGTCACAGTCTGGTAACAAACCTGCTGGTCCTCAAAATTTCAAAGTGCAGTTTGAACGATGCCATCTGTGATTAATGCAGATGGAGCATTTAAAGTCCTACGAGTCTTTGACTTAGGTCTTCTTTTGTGCTCTGGTTTTTTATACTTTCTGATAGCAGCATATCTTTGTTTCAGTCTGGTTTATGAAACCCTGGTTGTTCCTGCCTCCCTTTCTGTTTCCTCAGTCATGTCTTGTTTAGTTCTGTCAAGTTCACATATTAGTCCTGTTTGTTTAGTGTTTGTTTAGTTTTGTGTCCTCTTGTCTTGTTGTATTCTGTTCACCTGTCTTTTCCCCAGCTGTTTCCTCTCTCCCTAATTGCCTTGTGTGTATTTAATTCCTCAGTTGCTGTCTGCTTGTTGTCTTGTCCGTCCTCGCAGGATGTTTTGTTTGAAGATTCGTAGATGTTGGATTCTTTGTTTGGCTGTTTCTTTTGAAAATCTGGATTAATTTGTTCTCAGTTTAAGTTAATAAAGCTGCTTTTCAGTTTATCCCTGCACACATGCACACACATCGGCATTATGAAAATACTGGACGAGAACACCGTACCAAAGCTCTACCGCCTCCCTGTGCCCTGCAACAGTCATACCCTTGAATCGCTTTTTAAACTGACTCATGCTTGGACATTGCTTCATTTCTTTACTTAGTCTGTTCCACAGCTTCACTCCACTTACAGAGATGCAAAAACTTTTTAGTGTTGTACGGATAAAGGGCTGTTTTAAATGTAATTCCCCCCTCAAATTGTATCCCTGTTCCCTTTTAGAAAACAAATTTAGAATATTGTCAGGAAGCAGGATGTTTATTGCTTTATACATAATTTGTGCTGTAAGAAAAAAAACAGATCTGTGAATTTTAGGATTTTTGATTTTAAGAATAGTGGATTTGTATGATCTCTGTAACCAGTTTTTGGATTATCCTTATGGCCCTTTTTTGTAATATAAATATTGATGATAGCAAACATTTATTATTGCCCCAAACCTCTGCACAGTAATGCAAATATGGTGAAATCGGTAAACAGTAGAGATTGTGGGATGATCTGTGGTCCAGAATGTGTTTTACTTTACTCAAAATTGAAATACTTCTTGAAATTTTGTTATGTATATGATTTATATGCGTCTTCCAGCTTGATTTATCATCTCTTATCACACCAAGAAACTTGTGTTCAACAACTCTTTCAATTTCCAGACCATCTATATGAATATGCACTTGTGCGTTTCTCAGGGAATTCCCAAATAAGACTATTTTAGTTTTACTTTTTACTACCATTTTTTGAAATTTTGCACATTTCCGATTTAATTGTATCCAGCAGCTCCTTTAGATTCCCCCCAGAACAAAACATATTTGTGTCGTCTGCAAATAATACAAATTTTAATTTATCAGATGCCTTACAGATATATTTTATATAAATAATAAATTTTGAAATGCAAAAATATGAAACAACACGCCCCAAACTGTCAAAGCTGAATAATAATCAAGAATGGATCTCTTCAGTTTTGAAACGCTTCCCATGAGAAGTCGCAATATATCCATAATGTCCTTAAATATCCTGCCTATGAACGCAGCTCAGGATCACATGATGTTTATTTCTTAGTGCAGCTGAGTTTGTGTGTTTCTGTGTGTTGTAGAAAATTATAATACTGTTGTTACCGTTTAGAAATTGCAGGTTATAAAACAGTATGAATGTGTTTTGAAACATGGCGGTGCAGCGTTTATCACTGTCAACTCACAGAAAGAAGGTCCTGGGTTTGAATCTGCCAGCTGGTTGGAGCCTTTCTGTGTGGAGTTGGTCTTTTCTCCCTGTACCTGCGTGGGTTCTCTTTAGGTACTCTAGGCTCGTCTCACAGTCCAAACACATGCATGAATGATTGTGTGTCTCTGTGTTACTCCTGCGATAGACTGCTAACCTGTCCAGTCTGCACCTTACCGTTCACCTCCTGGCACCTGCATAGGCTCCAGTCTCACCACAACTCTGGATTGGATAAGTGATTAGGAAAAAAAAAAGGAGATTTTCAAATGTTTTTTATGTGAAAATTTTCACATGAACATAAACTACAGAAGCATTAGAACGACACCTTGTGGTCTCTCTTCGCAGCTGCAAATAATAATCCTTTGATTTGAATCATATTCTTCCTCTGCACCATAAACACTCAGACTCTTGGACTCTGACCACGAGTGACGTCCTAGTGGATTCATGAACTGTCAGTGCAGATGCTTGTCAGACACCTCATGTGTGCTAGTTTTTAGTGTGACAAAGAAACAACAGACAACACTTCAACACAGGAAAGAAGCAGTCTGCTCCACTGAGGGAAAGACACAGTTGTTTGAAACGTTTTGACTCTGTGTTTATTTTCTCATAATTAAATCTGGACTTGTTCTCTTTAACACCCCGAAGAGATGGAACATATTTAATAAAAACACACATTTTATCACCATACATGACGGTTTACATGCAAAGATGGTTTCATATATGACTTCAGAAGCATCACTTTGTGCCTCTGGACCATGTGGAGCCCACCAAAATGACATTTTTTCTCTTCTCCCAGCTTTTTGAATTTCATGTGTATCATATTTTGCTACATGTGGCATTTTTTCAGTTGCTTAAAAATGTGTTGTACAATTTCTATGTTTTGTTTTACGAGAAAAAAAAAATCACTGATGATGTAGAAGTCTCAAAAACTCATGTATCAAATATGATGCACTTGGCTTTACAGGGTTAAAAAAGTCTTGTTAAAGAGAGGGATGATGCAAAACATTGGGAAACCTGTCCCTGTTTTTCTTCTTTTATTGTTCCTCTTTTTTCAGCTGCTCACTCACCACAGGAAATCATCTGCCTCTGCATCACCATGTGAATGCCATCCTCCTCTGTCACACCAACCCTCTGCATGACCTTTTGTCCTGTATATCCCCTATCCCTCCTCTCCACATGTTCAAACCATCTCAGTCTTGGCTCTCAAACTTTCTCTACAAATCGCTCATCCTGAGCTGTCCCTCTGATGCACTCTGGCAATTACAAAATACATGTTAATAAACTAGCTGGGATAGGCTCTAGCGCCTTCTGTGACCTTGAAAAGGATAAGTAATTTTTACTTGATACTTAAAAACCACAGCGGGGTTAGACTGGTCTGTTTACATGGTCTATACACAGTTTGATATGAGCCATAAACTCCACATACAAACATAACTGAGGAACAAAATGCAGGTGGAAGAAATCAAACATGGGGGGGAAACCAATGAGGACGAAGCATAAAAGAGCAGGAAGCAAAAGACAATGAGACCATCAGTGCAGTGACTTACCTGCAGTTAACGTTTGAATGGTGTTTCCACAGTGTTTCTGAATTGTGTGGGACTACTTGAGACGAGAAAACTGTGAAAAATAAAAATATGTGTCAGGGCACAGCATGTGCTGGGCTAATGTCAAATGTATTCAACAGATATATTAATGATGAGACTTTAAACCTGTAAAATCTGGAGACAAAAACGCTCTCAGAATCACATTTTTGGTTGTTATTGCTACTGTAGGTCAGTAGGTGTCTCTAGAGTCACCGTTCAATGCAACATCCAACACATGCAAAGAGGCAGACACACAAAGTGTTTTATCACCACATCAGTTTCCATGCAAAGAAGCAGACACTCTCACCAAGGTTTTTATCACCATACCTGACGGTTTCCATGCAAAGCTGTGACGTCCAACACATGGAGACACACAAAGTGTTTTATCACCACATCAGTTTCCATGCAAAGAAGCAGACACTCTCACCAAGGTTTTTATCACCATACCTGACGGTTTCCATGCAAAGCTGTGACGTCCAACACATGCAGACACACAAAGACGCAGACACACTCATAAAGTGAGTCAAGTTTGTTTCTCTAGCACATTTGAAGTACAGCTGTTGACCAATATGCTGCACATCTAAAATAATTAAATAACAGCCAACACAGGATGAAATTACATAGTTTAAGAAAGGAAACATAAAATTAGAAAACCTGAGTAAAAACTGGACAAATAATTGTCATCTACACAATAATGAATTGAGATGCTCTTTTATAAAAAACTAAGCCAAAAGAGAACCTAAACTGAAAAAACCCCGAACTGGCTCAAGGAAAAATATCAGTTGCTAATAGGTCTAGACCACATGAAGATACTTTCAGGGAAGAAAAAATAAAAATGAAAACGTGTCTAATGGTCAGTGGAGGAATTTACAAAATCTGGGTTAGTTTTATATCAGCAACACTCCTCAAAGTTTTAAGACTGCTTCCTACACCTTTGCAACAATATTAATTCTTAAGAAAATCTGTTTAATGGCCAAAATATAAACACGCAGAACAAGAGGTTGGTCAAATACCTGTCATTTTATTTATTTTTTGCCATTTGTTTACAATTCAGGTTGAAATTCAGAGTCTGATCAAAGCTAGCCAGAAAGAAAAAGGAAAAGCTTGTTTATGCGCTGGTATATGTTGCTTTAATAGCATCGCTGAAGGTTTATGCCAAAGGATGATCACACACAAGCATCACTTCATGCCTTTGGACTTTTCAGAGCACCATATTTCTTCGCACTCTCTGTTCACCACCAGTTTGCCGTCATCAGTCAGTTGAAGACGGCACATGTTGCAGTCAGGTCTGGAAGAGTTTGTGTGCCACCTAGGCGTGTCACACTTGTTGTACATGACCAGGTTGCAGTCAGCCTGCATGCACAGACGGACGGTGTCTGATCCATAGGTGTCCGAAGCCCACAAAGGCTTCCAGCCATAGATGACAAAGTTACCATCATCCTGTAGCCATAAATTATATGTTAGATAACTGTCAACACGCATGACTGGGAAACAAGGCTTTTATGAGCTTCTGAACTGAGAACATTTAAATTAGTCACCTGAAATATAGCTTTGAACTGCTTGTTGTTGGACACCAGGTAGTCTCCCCTGCGGAGCTCATCATTTTTGGACAAGAAGTTTCTGCTCATGATCCTAAAAGGAGAGAATATAGATGAGCTTGTATCCACAATATGCATTTAAAAGTATCAGGAATGTGTGAATCTATCAGTCAGTAGAGATGCGTAGAATACTTACAGTTTTTAATATTTCACACCAGCCGGTCTGCAAGCAGAAGAGAAGGGAAGTGTTAAAATTGAAAGCACATCACTTCATCTTTATATCATTTTGACCGGGGGTGGAGTCACACTTACTGCCCTTTACAGTAAAGGGATTGCATTTCCTAAGAAGTGTGTGTGTGTGAGGAGGGGGGGATTAGTGGAGCAGCAATGTAATGGAGTGGAGCAATCGCAATTGCTGACGTGTTGTACAGGGGAGCTTGCTGCTGTGTTCTCCAGCTGTCCTTTGGTTGGGGTGAGGGAGAGGGGATCAGGGGGTTATTTTATGTGTTGTTGGAGTGTCTCTTTTTTCAACCCACAGAACTCATATTGGGTGTGTATAGGAATTTCTTTTACTTGTGTATTAATCACATTATTTTATTGTATGATACCTTGGTGCCACTGGATTTTAACATGTCTGACACTCATACAGTAAGACAAATGGTGGGGGTGTAGTAAGGAAGTTGGGGGAAGCAGGAACTCCACAGGAAGAGTCTTTTGTCTCTTCGAGGACTCTGGTAGGTAGCAAGGGAGTGTGAACCTTAAGGTGTGAAACAGCTGTGTACTGCCTTTTGTTCCTGGAGGTATTTAACTGAGAGCCATGCTAGGCCCAGAGAGACTCTGCTGACTGTCTGCCCCGCAGTCATGTAGGCTCTCCACAAGCTTGGTTTTCTGTTCTTTGTGTGTTTGGATTAAAGAATGTTAGCTACCGCTCACCGCTCGTCTGCAGGCTTTATTTAAATGGAAAACTTCCACAACAGGTGTTATTCCATGTTCTGTTCTGGGCTTCTCTCATGCTTTTCTGTTTTTGCATCCCTTCATTATCTTTCTATAATCTTACATGATTAGTCCCATAAATCTGCTCAGCTGGAACGTTAAACCATCCTATTAAGAGAGGAAAGGTTTTTGCTCAAATTAAACAAGAAAATGCCTCCATTGCCTTTTTACAAGAAACCCATGTCAGAGGTTAACTCAGAGCTTATGTCTCGGTGGGCGGGGCAGCAGTTTCATTCATGTTTTGAGGCCAAGGCCAGAGGAGTATCAATTCTCATCAGCCCCAGGGTTCCATTCAAACAATATAATGTTATTTCAGATCGACATGGTCGTTTTGTCATTGTTTCAGGGAGGTTGTATAACGTACAGGTAGTTTTGGTCAATGCATATCCTCCTAACACAGATGATCCCAAGTTTTTCAAACATCTTTTTTCAAATTTACCAGACGTAGGCTCGTACTCTTTGATACTTGGCGGAGACTTAAACTGCTGGTTTGACCCTGTTTTGGATCGATCCTCATTAAAACCGGCCTGTCTGAGTAAGTCATCCTCATTCCGCTTTGTCTACATATGGGGTTAGGGATATTTGGTGACATCTTCTTCCGACCGACAGGGAGTATTCTTTTTTCTCTAACGTCCATCACACTTTTTCTAGGATAGGCGACCTTTTCTTAGATAACTATTTGACTAGCATCGCGAGTGCCTGTGAATACCATGCCATAGTTATATCAGACGACGCCCCCTGATTTTGACTCTGTCTATGACGACTTACCTAGAACAGACAGGAGTTGGCATTTTAACCCCACACTACTAACAGATAATACCTTTCTGGAATTTATGAATAACCAAATAAATTCTTTTAGACATAAACCTTTCCCTGAACATTTTTAGCCTTTTAGTTTGGGACTCAATGAAGGCCTATCTCCAAGGACAGATCATTTTTATATACAGCTATACAACCTCACGTTTTCCATCAGATGGCGAGCATCTACAATGGGGTGGCTGTGACTCAGGTGATAGAGCAGATCAGCTACTGATCGGAAGGTTGGTGGTTCAATCCTTGGCTTCCCCAGTCTACATGCCAAGTATGCTTGGGCACGATACTAACCCCAAAATTTCCATGGTCCTGTTAGGATACCTGGGTGGTTAAGCCACTTTTCTTTTCTGTTAATAGAATTTTGAGTCTTGCTCATTCATTGTGTTTTCTGTGTATCTTATGTTTCCTAGTTCAGTTTGTTTACACTCTTGAGTTTATTCAGTATTTCTAGTTCCTTGAGCTCCATCAGTCTGCGCCTCGGTGTGTGCGTTCCTCGTACTTCATGTTTTACTTTGAGTAATGGTCTCCTGTCTGGTGTGCGTCATTTTCAGTTTTGCATCCACCTGTCTCGTCTGTTAGATTTTTGCCAGCTGTGTTTCCCAGATGTTTCCTCTTTGCCTTGATTCCCTCTTGTATTTAGTGTCTGCGTCTCCCTCTGTCCTGCATCCCGGTCTCCCTCAAACAGGGAGAACGAACAGTCGGGGGGACTGTGTTCTGCCAGCCTGTTTGTTTAGTTTTCCTATGCCTCCCAGTTTTGTTTTATGTACATTTGGTTTCCAGTATTAAAGCTGAGGATTAAGTTTAGCCTTATCTGAGAGTCTGTATTTTGGGTCCTCAATCCTGCCTGCCTCTCACAGTACATGACTGGTCCTGAGTGTTTGTCACGTTTCTCATAATGTTCTCATATGCAGCCCTGTCTAATTCTAACCCTGTTATCCCATCATGACCCAGAAACACTTTCTGTAAGTCAGTTCATGGAAGCAAACTAGCCACCACTAATCGGAAACAGAAATTTAGTTGAGCAACTTTTGGGTTAAGCACGAGTGCTTAATCTAAAATAATCTAACAAAAACTTACAAAATCAAGTTTGCTGATGGTTTGGTGTGCAGTGGGGAAAATTCTAGTTTTCACATTGTCATACATTTAGATGTAGGTGTTTATAATCTCATTCTAGAATTTTTGTATAACCTTTGCATGCTTGGATGAAGTATGTGTATGTGTCAATATGACCTTGTGAAAACTGCTTAGCTTTGCTTAACGATGTTTGACTATGTTATCTGTTAACTGTGTAGGACATAGAAGGACAAAACTCCCAAGATGATCAGTGCCAGGAACTTCCTTGGAAAAGATAGTGGGAGTTGCTCTCTGCCCAGCAACAGCCTGTGGGACAAAAACCTGTTGTAACTAAAAGATACAGAGAGTTGTGTGTGAGGGTATAAAAGGGATGCTGCTAACAAGTGCTCATGCTGATATGCAAAAATGCTCCACATACACACAGACTCTGTTGCAAGAAGCCATTGAACACTTAGAATGCATTTCATGCCATCCAAAGGGCACATATGTACATTTAACAAACAAAGCCTATAAATTTCTGCCTATGTATACAATGTCTGTGTGTAGTGAGAAGGTGGAGCCACTCACATCCTGGGCCATCTGACTTCAGGAAATCACATGATACGGTGAGGTTAGGTTTCACAATGAGCTCACCCAAAACCTTGGCTGATTGTGACCTACACCTGTTTTCATACCTTGGCTCGTGTGATTAGTTAGAAGATCATTAGGGGGCTCATTGTCCCTCTTGGGGGGACACTCCCACAGGGCTTAAATCTGGGACTCTCCACCATTTGACCCTAGAACTGAAGAAGCTTCTAGGATGTAAGGTGAAACGTCTTCAAGCAACTTAAAGAAGTCCAGACTTTTTTCCTTAATTCCTTAATTCAATTCAATTTTATTTATATAGCGCTAAATCACAACAACAGTCATCTCAAGGCGCTTTATATTGTAGGTAGACCCTACAATAATACATACAGAGAAAAACCCAACGATCATGACCCCCTATGGGCAAGAACTTTGGCAACAGTGGGAAGGAAAAACTCCCTTTTAACAGGAAGAACCAGCAGAACCAGGCTCAGGGAGGGGCGACCAGTTGGGGTGAGAGAAGGAAGACAGGATAAAGACATGCTGTGGAAGAGAGACAGAGATTAATAACAGATATGATTCAATGCAGAGAGGTCTATTAACACATAGTGAGAAAGGTGACTGGAAAGGAAAAACTCAATGCATCATGGGAATCCCCGGCAGCCTACGTCTATTGCAGCATAACTAAGGGAGGATTCAGGGTCACCTGGTCCAGCCCTAACTATATGCTTTAGCAAAAAGGAAAGTTTTAAGCCTAATCTTAAAAGTAGAGATAGTGTCTGTCTCCCAAATCCAAACTGGAAGCTGGTTCCACAGAAGAGGGGCCTGAAAACTGAAGGCTCTGCCTCCCATCCTACTTTTAAATACTCAAGTAAACAACAACAAGTAGGCCTGCAGTGCGAGAGCGAAGTGCTCTAATAGGGTGATATGGTACTACAAGGTCATTAAGATAAGATGGGGACTGATTATTTAAGGCCTTGTATGTGAGGAGCAGGATTTTGAATTCAATTATGGATTTAACAGGGAGCCAATGAAGGGAAGCCAATACAGGAGAAATATGCTCTCTCTTTCTAGTCCCTGTCAGTACTCTTGCTGCAGCGTCACTCTGAGACAGGATATTTCTAATTTTAGAGATGTTGCGCAAATGGAAGAAAGCAGTCTTACATATTTGTTTAATATGTGCATTGAAGGACATGTCTTGGTCAAAAATGTCTCCAAGGTTCCTCATAGAGTTACTGGAGGCCAAGGTAATGCCATTCAGAGTAAGAATCTGGTTAGATACCATATTTCTAAGATTTTCAGGGCCGAGTACAATAACCTCAGTTTTATCTGAATTAAGAAGCAGAAAGTTAGCAGCCATCCAGGTCTTTATGTCTTTAAGACATTCCTGCAGTTTAACTAATTGGTGTGTGTTATCTGGCTTCATGGATAGATAGAGCTGGGTGTCATCTGCATAGCAGTGAAAATGTATGCTATGTCTTCTAATGATGCTGCCTAGGGGAAGCATGTATAATGTAAATAGAATTGGTCCTAGCACTGAACCCTGTGGAACCCCATAATTTGCCTTAGTGTGTGAAGAGGACTCTCCATTTACATGAACAAATTGGAGTCTATTAGATAGATATGATACAAACCACTGCAGCACAGTACCTGTAATACCTACAGCATGTTCTAATCGCTCTAATAGGATATTATGGTCAACAGTATAGAACGCTGCACTAAGGTCTAGCAGGACAAGCACAGAGATGAGTCCACTGTCAGAGGCCATAAGAAGATCATTTGTAACCTTCACTAAAGCTGTTTCTGTGCTGTGCTGAGCTCTGAAACCTGACTGAAACTCTTCAAATAAGCCATTCCTCTGCAGATGAGCAGTTAGCTGTTTGACAACTACTCTTTCAAGGATTTTTGATATGACAGGAAGGTTGGAGATGGGCCTATAATTAGCTAAGACTGCTGGGTCTAGAGATGGCTTTTTGAGTAAAGGTTTAACTACAGCCACCTTGAAGGCCTGTGGTACATAGCCGATTATTAGAGATAGGTTGATCATATTTAAGATCGAAGCATTCATTAATGGCAGGACTTCTTTGAGCAGTTTTGTAGGAATGGGGTCTAAAAGACACGTTGATGGTTTGGAGGAAGTAATTATTGAAGTTAACTCAGAAAGATCAATTGGAGAAAAAGAGTCTAAATGAATATCAAGGGTACTGAAAGTACCTGTAGATAATATTACATCTGTGAGATGATTTTGAGTAATTTATTTTCTTTAATTAAAATTTTATTTATGAAGAAGTTCATGAAGTCATTACTAATTAACGATGGTTGGCTCAAAAGAGCTCTGACTTTTTGTCAGCCTGGCTACAGTGCTGAAGAGAAACCTGGGGTTGTTCTTATTTTCTTCAATCAGTGACGAATAGTAAGATGTTCTGGCTTTGCGGAGGAACTATTTCTCCAGGCTAAATGATGATCTTCTAAATTTGTGACACGCCATTTCCTCTCCAGCTTACGAGTAATCTGCTTTAGGCTACGTGTTTGAGAATTATACCACGGAGTCAGGTACTTCTGATTAGAGACCTTAGTTTTCACCAGAGCTACAGTACCCAGAGTCGTACGTATTCTTAAACGTAGTTAAAGCGCTTTCAGAAAGACATCTACTGTGATGAAGTCTGCTGGCCCTGCATCTACTCCAGCTGGAGGGCCCGAGGAGCCTGTCCAGCCTCATGTCTCATCAGCTGGAGGGCCCGAGGAGCCCACCCAGCACCTCACATCTGCTGATGGTCCGGGGAAGTCTGTTCAGTCGTCACCTGCTGAATCATCCCCCGCGACTTCTACATCACCGCCTGCAGCATCATCGCCTGCAGCATCATCACCTGCAGCATTCGCATCATCGCCTGCAGCATTCGCATCATCGCCTGCAGCATCACCGCCGTCAGGTTCCGCGGCCGTCCCACTGCCGTCAGGTCCAGCCTCTGTGTCTCCATCCACGCCTGGTCCAGCCTCTGTGTCTCCATACTGTCATGGTTCTGGGTCCGATGGACCCAGTATTTTGAGTTTATTATGTTTTCGTTTAATTTTGCATCATGGATTGTTTTCTTGTTCTCTTGTTGTGGTTGTGATGATTATTATTAGAGTTTCATGTTTCTGTTATCCATGTTTTAGGAATTGTGGTTTCATGTATAGTTCAGTTCCATGTGTCATTTTCTGTCTCTCTGTGTTGAGTCTGTGTCTCTGAGTTGTGATTCATGTTTCCTGTTTTATTGTGAAAGTCTTTGTCTTATGTTAGTGTGTGCAGCTTTGTTCCCCCTGTCTCATTAGCCCTGATCTCTCCCAGCTGTGTCTCCCTCCTGTTGCCGATTCCCTCGTTACTACCCTGTGTATATAAGCTCTGTGTTTTCCCATGCTCGGTGTTGCGTTGTACCCTCAGATCCTGCCTGTGTGTTCCAGTTAGTGTTTTCATATTTGGTTTCTGTTTTGTTGGTGCCAGCAATAAAGCTGTGGTTTTCAGTTACATTTCCGTCTCAGAGTCCTGCACTTGGATCCACATCTCCACCTGCCCGCACACAGAGCCCTGACATCAACAGCGGCTTTTGTCTCACTGAGGTGCGAATGAACCTATAACTGTAGATGATTTATTCTGTAAAAAGCTGTTTAACTTATTCTGAACTCTCAGGTATAAAGGGGAAAAAAGGACAGTGTCTTCCACTAGCCTAATCATCAGATTTCTATTAAGAGATCGTGCAGTAATAAATGCAATGAAAGTCTCTTTTATTAAATTAAAGCTATTAAAGAAAACAGACTGACATGTGCAGTAGTCCTTACCTAGCTGATAAATCTTGCTACCTAACATGGCAGTTTAATTAATTACACCAGTCAAACCTGCTATGATTGCGTTACATTTCTGTGTCTGCAGTTTTCTGAAAAACACAAGTGTAACTTTTGAGAAGTGCCCCAGTGTAAACTGGAACTGGGATCTTTCCTAGTTGAGTAACAATGATGTGAGGGCAGCGGTTACACAGGTAGCTCCACCCTTTACTTACTGTTTCAGGGTTTGTTATCCAGTATAAATATGTGTGTCAGCCACCTGTACTGACACATCACAGACACCTAAAAGCAAACGTTTACATCTCTGTTTATTTCAGCAAACTTTTAGAATGGCTGATGAGACATGCGGAGGATGGTCAGAAACAAAGAAAGCTGATGAGCAAATTCAGAAGATCTGTCATAAGGTGAGCTTCAGTCTACTTAGATTTTTTTAGAGCCTCTATGCACAAAAATCTTTGCTTTGAATTTCAGTCTGAATTCATATCAAACTGTATTTTACTTAAACAAAGGTCAAAAGCCAAGTAGAGAAAAAGACAAATCAGAAATATGCAGAATTTCATGCTGTGGAGCACAGGAGTCAGGTCGTGGCAGGAATGAACTATCTCATCAAGGTAATTATTACTGTCATTGTCATTATACATGTGTTTCACATCATCAAAAAGAAGGAAGAAAAGCTGTTTATGGGCAGAGTTATTTGTGACATCCATGTGTTTTATTAAAATGTAAATCCAAGATTCGTCAGTGTTGAAAACACAGCATGGTTTTCCCCGCTTTGACTGCAGGTTCACGAGCTTCATGCTGGAGGAACCAGTTACCTTCATCTGATGGTGTGGCAGCGGCTTCCATGTGAAGGAGGACAAGACGTCCTGACTGGACTACAGGAGCATCACCACAAACACGATCCCCTTGTACCTTTCCACTAATGTGATCACAGAGCCTGCTTCAGCTTTCTCCAAAATGTTATTATCATTTTATTGTAATAATATTCCTGTGAACTTGAATGTTATACAGAGAGTATGATTACATATACAGGAATGAAGACAGAGATGGTACAATGTATACTTTAGGGCGATCGTGGCTCAAGAGTTGGGCGTTCGCCTTGTAATCGGAAGGTTGCCGGTTCGAGCCCCGGCTTGGACAGTCTCGGTCGTTGTGTCCTTGGGCAAGACACTTCACCCGTTGCCTACTGGTGGTGGTCAGAGGGCCTGGTGGCGCCAGTGTCCGGCAGCCTCACCTCTGTCAGTGCGCCCCAGGGTGGCTGTGGCTACAATGTAGCTTGCCATCACCAATGTGTGTGTGAATGGGTGGATGACTGGACATGTAAAGCGCTTTGGGGTCCTTAGGGACTAGTAAAGCGCTATATAAATACAGGCCATTTACCATTTTAGAACTGGATGAAGTTGAATGAATAGATTCACAAATGAATAATAAAGAAACTCTAAAATACTTTGGGTTAATCAGTTTCTTGACAGTAAAGTCATATTTGGTGCTGATACTGTGAGTAAATCCTTCAGGGAAAATGAAAAAAAAAAAAAAACCTTGAAAAGGAAAAAGAAAACAAACAAGTTACTGTTTTTCTTGATGTGAAGAAAGAAAGGAAGTGACTTAATAAACAAGAAGCACTCAGAGAACGCAAACCTTCGCCAAGGCAGTTCACCACATCATTTACATTTTTTTTTCTTTTTAAAGGTAATTTTAGAACTTTGTAATGCAATAAAAATCAGATAAGGGAAGCATGACTGATGTCTACTCTGATTACACAAACATTAGGAGTAGGCAATTCATTAACAGGTATTGATTTTTAAAGATCATAGATTATACAGTCAGTACCATGACTTTAATTCTTTTCTTCTTGTAAATGTTTATCCTGTATTTCTTATTGTCAGTGGCCGTTTTGATATGGGTGACATGGGCCGTGGCGGCATCAGGTGGCCTCAGGTGGCAAATAAATAAATTCAGTGCATTTGGGGGATTGCATGGGCACCAATTTCTACTGCCCATTTGTGGGACTGCAAGGGCACCCACCATTTGCAAGGTGCGCCTCCTGCTTGCCGCACAGGGAGGAGAGGGGAGGAGCGGCACGGATTTTATGGCTTGCTGGAGCGGCATCTAATAACCAGCTCGCAAAATTTAAAAAATAAAATAAAAACAAACACACAGGCACCAGACATCATGATTTAGACTTATAATTTGCACCGATGTGTTTTCTAAGTCCGATCACAAATATAAATTTGCGAAGTGAGCGCGAGGGCCCTCAGTGCGCTTGCTTGCTGCTGCTGCTGTGCTGAAGTCTCACACACCACACTCACACACCAAAAGCGGATGGGTGCTTCGAAATAAAGCACATTTCATTCAAAATATTGTTAATCCAATTGCAGAAAAACACTCCTATACAAACCAAATCTGCACACTCAGGTGTAGGTCTATTAGTTTAACTTGTGGCGATTTTGAGGGATGGGTGTTGATACTGGAGTGCAGATCAACAAGAAAAGGTCAAGTTGCTCAGTTTAGAAAAAAGAGAAAAGAATAGGAGGAGAAACCAAGATAACATTCATAGGGATAGGGAAAACAGCAGACACTGATATGGCTTATTGAATCTTCAGCATAATATTAATTAACCATTAATTGGAAAAGGTGTATTGTTGATTTGACTCCTATTCTCAATGTATGACAAATTTTAATGACTGTTTCTGTCATGGTCCTGAGTCTGATGACTCAGTGTTTTGTGTTTATCTCATGTTCCTGTTTATTCTGGTTATGTCTTTTGTTAAGATTTGCTAGTTAGGTTTTGGTTCTGTACTCCCTCTGTTCCTGTTCAGTCAGTTCTCAGTCTGTCTCTGCATGTGTGTTGAGTTTCCTGTTTTACTTTGAAGGTCTCTGTCTTATGTCAGTGTTTACAGTTTCTGTGTAATTAGTGTTAGCCGTGCCTCCCAGCTGTTTGTTCTTGGTCCTGTTCACCTCTTGTATTTGGTGTCTGCGTCTTCCCCTGCTCGTCGTCGCATCGTCCCTCATTCTTCACTGTGTGCTCTCTCTGTCCGCCTGCCTGCATAGTTATTTGTATTTTCAGTTTAGTTATTTTTTGGTAATCAGCAATAAAGCTATTTGAGTGCACTTCTTTGCCTCCTGGAGTCTGCGCTTTGGGTCCACTCTTCCTGCCTCCCGCACACAGTACATGACAGTTTCCTATCCGTTTGCTACGCTCAAACCAGACGATAGTATTCTGTTGTAATCTAGCTGACTTAGCAAAAAAAGAAAGAAAAAAAAATCCCTTACACTATTAGGCTACATTATTTAGGAAAGTTTTCTTACTGTAATTACAGAGTAATGCATTACTTCTAAACACTGATGTTGTGATAGCATATTCAATTAAATGCTTGTTCTACATATAATTCTGAATATTTGATAAATTGGGCAAAATTATATTACTTGTGAAATCTCAAGAGCACCCTCTGCCACTGGCACTGCCCAAGATGAGGAGCCGTCCACCTCCTCAGCCACATATGTGTTTCCTCAAATGTCTGATCCCGAGGATGAAGACCCAGTGGCGGCCACTTTCGGTGTAATTGTGTGCAGCCCGAGTGTGTGTGTTCCATATTATTTTAAAAAGACTTTGCCGCCACTATGAATGCTGTGTATTCCAAATAACTTGTGTATACTAATGCAAATGTAAGCTCATAGAGTAGAACCCATTTAAGCGGCCAACGAATTGTTAATGCATGATTAAAGTGAATTGTTAATTTATCGTTTCTGGTTTTACTATAAAAAGACTGGGGACGCTTGTGTTTTCTTTCTTCCTCAAATGATCAGATAAGACTTGATTAAAAGAAATAATGCAAAGGCATTTTGCTGTGTTCACAGAGGGTCTTGAGGGTCTGTGTAAACGGAAAGATCTTGGCGATGGTGCATAAATTTGGGCACCATAAAAAAAGAAATGAAATCAATATTTAGTAGATCCGCCTTTTGCAGAAATTACAGCCTCTAAACACTTTTTGTAGGTTCCAATGAGAGTCTGGATTGTGGTTGAAGGTATTCTGGACCATTCCTCTTTACAAAACATCTCTAGTTCATTCAGGTTTGATGGCTTCCGAGCATGGACAGCTCTCTTTAACTCACACCACAGATTTCCAATAATTTTCAGGTCTGGGGACTGAGATTCCAGAACGTTGTACTTGTTCCTCTGCATGAATGCCTTAGTGGATTTTGAGCAGTGTTTCGGGTCGTTGTCTTGTTGAAAGACCCAGCCCCGGCACAGCTTCAGCTTTGTCACTGATTCCTGGACATTGGTCTCCAGAATCTGCTGATACTGAGTGGAATCCATGTGTCCCTCAACTTTGACAAGATTCCCAGTCCCTCCACTGGCCACACAGTCCCACAGCATGATGGAACCACCACATTTTACTGTAGGTAGCAGGTGTTTTTCTTGGAATGCTGTGTTCTTTTTCCTCCATGCATAACGCCCCTTGTTATGCCCAAATAACTCAATTTTAGTTTCATCAGTCCACAGCACCTTATTCCAGAATGAAGCTGGCTTGTCCAAATGTGCTTTAGCAAACCTCAAGCAGCTCTGTTTGTGCTGTGGGCGGAGAAAAGGCTTCCTCTGCATCACTCTCGCATACAGCATCTCCTTGTGCAAAGTGCGCCGAATGGTTGAACGATGCACAGTGACTCCATCTGCTGCAAGATGATGTTGTAGGTCTTTGGTGACAAGGACCCCGTGGAGCGAGGCGTCCTCAACCTCTCCGCAGCACAGGTGGAATACAACAAAGACCAGCAGGCCATGCTTAAGGTACAGTTTGAGGCAGGATAGAGAAAGGCTGGATGTAACACGCTTGTCTTTAATGAGAATTTATTCAAATTGTTTTGATGCACGTTGGCCAGTTTTGGACACATTGATTGGGATTTATCATTTGAATGAACATGAATATAATGGGATGTTTTCTTTTCAGTGCCCAACACATTTGCAGTGTGCACAAAACATCGAGGCATCCTCCTGCAGGCCAACAACGAGAAAGACATGAACGACTGGCTGTACGCTTTTAATCCTCTGCTAGCAGGAACGATAAGGTACACACACACGCTCCTCACACCACAGTCAAACGTGCAGCTTCTGCACCCTTCAAAAACATTCCCTTCTCCTCACAACGTAAAACTCTCCCCGCAGATCTAAGCTGGCGAGGTGGCGCAGCGGCCTGACGAAGAACTGAGCGGGCGGAGCGGTACGCGGGAAAACCACCGCTTCTATCTTTCTGAAAAGCCTTTGAAAATACCGAAAATACCAAGTGTTAAAACTTATTAATCATTGTGATTCTTGACAGTTTTCTCTTGTAAGTCGACTTGTGGCTTAAGTCTCTTTTCATGCGACTAAAACGTTGACGTTCCACAGAACTTTTGCCTCCCCGCTTTCCTCCAGCAATCCCGCTGCCAACTTAGCTTTCCTCCTCTCTATTCCCTCCCCTCAGCTTTTTGTGTTTTCGTTTCGATGACAATGTTTGGGTCTAATTTTTTTCTTCCCCTAACTAAGTAGCATGTTGTAGTAGTCTACTTGTGTGTGCACGACTCTCTAGAAACGTTCCGTTTGCCAATCATCTGTACAAAAAAATGTCACTATCAGTGTTATTTGTCTCCTGAAATGAGTTTCATTCTATTTTGGGGTTTTTTTTGTTGTTGGTTTTTTATTAAATTAACATGCTTGCATGATACCTGCAGCAGTCCTCGGGAGAAGACCAGGTTTGCTCAGTTTAACACAAAAAAACAAAAAATAACCAAATCAGCCAGCTTACATTTGAAACCATGAAGGAAAAAGCTACAGATCTCTCCAAGTGATGTGTTAGTTTATGCTCTGCTACCTAAACTATAGCTGCTAATAGATTTACAGGGTACTTTTCTTCTCGCAGTGAGATTTGCATCAGGCTGAACCGTCTCTGAAACAAAAACTCAAAGTGGGAATGAAATTTGACAGGAGGGCCACGCCCGATTTCCTCTGTCATCCACGTCATACTTAGATCCTCCTCAATCTGTGTACATACGCCGCCTCTAAACCCCCGATAGTGCCAGTGTCAGTTAGTGAGTCAGTAAAATACTCATGCATTCTTATTAACATAAAAACTGCAGACTAACTAGAGACAAACAAGCGAGGATCGCTTCATATCTCAGCAGTTTAAAAAAAAAAAGACCAATTGTTCCTGCAGGAGTAGATTCGGGCCCCTTTTTGCTCTTTCATCCCAAGGAGTAAAAACAGGGTTACAAGGAGATGAGGAGGAGGACGAGGAGGATGAAAACGAACTAGAGGGAGAACTTGATTTGTACATGCGGTCTGTTGTGGTAGTTAACCCTCATTTAACACGTTCCTCTCTGCTCCTCTAGCTTGCTCTAACTCACATTTATTTCTTAATTTTTTTAACCTTATTTTGCACATTAACACATATCTATAGCAAGGACAGAGACACAGCCACATATGTTGAGTCCAGGATTGTATTTGAGCATCAGGAACAAATGATAAGAGCACATATCAGGAGTACACTGGATAGCTGTTTCTCAAAGGGTTTAATAGAAGGAAAGAAGTTAAAGGGACTACATATTCAAAAGTCTTATTTCTGATACTACCCCATGAAAATATTTGCTCTGTGTGCCGTGCTGCAGCTGCTACATTTGGCTCCGGATTCACTTTTTGGCGCCTACTCCTCTCGAGATGTGTTAATGACAGACATTAAAATACTCTGGTCAACCAACCAGCAGTCTGCCTGCTGTGTCGTATGAAATGCGTGGAAGGAGAGGAACCGACTGTCTGTCACATATAGATAGAAAACAAAGCTCTGACGTGACCTCGGGTCAGCCAGCCTGACGGTCAGAGAAACAGAAACGTGCTGGATTGTGGATCTCTGAGCTGCACATCAAAGATGCACCTATGCACAGATCAAATCTCAAAAGTGCCTCATATACATGTTGATGCGAAGCGCCGCCAGAGCAAACGTTTCCACTTCATTTGCAGAGGTGTTTTTATTTTGGATTGTGTATTTATTGTTTGCAGTGTATATATATTAGTTTGCAGCTCTTTGCACATATTAATAAAAGGTTCAACTAACTGGTCAAATAAAGTCTGTGCGGTTTAGTTGTTCCACTCATATTAAACCAAATGATGGTGTGGCGGCCTGTTCTAGTGTGAACTAAGAGAGGGTTTGAATGTAAGAGAGAGGAAGGGGGGGGAGGAAAAGGAGACCTAAAATGTAACCCCCTGCACCTCGACTGAGGAGGTGAGTTACATTAGTGCTTCCTCTTTATTAGAAAGCGGTTTGAGTGAATTAGAAGTCTGTTGGTTTTTGTTCTTTTGTTTTTTTTGGGGGGGGGGATATCTACTCATTAGTCATGCTAGGCATCCATCTGAACTCTATCAAAATAAAGGTGTATTTTAACTCATTTTAATTTTTTCTAATATCAGAGATATAGGACTATACAAAGTAGCTTGTGATATTTAAAACGACAGCACACTTAATGTGTCTTTCTTCACCTCATCACTTTTTTCTGTGTGTTTGTTTTTCCGCTGATGCCTTTCAAACAAAACTAGCCATGATATTTTCCCCCTCTGACAATTAATATCAGTTAACCCCGCCCCCTTCCAGATTTGTTCACCAAAAGAAAAGGAGAAAAAAACCCGTCATTAACGCTGTACATTACTTGTCAGACCGGTTTCATTTTCATACTTTGTAAATATCTATGTTGTATGGAGCTTGAACTAAAATGTAAATATGTTTACTGTATTTGTAATAATTATAATCCATTCGCTGTATAGCATAGATGTGTCATGCAGATATCCTAATTCTGTGTATGGTAATCTTGCACCATTGAACTGTTAGTGAATGAGACAACAATAAAAGTGCAAAACGTGCATTAGCAGATCAAGTGCTGCCTGCTTATTTCCTGCTTTATGTGAGCTTCTGCTGTAGTTTATTATGTGCTTTTAATCCCAAGAAACCACCCTTTTACTGTGGCGCACGATAACATCTTCTGATGTTTGGTGTCATCTTCCTGTGATCTCCTGTGAACAGGTGGATTCATTCACTTCAAGTTTATGTATGTAGCACCAAATCACAGCAGTCGCTGAACACTGTAAAGACTCTAGAATAATTATGGAGGAACAACATTTAAAGGACTAACACAGACAAACAATTAATCATACAATGAAGCAATGTCATTTTTAAATGTTTATTTATAAACAGGATAAAACCATTCAAGTATTGAGTGACAAATAAAACAGCAACCTCTGATCTGCTAATTGGGAAACAAAGGACGTCAGTGTATTTTTTAGTGCTAGTTGTCCAAATTGAGTGAGATGACTCTACATTTGAATAGATTTGTTATATAAGTTATATTTGGCTTTAATTGAATGCAGTTCAATTTGATTTAAATCAAGCCAATTCACAACAACATTTTTGTCAATATGCTAAAATTCTCACCGAGACTAGATAAGATTATTCTAAAACTGGTAAAAATACAATTCTCTTCATGCACAAAATCCCACCCAGTCCCACAACCCAGGATGAATATTCCTTGTGTGTTCTTGAGCTGGACAGAAATTCCTCTTGCTGAGCGGGGTCCACGCCAGCCTCGTGCCAGGCAGACGAGGAGCCTCCTATCCCAGTCTCGTCCGTCCACTGGGCCCATCACATCCCAGCCCAGTTCGCATTCTGCATTGGAGTCCGTCGCTCGATACCACCGCGGCTCCCCTCACGCCATCACCTATAAGTTAAAACAAATAGGAGCCAGAACCATCATCCCGGAAGCTGCCCTGGCTTATAGCCATGGCGACCCTCTCCCAACACGGCTGCACCCAGTGAACAACAGTGAGATATACTACTCACAAATGCAGACATCTGCCCTGATGTCAATCACACACGTTGTCTCATACTGTCGCCGTTCCTGCTGTCGGGACTGGGTCACCACATCACGCTGACCGGTCTCCAGATGAGGCGTCGCACCCCCACGATCATCAGCGGCTCCCTCTTTTCCACCCGGGCCTTCATGCGTTCCTCTTCCAATCTAGGGCCTCTCTCCTTCCAGTGTTCAGCTTTCTTCCTTTTAATACGACCTTTAAACAGCTGAAAGGACACCACTGGACACACCCATGCCTCAACATGTGATCACTATCAGCTCATTTGTCCCATGCCCAGCCAATCCACAGTGGATTAAAACAATGTAAAAATAAAAGACTAAAAACATGTGATACAAACAGAGTAAAATCGTGCAAATAAAAACAACGCTCACAAATAAACACTAAACTCAGAATAAAACCAAAATAAACGATAAACACAGATTTCTAATGTGTGAAACTTAAATACAAATGAAATTTTTATATTAAAAGTTCAAGTTCCAGCATAAATTCATTTAATTTTGCTTAGCAAAGTACTTTTCAACTCTAATAATTAGTAAGAGTATATTTCTTATCATCTGTTGGTCGTCTGACCTGATAAACTTCAATGAACATTATAACACAGGAGTGATTGTCTCTAAAAATGGGCTCCTGCACGCTTGCAGACATTTTTCCATCACAACTTATGGATGATGAATGATTTGATTAAAGCTGTGAAAACATTACTGATAACCTTCATGTGATATTACATTAAAGCCAATTTTTTATTAAAATCAGGGACTTTTCTAACTGACCTCCAACCTTTGAGCAGCAGTGTGTACTGTATGTTTGTATGTAACTGTATCTGAGCTGGATTTTATCACCAGTTTCAAATACGAATTTTCTTTAAAGTCTGTCTTTAAATACAAATGAAGTTCAACTTTAGCAAGGCTGATGGTAAACTGGCCCTAACAAGTCCACTTTATTGCGTGCTCATTGACTTTCTCCTATCAGAGCTGTTTAATAAGCCCACTTGATACATGCTGATTAATCTATCACGCGTATCAGTGGCTCATGGTTGCTTAAAGCCTATGTCTGAACTTGAGCACAGAGCCAGAGCATCATTCAATCCTTGAATCCCATCATTCAAGGATGACAAACTCCACTTTCTCTGCATCAAGACAGCTCATAACTTTTTAACAGTCTCTCCTGATGGTCTCATATCATCTGCTCTAATCAATAACCATACACTATCATTACAATGTAGACCACAGCTCAAAGGTCTGAGGTGAATTAGAAATGTCTTGTTTTCTGAATAGACTCAAATTTGGTTTCAGATTGAATCACAGCAATTAATCAAAAGCGTAAATAATCATATAAATGCTTAATATTAACACTGATCACAAATCATGAATGATTTTTAATAGTATATCTACAGAGGTGTTCAGAAACCCATTTTCAGCAATAATCCCTCCTGTGTTCAGTGGTACATTGTCTTATCTAATGCAAGCTTAACACATTAAAAGCCTAACTTATCACTCAAAACAGCTTTTTAAGACATTTTAGCACAAACTCAAACTATTGTGGGGATTAAAGAAACAATAAATGTGTCTGGATCATCCCAGTTTCTGTTTTTAACCTCGTTAAAGCAAGTTTACATTTTCCTCTAAAGGGGCTGCAACACCCAGCTGCACAAAACCTTCACTTTTCCAACAGTTTCACTCTTTGAATATTTTTCATTTTTTACAATCAGAATTTTCCAATAGATTTGTAGAAGAAAATTATTTTCTTTCATGCATCACCAACTGAACCTTTTATGTAAACGTTTCAAGTTGCAGCCTAACCTCATTTCATTTTGCTTAGCAAAGTACTTTTCAACTCTAATAATTAGTAAGAGTATATTTCTTATCATCTATTGGTCATCTGACCTGATAAACTTCAATTGACATTATAACACAGGAGTGATTGTCTCTAAAAATGGGCTCCTGCACGCTTGCAGACATTTTTCCATCACAACTTATGGATGATGAATGATTTGATTAAAGCTGTGAAAACATTACTGATAACCTTCATGTGATATTACATTAAAGCCAATTTTTTATTAAAATCAGGGACTTTTCTAACTGACCTCCAACCTTTGAGCAGCAGTGTGTACTGTATGTTTGTATGTAACTGTATCTGAGCTGGATTTTATCACCAGTTTCAAATACGAATTTTCTTTAAAGTCTGTCTTTAAATACAAATGAAGTTCAACTTTAGCAAGGCTGATGGTAAACTGGCCCTAACAAGTCCACTTTATTGCGTGCTCATTGACTTTCTCCTATCAGAGCTGTTTAACAAGCCCACTTGATACATGCTGATTAATCTATCACGCGTATCAGTGGCTCATGGTTGCTTAAAGCCTATGTCTGAACTTGAGCACAGAGCCAGAGCATCATTCAATCCTTGAATCCCATCATTCAAGGATGACAAACTCCACTTTCTCTGCATCAAGACAGCTCATAACTTTTTAACAGTCTCTCCTGATGGTCTCATATCATCTGCTCTAATCAATAACCATACACTATCATTACAATGTAGACCACAGCTCAAAGGTCTGAGGTGAATTAGAAATGTCTTGTTTTCTGAATAGACTCAAATTTGGTTTCAGATTGAATCACAGCAATTAATCAAAAGCGTAAATAATCATATAAATGCTTAATATTAACACTGATCACAAATCACGAATGATTTTTAATAGAATATCTACAGAGGTGTCCAGAGACGAATAGTTATGTCTATAACTTCTGTTCCCTGAAGGAGAGGAACGAGGTACAACACATAAGTATGGGATATCACGCCCTCGCGTGTCCTGGCTGAAGAAACCTTTAATCACGCCTTTAAGGCAGACGACGTGTGATGACACGCGCACGGCCCCGCCTGCACATATAGCCGCTGTCATCACAGTCATCCCTCAGTTCGATAGCCGCTCTTCACCGAGCCAAACTGCTCAGTGGGGCCACCTTGTGTTGTACCTCGTTCCTCTCCTTCAGGGAACAGAAGTTATAGACATAACTATTCGTTCCCTTTCAGTCGATTCACTCGGTACAACACATAAGTATGGGACATATATACACGCCCCATCGGACCACCACATCCTTAGTGAGTGGTAGACCCAGCAGAAAGGACAGCATGAGCCACCGAAGGGGCTGTAACGTCCAACCGATAAAACCGCACAAAAGTGTGCGGTGATGCCCAACTACCTGCCGCACAAATATCAGCTACAGGCACCCCTTTAAAAAGAGCCCATGAGGTTGCCATCCCCCTGGTGGAATGAGCTCTCACCCCGTGGGGCAAAGCAAGACCTCTGGTGCCGTATGCCAGTGAGATAGCTTCTATAATCCAGTGGGACAGCCTCTGTTTCAACAGAGCTCTACCTCTATTTGGATTAGCGAAGCAGACAAACAGCTGGTCACATAAACGCACATTCTGAGTGCGCTCAATGTAGGTGCGTAGCACACGCACTGGACAAAGAGAATGCATCCTCCTCTGCTCCTCAGACGCAAAAGGAGGGGAGCAAAAACTCAGCAACTCAAACTCCATTGAGCTAGAAGATGCAGGCATGATCTTGGGAAAATAGGCAGCATTTGGACGCAATACGACCTTGTGGCCATCAGAAGAGAACTGTGTGCAGGAGGGATGCACAGAGAGCGCATGAAGGTCACCCACTCGCTTTGCCGAAGCCAAAGCGAGAAGTAATGCAGTCTTATATGAAATAAATTTCATATCCACAGACTCAATGGGTTCAAACGGGGGGCTACAAAGGGCCTCCAGCACCAAAGACAAGTCCCAAGCAGGGACACTGGACTTAAGCACGGGCCTCAGCCGGCGAACTCCTTTCAGAAAATGTATGGCGAGGGGATGCGCACCTAGTGTCACCCCGTCAAAGCCAATATGACAAGCAGATATAGCTGCCAAATAAACCTCAATTGTCGAAAATGAAAGGCCCTTATCCAGCAGCTCCTGCAGGAATGTCAAAACATCCACAATAGAGCACTAAAATGGCAGAGTGTGGCGGTCCTGGCACCATTGCTCGAAGGCTCGCCATTTGTAAGCGTACAAGCCTCTAGTAGATGAGGCCTTAGCGCTCTGAATTGTCGCTATCACACTAGGTGGCAAACCCTTAGCAATCAAGTTTAACCTCTCAGCAGGTAAGCATGAAGGCGCCACAGATCTGGGCGCAGATGAAACACTTCTCCTCCCGCCTGAGAGAGGAGATCCCTGCGGAGAGGAAGCTGCCAAGGACTCGCTGCTAGCAGGCTGATCATCTCTGCATACCACGACCTTGTGGGCCACCAAGGGGCCACTAGAATCAGAGAGAGGGAATGCAGACGCACTCTCTCTAGAACTGGAGATATCATTTCCACTGGGGGAAATGCATACAGGAGCACGTCTGGCCATTGCACCAATGGCCAGACGTGCTCCTGTGGTCACTGTGGTCCTGTGGTCACCCTTGGGCTTGGACGCGCTAGCCCAAGGGTGCATCGTGGTCGATTATGGAGAAGAACAGGGGGCAGTGAGTATTTACCCTGGAAGCAAAAAGATCTATTTGCGCCTTGCCAAATAGGTCCCAAATCTGAGCCACTATTAAAGGGTGTAACCTCCATTCTCTCACCAGAGGACCCCCCCTGGAGAGAAGGTCCGGCCCCAGGTTCAGGTGGCCCGGGACATGGGTGGCTCTTAGAGACAGAAAATGAACACTGCACCATAACAGCAGAGAGCGAGAGAGGAGCAGCCCGGGCTCCCTCCAAGGACTGAGAGCTAGCATGCAAGACGCGGTTACCGGCAGCCTCCTCCGGAGGTGACGCGATGCACACAAACGGTGAGAGAGAGTCCAGCGTTGAAACGCTCTCATTTTTAACAGTCCAAGTGGCACTACGGCGATCATAGATGCCATCATGCCCAACAAGCTTAATATCGTCTGGAAACGCAGTCTGCGTCCCAACTGAAACTGAGCGAGGCAGCGATGAAACGCGGCCACTCTGTGCTCCGACAAACGTGCGCGGCTGGAAAGCGAGCATATTTCCAAACCGAGAAAAGTAATCTGCTGACTCGGGATTAGCGAGCTCTTTTGAAAGTTCACAGAGAACCCCAGTGTCTGAATGTGTGACAGAACCAGCGACAGCTGTGTCTCCGCCTGCTCTCTGGAGCAAGCTATGAGAGCCCAGTCGTCTAGGTAGGCTAACATACTGATGCCTCTCTCTCTGAGGGGCGCTAGCGCTGCCTCGGCACATTTCGTAAAGGTGCGAGGAGCGAGCGACAGCCCGAACGGCAGCACTAGGTATTCGTAGGCTACGCCCTCGAATGCAAACCTCAGAAACTGCCTGTGTTTCGGGTGTATAACCACATGAAAATAAGCATCTGTTAGATCGATTGTTGCAAACCAATCTCCCGGGCCGACCGCATTCAAGAGCTGTCTGAGTGTTAGCATCTTGAACCTGTACGTTCATAGATACGTGTTCAAGACTCGCAGGTCGAGGATGGGACGAAGCCCTCCCCCTTTTTTCGGAACAACAAAATAACGGCTGTACCAACCTTTGTCTGTCTCCGAAGCGGGGACCACTCGTATTGCCCTTTTCTGCAATAGCGCCTTTATTTCCTCTCTGAGTATCATGGCCGCCTCGGTGTTGACAGTCGTGTTTACGACTCTTTGGAAACGGGGCGGCTTGACCTGGAACTGCAACCGGTAACCCATGGCAACGGTTCGCAGCACCCACGGAGAGGGGGCGCAAGCGCGCCACTGAGGGAAGTGAGCAGCCAGCCGGCTGACCTGCAGCACCGTCGGCGGGGCGTTGTCGCCCCCCAGTGTGTCTGCAGGGGACTGCATCACCTGCCTGACCTGGCTCATTCTGCCTGCAGGCTGAGCATTTGTGATTGTTTGAGAATAAACAACACTCTTTATTGATTGTAATATGGAAACATGTACATTTATACATTTTGTTGGAGGCACCTTTTCTGGGGCACAACAATGAAAAACAGCGGGAACACTCGATGTGGTCACCTGAACATTTAACACACCTGAACAGGGAGTTACCTGAGGCATTTTGTGTGCAGGGGTTTTGTGCTTGGGAGACAGTGTTAGGAAAGTGCAGCGCCTTCTGGGGCTGACAACCTGAACAGAACTTAAGCTGCACGTCTTGTGCGGCAACAGAGGGGTAAAAACAGCGTCTCCCTGCTGCTGGACCCCCTCTCCACTCGAAACCACAGCTAGGAGGGCTGAGGCTTCTTCCTCCTGGGTGTCGGGTCCCGCCGGGGGCCCGAGGGTGGGCCTTTGCTCCAGGCCGACTGGCGTGGAGCTCGGGCCGGAGGATGTGCTCTCGCTGGCGGCACACCCACTTCAGCAGTGGGCGCCGGTCTCTTGCCAGTCAGCAGAGGAGCGGCGGGCCTGTGAGAGCTAGCTGCGGGCTTGGGCTTGGGCTGACGTATGGGGATGATGTCGCGCAGAGCTTCCGTCTGCTTCTTCCTCAGATCGAATCTAGCCTGAATGGCTTCAAGTGAATGTCCGAATAACCCAGCCGCAGACACTGGTGCGTCCAGATATACAGCTCTGTCCCTATCCGGAACATCAGAGAGGGTCAGCCACAGGTGCCTCTGCGCCACTACCGTCGAAGCCATCCCTCTGCCCAGGGAGAGCGCTGCACAGCGAGACGCGAGGATGTAATCTGTGGCGACTCTGACCTCGTTAAGAAGAGGTGCCAGCGGGCTGTCATCAGGAATCAGCGATCCGAGCTCCGCCAGGCACATTGCCTGGTACGTCTGGAACATGGTGACAGAGCTCATGGCACGAGCAGTGCCGGCCTGAGCTCTATAAATCTTCTCCAGCTGCAAAGCAGAGAATCTGCAGTGCTTGGACGGCAGAGTTGCGGGGCCGCCGACACCATGGTTATGGGACGGGGCCAGATAAGCAGCCAGAGACGGCTCCATAGGGGGTGGGTTAGCTAAGCCAGTCCCCTCGGCGCCGTCCAATTCCATGTACTGTCCATACCCGGGCACAGTGACGCGGGTAGACAGAGGTTTGTCCCATGATGCTGTTAGCTCGCAGAGCAAGTCTGGGAACATGGGAAGGCAGTTTTTGGCCGTTGCGGGCTCCGGTGGGAGGAAAAACCCCGCGAACCGCGACGGCTTCTGAGCTGGCGGAGGAGAGGGCCAGTCCACCTGCAGCTTCTCAGCAGCACGGCGAAACAGGGAGAAAAGAGAGGTGTCGTCGTGGCCGACCAGTGCAGCAGCGGCGGTACATTGGGCCGACGATGAGCTCTCCTGCTCATCCTCCGACAAACCATGGATGTCCAGGCCGATGTCCAGCACGTCATCGTCGTCAACCCAGGCTGAAGCCCGTCAGCGCTCCTGCATGGTTCCGGCTTGTCATCGGCTAACCCGTCAACATATTCCATTTGGTCAGCCCAGCTAATTGCGGGGACATCGACCGGAAAATCCTCGTCTTCGGACTCGGACGAAGCCGGGGCTCCAGACTCGGAAAGGAGAGGGTCATGCCGTGCGACAGCCGAGCGTCCCAGCACTTTTTCCACAAACGTCACCCGTCTTTCCAGGGTCGAGCGCCGGAGCTGGCGACAAAACGCACAGGCTTCGGGCTCCGTCAACGCTCAGACAGGGCAGGCACCGTGCTGGTTGCTGTCGTGCAAAGAGAAACTGCATCCCTGAGGACAGGGGCGAACAGAAGATTTCTGCTTTGCTCGCTTCGGTTTGGAGTACATTCCAAAACACAAAGCAAAACGCTGCACGGGAAAACTTGAAATTAGCGCTCCGTGGGCAGCCTACACACCAACTGCGCGGTGGAAGCTAACACCAACAGGGGCAGTTAAGCTAAGTTCAAGTCGGCAGACAACGGAGCTAACTAGCAGCAGCTAGCTAGCCCAACTCAGCAGAGGTGTTCTCAGCGAGGTGAAGAGCGTAAGAACTGAGTGATGACTGTGATGACAGCGGCTATATGTGCAGGCGGGGCCGTGCGCGTGTCATCACACGTCATCTGCCTTAAAGGCGTGATTAAAGGTTTCTTCAGCCAGGACACGCGAGGGCGTGATATCCCATACTTATGTGTTGTACCGAGTGAATCGACTGAAAGGGAACCCATTTTCAGCAATAATCCCTCCTGTGTTCAGTGGTACATTGTCTTATCTAATGCAAGTTTAACACATTAAAAGCCTAACTTATCACTCAAAACAGCTTTTTAAGACATTTTAGCACAAACTCAAACTATTGTGGGGATTAAAGAAACAATAAATGTGTCTGGATCATCCCAGTTTCTGTTTTTAACCTCGTTAAAGCAAGTTTACATTTTCCTTTAAAGGGGCTGCAACACCCACCTGCACAAAACCTTCACTTTTCCAACAGTTTCACTCTTTGAATATTTATCATTTCAATCAGAATTTTCCAATAGATTTGTAGAAGAAAATTATTTTCTTTCATGCATCACCAACTGAACCTTTTATGTAAACGTTTCAAGTTGCAGCCTAACCTCATTTCATTTTGCTTAGCAAAGTACTTTTCAACTCTAATAATTAGTAAGAGTATATTTCTTATCATCTATTGGTCATCTGACCTGATAAACTTCAATTGACATTATAACACAGGAGTGATTGTCTCTAAAAATGGGCTCCTGCACGCTTGCAGACATTTTTCCATCACAACTTATGGATGATGAATGATTTGATTAAAGCTGTGAAAACATTACTGATAACCTTCATGTGATATTACATTAAAGCCAATTTTTTATTAAAATCAGGGACTTTTCTAACTGACCTCCAACCTTTGAGCAGCAGTGTGTACTGTATGTTTGTATGTAACTGTATCTGACCTGGATTTTATCACCAGTTTCAAATACGAATTTTCTTTAAAGTCTGTCTTTAAATACAAATGAAGTTCAACTTTAGCAAGGCTGATGGTAAACTGGCCCTAACAAGTCCACTTTATTGCGTGCTCATTGACTTTCTCCTATCAGAGCTGTTTAACAAGCCCACTTGATACATGCTGATTAATCTATCACGCGTATCAGTGGCTCATGGTTGCTTAAAGCCTATGTCTGAACTTGAGCACAGAGCCAGAGCATCATTCAATCCTTGAATCCCATCATTCAAGGATGACAAACTCCACTTTCTCTGCATCAAGACAGCTCATAACTTTTTAACAGTCTCTCCTGATGGTCTCATATCATCTGCTCTAATCAATAACCAAACACTATCATTACAATGTAGACCACAGCTCAAAGGTCTGAGGTGAATTAGAAATGTCTTGTTTTCTGAATAGACTCAAATTTGGTTTCAGGTTGAATCACAGCAATTAATCAAAAGCGTAAATAATCATATAAATGCTTAATATTAACACTGATCACAAATCATGAATGATTTTTAATAGAATATCTACAGAGGTGTTCAGAGACCCATTTTCAGCAATAATCCCTCCTGTGTTCAGTGGTACATTGTCTTATCTAATGCAAGTTTAACACATTAAAAGCCTAACTTATCACTCAAAACAGCTTTTTAAGACATTTTAGCACAAACTCAAACTATTGTGGGGGTTAAAGAAACAATAAATGTGTCTGGATCATCCCAGTTTCTGTTTTTAACCTCGTTAAAGCAAGTTTACATTTTCCTCTAAAGGGGCTGCAACACCCAGCTGCACAAAACCTTCACTTTTCCAACAGTTTCACTCTTTGAATATTTTTCATTTCAATCAGAATTTTCCAATAGATTTGTAGAAGAAAATTATTTTCTTTCATGCATCACCAACTGAACCTTTTATGTAAACGTTTCAAGTTGCAGCCTAACCTCATTTCATTTTGCTTAGCAAAGTACTTTTCAACTCTAATAATTAGTAAGAGTATTTTTCTCATCATCTATTGGTCATCTGACCTGATAAACTTCAATTGACATTATAACACAGGAGTGATTGTCTCTAAAAATGGGCTCCTGCACGCTTGCAGACATTTTTCCATCACAACTTATGGATGATGAAGGATTTGATTAAAGCTGTGAAAACATTACTGATAACCTTCATGTGAGATTACATTAAAGCCATTTTTTTTTATTAAAATCAGGGACTTTTCTAACTAACCTCCAACCTTTGAGCAGCAGTGTGTACTGTATGTTTGTATGTAACTGTATCTGAGCTGGATTTTATCACCAGTTTCAAATACGAATTTTCTTTAAAGTCTGTCTTTAAATACAAATGAAGTTCAACTTTAGCAAGGCTGATGGTAAACTGGCCCTAACAAGTCCACTTTATTGCGTGCTCATTGACTTTCTCCTATCAGAGCTGTTTAACAAGCCCACTTGATACATGCTGATTAATCTGTCACGCGTATCAGTGGCTCATGGTTGCTTAAAGCCTATGTCTGAACTTGAGCACAGAGCCAGAGCATCATTCAATCCTTGAATCCCATCATTCAAGGATGACAAACTCCACTTTCTCTGCATCAAGACAGCTCATAACTTTTTAACAGTCTCTCCTGATGGTCTCATATCATCTGCTCTAATCAATAACCATACACTATCATTACAATGTAGACCACAGCTCAAAGGTCTGAGGTGAATTAGAAATGTCTTGTTTTCTGAATAGACTCAAATTTGGTTTCAGATTGAATCACAGCAATTAATCAAAAGCGTAAATAATCATATAAATGCTTAATATTAACACTGATCACAAATCATGAATGATTTTTAATAGTATATCTACAGAGGTGTTCAGAGACCCATTTTCAGCAATAATCCCTCCTGTGTTCAGTGGTACATTGTCTTATCTAATGCAAGCTTAACACATTAAAAGCCTAACTTATCACTCAAAACAGCTTTTTAAGACATTTCAGCACAAACTCAAACTATTGTGGGGATTAAAGAAACAATAAATGTGTCTGGATCATCCCAGTTTCTGTTTTTAACCTCGTTAAAGCAAGTTTACATTTTCCTCTAAAGGGGCTGCAACACCCAGCTGCACAAAACCTTCACTTTTCCAACAGTTTCACTCTTTGAATATTTTTCATTTCAATCAGAATTTTCCAATAGATTTGTAGAAGAAAATTATTTTCTTTCATGCATCACCAACTGAACCTTTTATGTAAACGTTTCAAGTTGCAGCCTAACCTCGTTTCATTTTGCTTAGCAAAGTACTTTTCAACTCTAATAATTAGTAAGAGTATATTTCTTGTCATCTATTGGTCTTCTGACCTGATAAACTTCAATTGACATTATAACACAGGAGTGATTGTCTCTAAAAATGGGCTCCTGCACGCTTGCAGACATTTTTCCATCACAACTTATGGATGATGAATGATTTGATTAAAGCTGTGAAAACATTACTGATAACCTTCATGTGATATTACATTAAAGCCAATTTTTTATTAAAATCAGGGACTTTTCTAACTGACCTCCAACCTTTGAGCAGCAGTGTGTACGGTATGTTTGTATGTAACTGTATCTGACCTGGATTTTATCACCAGTTTCAAATACGAATTTTCTTTAAAGTCTGTCTTTAAATACAAATGAAGTTCAACTTTAGCAAGGCTGATGGTAAACTGGCCCTAACAAGTCCACTTTATTGCGTGCTCATTGACTTTCTCCTATCAGAGCTGTTTAACAAGCCCACTTGATACATGCTGATTAATCTATCACGCGTATCAGTGGCTCATGGTTGCTTAAAGCCTATGTCTGAACTTGAGCACAGAGCCAGAGCATCATTCAATCCTTGAATCCCATCATTCAAGGATGACAAACTCCACTTTCTCTGCATCAAGACAGCTCATAACTTTTTAACAGTCTCTCCTGATGGTCTCATATCATCTGCTCTAATCAATAACCATACACTATCATTACAATGTAGACCACAGCTCAAAGGTCTGAGGTGAATTAGAAATGTCTTGTTTTCTGAATAGACTCAAATTTGGTTTCAGATTGAATCACAGCAATTAATCAAAAGCGTAAATAATCATATAAATGCTTAATATTAACACTGATCACAAATCATGAATGATTTTTAATAGTATATCTACAGAGGTGTTCAGAGACCCATTTTCAGCAATAATCCCTCCTGTGTTCAGTGGTACATTGTCTTATCTAATGCAAGTTTAACACATTAAAAGCCTAACTTATCACTCAAAACAGCTTTTTAAGACATTTCAGCACAAACTCAAACTATTGTGGGGGTTAAAGAAACAATAAATGTGTCTGGATCATCCCAGTTTCTGTTTTTAACCTCGTTAAAGCAAGTTTACATTTTCCTCTAAAGGGGCTGCAACACCCAGCTGCACAAAACCTTCACTTTTCCAACAGTTTCACTCTTTCAATATTTTTCATTTCAATCAGAATTTTCCAATAGATTTGTAGAAGAAAATTATTTTCTTTCATGCATCACCAACTGAACCTTTTATGTAAACGTTTCAAGTTGCAGCCTAACCTCATTTCATTTTGCTTAGCAAAGTACTTTTCAACTCTAATAATTAGTAAGAGTATTTTTCTCATCATCTATTGGTCATCTGACCTGATAAACTTCAATTGACATTATAACACAGGAGTGATTGTCTCTAAAAATGGGCTCCTGCACGCTTGCAGACATTTTTCCATCACAACTTATGGATGATGAAGGATTTGATTAAAGCTGTGAAAACATTACTGATAACCTTCATGTGAGATTACATTAAAGCCATTTTTTTTTATTAAAATCAGGGACTTTTCTAACTGACCTCCAACCTTTGAGCAGCAGTGTGTACTGTATGTTTGTATGTAACTGTATCTGAGCTGGATTTTATCACCAGTTTCAAATACGAATTTTCTTTAAAGTCTGTCTTTAAATACAAATGAAGTTCAACTTTAGCAAGGCTGATGGTAAACTGGCCCTAACAAGTCCACTTTATTGCGTGCTCATTGACTTTCTCCTATCAGAGCTGTTTAACAAGCCCACTTGATACATGCTGATTAATCTGTCACGCGTATCAGTGGCTCATGGTTGCTTAAAGCCTATGTCTGAACTTGAGCACAGAGCCAGAGCATCATTCAATCCTTGAATCCCATCATTCAAGGATGACAAACTCCACTTTCTCTGCATCAAGACAGCTCATAACTTTTTAACAGTCTCTCCTGATGGTCTCATATCATCTGCTCTAATCAATAACCATACACTATCATTACAATGTAGACCACAGCTCAAAGGTCTGAGGTGAATTAGAAATGTCTTGTTTTCTGAATAGACTCAAATTTGGTTTCAGATTGAATCACAGCAATTAATCAAAAGCGTAAATAATCATATAAATGCTTAATATTAACACTGATCACAAATCATGAATGATTTTTAATAGTATATCTACAGAGGTGTTCAGAGACCCATTTTCAGCAATAATCCCTCCTGTGTTCAGTGGTACATTGTCTTATCTAATGCAAGCTTAACACATTAAAAGCCTAACTTATCACTCAAAACAGCTTTTTAAGACATTTCAGCACAAACTCAAACTATTGTGGGGATTAAAGAAACAATAAATGTGTCTGGATCATCCCAGTTTCTGTTTTTAACCTCGTTAAACCAAGTTTACATTTTCCTCTAAAGGGGCTGCAACACCCAGCTGCACAAAACCTTCACTTTTCCAACAGTTTCACTCTTTGAATATTTTTCATTTCAATCAGAATTTTCCAATAGATTTGTAGAAGAAAATTATTTTCTTTCATGCATCACCAACTGAACCTTTTATGTAAACGTTTCAAGTTGCAGCCTAACCTCGTTTCATTTTGCTTAGCAAAGTACTTTTCAACTCTAATAATTAGTAAGAGTATATTTCTTGTCATCTATTGGTCATCTGACCTGATAAACTTCAATTGACATTATAACACAGGAGTGATTGTCTCTAAAAATGGGCTCCTGCACGCTTGCAGACATTTTTCCATCACAACTTATGGATGATGAATGATTTGATTAAAGCTGTGAAAACATTACTGATAACCTTCATGTGATATTACATTAAAGCCAATTTTTTATTAAAATCAGGGACTTTTCTAACTGACCTCCAACCTTTGAGCAGCAGTGTGTACTGTATGTTTGTATGTAACTGTATCTGAGCTGGATTTTATCACCAGTTTCAAATACGAATTTTCTTTAAAGTCTGTCTTTAAATACAAATGAAGTTCAACTTTAGCAAGGCTGATGGTAAACTGGCCCTAACAAGTCCACTTTATTGCGTGCTCATTGACTTTCTCCTATCAGAGCTGTTTAACAAGCCCACTTGATACATGCTGATTAATCTATCACGCGTATCAGTGGCTCATGGTTGCTTAAAGCCTATGTCTGAACTTGAGCACAGAGCCAGAGCATCATTCAATCCTTGAATCCCATCATTCAAGGATGACAAACTCCACTTTCTCTGCATCAAGGCAGCTCATAACTTTTTAACAGTCTCTCCTGATGGTCTCATATCATCTGCTCTAATCAATAACCATACACTATCATTACAATGTAGACCACAGCTCAAAGGTCTGAGGTGAATTAGAAATGTCTTGTTTTCTGAATAGACTCAAATTTGGTTTCAGATTGAATCACAGCAATTAATCAAAAGCGTAAATAATCATATAAATGCTTAATATTAACACTGATCACAAATCATGAATGATTTTTAATAGAATATCTACAGAGGTGTTCAGAGACGAATAGTTATGTCTATAACTTCTGTTCCCTGAAGGAGAGGAACGAGGTACAACACATAAGTATGGGATATCACGCCCTCGCGTGTCCTGGCTGAAGAAACCTTTAATCACGCCTTTAAGGCAGACGACGTGTGATGACACGCGCACGGCCCCGCCTGCACATATAGCCGCTGTCATCACAGTCATCCCTCAGTTCGATAGCCGCTCTTCACCGAGCCAAACTGCTCAGTGGGGCCACCTTGTGTTGTACCTCGTTCCTCTCCTTCAGGGAACAGAAGTTATAGACATAACTATTCGTTCCCTTTCAGTCGATTCACTCGGTACAACACATAAGTATGGGACATATATACACGCCCCATCGGACCACCACATCCTTAGTGAGTGGTAGACCCAGCAGAAAGGACAGCATGAGCCACCGAAGGGGCTGTAACGTCCAACCGATAAAACCGCACAAAAGTGTGCGGTGATGCCCAACTACCTGCCGCACAAATATCAGCTACAGGCACCCCTTTAAAAAGAGCCCATGAGGTTGCCATCCCCCTGGTGGAATGAGCTCTCACCCCGTGGGGCAAAGCAAGACCTCTGGTGCCGTATGCCAGTGAGATAGCTTCTATAATCCAGTGGGACAGCCTCTGTTTCAACAGAGCTCTACCTCTATTTGGATTAGCGAAGCAGACAAACAGCTGGTCACATAAACGCACATTCTGAGTGCGCTCAATGTAGGTGCGTAGCACACGCACTGGACAAAGAGAATGCATCCTCCTCTGCTCCTCAGACGCAAAAGGAGGGGAGCAAAAACTCAGCAACTCAAACTCCATTGAGCTAGAAGATGCAGGCATGATCTTGGGAAAATAGGCAGCATTTGGACGCAATACGACCTTGTGGCCATCAGAAGAGAACTGTGTGCAGGAGGGATGCACAGAGAGCGCATGAAGGTCACCCACTCGCTTTGCCGAAGCCAAAGCGAGAAGTAATGCAGTCTTATATGAAATAAATTTCATATCCACAGACTCAATGGGTTCAAACGGGGGGCTACAAAGGGCCTCCAGCACCAAAGACAAGTCCCAAGCAGGGACACTGGACTTAAGCACGGGCCTCAGCCGGCGAACTCCTTTCAGAAAATGTATGGCGAGGGGATGCGCACCTAGTGTCACCCCGTCAAAGCCAATATGACAAGCAGATATAGCTGCCAAATAAACCTCAATTGTCGAAAATGAAAGGCCCTTATCCAGCAGCTCCTGCAGGAATGTCAAAACATCCACAATAGAGCACTAAAATGGCAGAGTGTGGCGGTCCTGGCACCATTGCTCGAAGGCTCGCCATTTGTAAGCGTACAAGCCTCTAGTAGATGAGGCCTTAGCGCTCTGAATTGTCGCTATCACACTAGGTGGCAAACCCTTAGCAATCAAGTTTAACCTCTCAGCAGGTAAGCATGAAGGCGCCACAGATCTGGGCGCAGATGAAACACTTCTCCTCCCGCCTGAGAGAGGAGATCCCTGCGGAGAGGAAGCTGCCAAGGACTCGCTGCTAGCAGGCTGATTATCTCTGCATACCACGACCTTGTGGGCCACCAAGGGGCCACTAGAATCAGAGAGAGGGAATGCAGACGCACTCTCTCTAGAACTGGAGATATAATTTCCACTGGGGGAAATGCATACAGGAGCACGTCTGGCCATTGCACCAATGGCCAGATGTGCTCCTGTGGTCACTGTGGTCCTGTGGTCACCCTTGGGCTTGGACGCGCTAGCCCAAGGATGCATCGTGGTCAATTATGGAGAAGAACAGGGGGCAGTGAGTATTTACCCTGGAAGCAAAAAGATCTATTTGCGCCTTGCCAAATAGGTCCCAAATCTGAGCCACTATTAAAGAGTGTAACCTCCATTCTCTCACCAGAGGACCCCCCCTGGAGAGAAGGTCCGGCCCCAGGTTCAGGTGGCCCGGGACATGGGTGGCTCTTAGAGACAGAAAATGAACACTGCACCATAACAGCAGAGAGCGAGAGAGGAGCAGCCCGGGCTCCCTCCAAGGACTGAGAGCTAGCATGCAAGACGCGGTTACCGGCAGCCTCCTCCGGAGGTGACGCGATGCACACAAACGGTGAGAGAGAGTCCAGCGTTGAAACGCTCTCATTTTTAACAGTCCAAGTGGCACTACGGCGATCATAGATGCCATCATGCCCAACAAGCTTAATATCGTCTGGAAACGCAGTCTGCGTCCCAACTGAAACTGAGCGAGGCAGCGATGAAACGCGGCCACTCTGTGCTCCGACAAACGTGCGCGGCTGGAAAGCGAGCATATTTCCAAACCGAGAAAAGTAATCTGCTGACTCGGGATTAGCGAGCTCTTTTGAAAGTTCACAGAGAACCCCAGTGTCTGAATGTGTGACAGAACCAGCGACAGCTGTGTCTCCGCCTGCTCTCTGGAGCAAGCTATGAGAGCCCAGTCGTCTAGGTAGGCTAACATACTGATGCCTCTCTCTCTGAGGGGCGCTAGCGCTGCCTCGGCACATTTCGTAAAGGTGCGAGGAGCGAGCGACAGCCCGAACGGCAGCACTAGGTATTCGTAGGCTACGCCCTCGAATGCAAACCTCAGAAACTGCCTGTGTTTCGGGTGTATAACCACATGAAAATAAGCATCTGTTAGATCGATTGTTGCAAACCAATCTCCCGGGCCGACCGCATTCAAGAGCTGTCTGAGTGTTAGCATCTTGAACCTGTACGTTCATAGATACGTGTTCAAGACTCGCAGGTCGAGGATGGGACGAAGCCCTCCCCCTTTTTTCGGAACAACAAAATAACGGCTGTACCAACCTTTGTCTGTCTCCGAAGCGGGGACCACTCGTATTGCCCTTTTCTGCAATAGCGCCTTTATTTCCTCTCTGAGTATCATGGCCGCCTCGGTGTTGACAGTCGTGTTTACGACTCTTTGGAAACGGGGCGGCTTGACCTGGAACTGCAACCGGTAACCCATGGCAACGGTTCGCAGCACCCACGGAGAGGGGGCGCAAGCGCGCCACTGAGGGAAGTGAGCAGCCAGCCGGCTGACCTGCAGCACCGTCGGCGGGGCGTTGTCGCCCCCCAGTGTGTCTGCAGGGGACTGCATCACCTGCCTGACCTGGCTCATTCTGCCTGCAGGCTGAGCATTTGTGATTGTTTGAGAATAAACAACACTCTTTATTGATTGTAATATGGAAACATGTACATTTATACATTTTGTTGGAGGCACCTTTTCTGGGGCACAACAATGAAAAACAGCGGGAACACTCGATGTGGTCACCTGAACATTTAACACACCTGAACAGGGAGTTACCTGAGGCATTTTGTGTGCAGGGGTTTTGTGCTTGGGAGACAGTGTTAGGAAAGTGCAGCGCCTTCTGGGGCTGACAACCTGAACAGAACTTAAGCTGCACGTCTTGTGCGGCAACAGAGGGGTAAAAACAGCGTCTCCCTGCTGCTGGACCCCCTCTCCACTCGAAACCACAGCTAGGAGGGCTGAGGCTTCTTCCTCCTGGGCGTCGGGTCCCGCCGGGGGCCCGAGGGTGGGCCTTTGCTCCAGGCCGACTGGCGTGGAGCTCGGGCCGGAGGATGTGCTCTCGCTGGCGGCACACCCACTTCAGCAGTGGGCGCCGGTCTCTTGCCAGTCAGCAGAGGAGCGGCGGGCCTGTGAGAGCTAGCTGCGGGCTTGGGCTTGGGCTGACGTATGGGGATGATGTCGCGCAGAGCTTCCGTCTGCTTCTTCCTCAGATCGAATCTAGCCTGAATGGCTTCAAGTGAATGTCCGAATAACCCAGCCGCAGACACTGGTGCGTCCAGATATACAGCTCTGTCCCTATCCGGAACATCAGAGAGGGTCAGCCACAGGTGCCTCTGCGCCACTACCGTCGAAGCCATCCCTCTGCCCAGGGAGAGCGCTGCACAGCGAGACGCGAGGATGTAATCTGTGGCGACTCTGACCTCGTTAAGAAGAGGTGCCAGCGGGCTGTCATCAGGAATCAGCGATCCGAGCTCCGCCAGGCACATTGCCTGGTACGTCTGGAACATGGTGACAGAGCTCATGGCACGAGCAGTGCCGGCCTGAGCTCTATAAATCTTCTCCAGCTGCAAAGCAGAGAATCTGCAGTGCTTGGACGGCAGAGTTGCGGGGCCGCCGACACCATGGTTATGGGACGGGGCCAGATAAGCAGCCAGAGACGGCTCCATAGGGGGTGGGTTAGCTAAGCCAGTCCCCTCGGCGCCGTCCAATTCCATGTACTGTCCATACCCGGGCACAGTGACGCGGGTAGACAGAGGTTTGTCCCATGATGCTGTTAGCTCGCAGAGCAAGTCTGGGAACATGGGAAGGCAGTTTTTGGCCGTTGCGGGCTCCGGTGGGAGGAAAAACCCCGCGAACCGCGACGGCTTCTGAGCTGGCGGAGGAGAGGGCCAGTCCACCTGCAGCTTCTCAGCAGCACGGCGAAACAGGGAGAAAAGAGAGGTGTCGTCGTGGCCGACCAGTGCAGCAGCGGCGGTACATTGGGCCGACGATGAGCTCTCCTGCTCATCCTCCGACAAACCATGGATGTCCAGGCCGATGTCCAGCACGTCATCGTCGTCAACCCAGGCTGAAGCCCGTCAGCGCTCCTGCATGGTTCCGGCTTGTCATCGGCTAACCCGTCAACATATTCCATTTGGTCAGCCCAGCTAATTGCGGGGACATCGACCGGAAAATCCTCGTCTTCGGACTCGGACGAAGCCGGGGCTCCAGACTCGGAAAGGAGAGGGTCATGCCGTGCGACAGCCGAGCGTCCCAGCACTTTTTCCACAAACGTCACCCGTCTTTCCAGGGTCGAGCGCCGGAGCTGGCGACAAAACGCACAGGCTTCGGGCTCCGTCAACGCTCAGACAGGGCAGGCACCGTGCTGGTCGCTGTCGTGCAAAGAGAAACTGCATCCCTGAGGACAGGGGCGAACAGAAGATTTCTGCTTTGCTCGCTTCGGTTTGGAGTACATTCCAAAACACAAAGCAAAACGCTGCACGGGAAAACTTGAAATTAGCGCTCCGTGGGCAGCCTACACACCAACTGCGCGGTGGAAGCTAACACCAACAGGGGCAGTTAAGCTAAGTTCAAGTCGGCAGACAACGGAGCTAACTAGCAGCAGCTAGCTAGCCCAACTCAGCAGAGGTGTTCTCAGCGAGGTGAAGAGCGTAAGAACTGAGTGATGACTGTGATGACAGCGGCTATATGTGCAGGCGGGGCCGTGCGCGTGTCATCACACGTCATCTGCCTTAAAGGCGTGATTAAAGGTTTCTTCAGCCAGGACACGCGAGGGCGTGATATCCCATACTTATGTGTTGTACCGAGTGAATCGACTGAAAGGGAACCCATTTTCAGCAATAATCCCTCCTGTGTTCAGTGGTACATTGTCTTATCTAATGCAAGTTTAACACATTAAAAGCCTAACTTATCACTCAAAACAGCTTTTTAAGACATTTTAGCACAAACTCAAACTATTGTGGGGATTAAAGAAACAATAAATGTGTCTGGATCATCCCAGTTTCTGTTTTTAACCTCGTTAAAGCAAGTTTACATTTTCCTTTAAAGGGGCTGCAACACCCACCTGCACAAAACCTTCACTTTTCCAACAGTTTCACTCTTTGAATATTTATCATTTCAATCAGAATTTTCCAATAGATTTGTAGAAGAAAATTATTTTCTTTCATGCATCACCAACTGAACCTTTTATGTAAACGTTTCAAGTTGCAGCCTAACCTCATTTCATTTTGCTTAGCAAAGTACTTTTCAACTCTAATAATTAGTAAGAGTATATTTCTTATCATCTATTGGTCATCTGACCTGATAAACTTCAATTGACATTATAACACAGGAGTGATTGTCTCTAAAAATGGGCTCCTGCACGCTTGCAGACATTTTTCCATCACAACTTATGGATGATGAATGATTTGATTAAAGCTGTGAAAACATTACTGATAACCTTCATGTGATATTACATTAAAGCCAATTTTTTATTAAAATCAGGGACTTTTCTAACTGACCTCCAACCTTTGAGCAGCAGTGTGTACTGTATGTTTGTATGTAACTGTATCTGACCTGGATTTTATCACCAGTTTCAAATACGAATTTTCTTTAAAGTCTGTCTTTAAATACAAATGAAGTTCAACTTTAGCAAGGCTGATGGTAAACTGGCCCTAACAAGTCCACTTTATTGCGTGCTCATTGACTTTCTCCTATCAGAGCTGTTTAACAAGCCCACTTGATACATGCTGATTAATCTATCACGCGTATCAGTGGCTCATGGTTGCTTAAAGCCTATGTCTGAACTTGAGCACAGAGCCAGAGCATCATTCAATCCTTGAATCCCATCATTCAAGGATGACAAACTCCACTTTCTCTGCATCAAGACAGCTCATAACTTTTTAACAGTCTCTCCTGATGGTCTCATATCATCTGCTCTAATCAATAACCATACACTATCATTACAATGTAGACCACAGCTCAAAGGTCTGAGGTGAATTAGAAATGTCTTGTTTTCTGAATAGACTCAAATTTGGTTTCAGATTGAATCACAGCAATTAATCAAAAGCGTAAATAATCATATAAATGCTTAATATTAACACTGATCACAAATCATGAATGATTTTTAATAGTATATCTACAGAGGTGTTCAGAGACCCATTTTCAGCAATAATCCCTCCTGTGTTCAGTGGTACATTGTCTTATCGAATGCAAGTTTAACACATTAAAAGCCTAACTTATCACTCAAAACAGCTTTTTAAGACATTTTAGCACAAACTCAAACTATTGTGGGGGTTAAAGAAACAATAAATGTGTCTGGATCATCCCAGTTTCTGTTTTTAACCTCGTTAAAGCAAGTTTACATTTTCCTCTAAAGGGGCTGCAACACCCAGCTGCACAAAACCTTCACTTTTCCAACAGTTTCACTCTTTGAATATTTTTCATTTCAATCAGAATTTTCCAATAGATTTGTAGAAGAAAATTATTTTCTTTCATGCATCACCAACTGAACCTTTTATGTAAACGTTTCAAGTTGCAGCCTAACCTCATTTCATTTTGCTTAGCAAAGTACTTTTCAACTCTAATAATTAGTAAGAGAATTTTTCTCATCATCTATTGGTCATCTGACCTGATAAACTTCAATTGACATTATAACACAGGAGTGATTGTCTCTAAAAATGGGCTCCTGCACGCTTGCAGACATTTTTCCATCACAACTTATGGATGATGAATGATTTGATTAAAGCTGTGAAAACATTACTGATAACCTTCATGTGAGATTACATTAAAGCCATTTTTTTTATTAAAATCAGGGACTTTTCTAACTGACCTCCAACCTTTGAGCAGCAGTGTGTACTGTATGTTTGTATGTAACTGTATCTGACCCGGATTTTATCACCAGTTTCAAATACGAATTTTCTTTAAAGTCTGTCTTTAAATACAAATGAAGTTCAACTTTAGCAAGGCTGATGGTAAACTGGCCCTAACAAGTCCACTTTATTGCGTGCTCATTGACTTTCTCCTATCAGAGCTGTTTAACAAGCCCACTTGATACATGCTGTTTAATCTGTCACGCGTATCAGTGGCTCATGGTTGCTTAAAGCCTATGTCTGAACTTGAGCACAGAGCCAGAGCATCATTCAATCCTTGAATCCCATCATTCAAGGATGACAAACTCCACTTTCTCTGCATCAAGACAGCTCATAACTTTTTAACAGTCTCTCCTGATGGTCTCATATCATCTGCTCTAATCAATAACCATACACTATCATTACAATGTAGACCACAGCTCAAAGGTCTGAGGTGAATTAGAAATGTCTTGTTTTCTGAATAGACTCAAATTTGGTTTCAGATTGAATCACAGCAATTAATCAAAAGCGTAAATAATCATATAAATGCTTAATATTAACACTGATCACAAATCATGAATGATTTTTAATAGTATATCTACAGAGGTGTTCAGAGACCCATTTTCAGCAATAATCCCTCCTGTGTTCAGTGGTACATTGTCTTATCTAATGCAAGCTTAACACATTAAAAGCCTAACTTATCACTCAAAACAGCTTTTTAAGACATTTCAGCACAAACTCAAACTATTGTGGGGATTAAAGAAACAATAAATGTGTCTGGATCATCCCAGTTTCTGTTTTTAACCTCGTTAAAGCAAGTTTACATTTTCCTCTAAAGGGGCTGCAACACCCAGCTGCACAAAACCTTCACTTTTCCAACAGTTTCACTCTTTGAATATTTTTCATTTCAATCAGAATTTTCCAATAGATTTGTAGAAGAAAATTATTTTCTTTCATGCATCACCAACTGAACCTTTTATGTAAACGTTTCAAGTTGCAGCCTAACCTCGTTTCATTTTGCTTAGCAAAGTACTTTTCAACTCTAATAATTAGTAAGAGAATTTTTCTCATCATCTATTGGTCATCTGACCTGATAAACTTCAATTGACATTATAACACAGGAGTGATTGTCTCTAAAAATGGGCTCCTGCACGCTTGCAGACATTTTTCCATCACAACTTATGGATGATGAATGATTTGATTAAAGCTGTGAAAACATTACTGATAACCTTCATGTGAGATTACATTAAAGCCATTTTTTTTATTAAAATCAGGGACTTTTCTAACTGACCTCCAACCTTTGAGCAGCAGTGTGTACTGTATGTTTGTATGTAACTGTATCTGACCCGGATTTTATCACCAGTTTCAAATACGAATTTTCTTTAAAGTCTGTCTTTAAATACAAATGAAGTTCAACTTTAGCAAGGCTGATGGTAAACTGGCCCTAACAAGTCCACTTTATTGCGTGCTCATTGACTTTCTCCTATCAGAGCTGTTTAACAAGCCCACTTGATACATGCTGTTTAATCTGTCACGCGTATCAGTGGCTCATGGTTGCTTAAAGCCTATGTCTGAACTTGAGCACAGAGCCAGAGCATCATTCAATCCTTGAATCCCATCATTCAAGGATGACAAACTCCACTTTCTCTGCATCAAGACAGCTCATAACTTTTTAACAGTCTCTCCTGATGGTCTCATATCATCTGCTCTAATCAATAACCATACACTATCATTACAATGTAGACCACAGCTCAAAGGTCTGAGGTGAATTAGAAATGTCTTGTTTTCTGAATAGACTCAAATTTGGTTTCAGATTGAATCACAGCAATTAATCAAAAGCGTAAATAATCATATAAATGCTTAATATTAACACTGATCACAAATCATGAATGATTTTTAATAGTATATCTACAGAGGTGTTCAGAGACCCATTTTCAGCAATAATCCCTCCTGTGTTCAGTGGTACATTGTCTTATCTAATGCAAGCTTAACACATTAAAAGCCTAACTTATCACTCAAAACAGCTTTTTAAGACATTTTAGCACAAACTCAAACTATTGTGGGGATTAAAGAAACAATAAATGTGTCTGGATCATCCCAGTTTCTGTTTTTAACCTCGTTAAACCAAGTTTACATTTTCCTCTAAAGGGGCTGCAACACCCAGCTGCACAAAACCTTCACTTTTCCAACAGTTTCACTCTTTGAATATTTTTCATTTCAATCAGAATTTTCCAATAGATTTGTAGAAGAAAATTATTTTCTTTCATGCATCACCAACTGAACCTTTTATGTAAACGTTTCAAGTTGCAGCCTAACCTCGTTTCATTTTGCTTAGCAAAGTACTTTTCAACTCTAATAATTAGTAAGAGTATATTTCTTGTCATCTATTGGTCATCTGACCTGATAAACTTCAATTGACATTATAACACAGGAGTGATTGTCTCTAAAAATGGGCTCCTGCACGCTTGCAGACATTTTTCCATCACAACTTATGGATGATGAATGATTTGATTAAAGCTGTGAAAACATTACTGATAACCTTCATGTGATATTACATTAAAGCCAATTTTTTATTAAAATCAGGGACTTTTCTAACTGACCTCCAACCTTTGAGCAGCAGTGTGTACTGTATGTTTGTATGTAACTGTATCTGAGCTGGATTTTATCACCAGTTTCAAATACGAATTTTCTTTAAAGTCTGTCTTTAAATACAAATGAAGTTCAACTTTAGCAAGGCTGATGGTAAACTGGCCCTAACAAGTCCACTTTATTGCGTGCTCATTGACTTTCTCCTATCAGAGCTGTTTAACAAGCCCACTTGATACATGCTGATTAATCTATCACGCGTATCAGTGGCTCATGGTTGCTTAAAGCCTATGTCTGAACTTGAGCACAGAGCCAGAGCATCATTCAATCCTTGAATCCCATCATTCAAGGATGACAAACTCCACTTTCTCTGCATCAAGGCAGCTCATAACTTTTTAACAGTCTCTCCTGATGGTCTCATATCATCTGCTCTAATCAATAACCATACACTATCATTACAATGTAGACCACAGCTCAAAGGTCTGAGGTGAATTAGAAATGTCTTGTTTTCTGAATAGAGTCAAATTTGGTTTCAGATTGAATCACAGCAATTAATCAAAAGCGTAAATAATCATATAAATGCTTAATATTAACACTGATCACAAATCATGAATGATTTTTAATAGAATATCTACAGAGGTGTTCAGAGACCCATTTTCAGCAATAATCCCTCCTGTGTTCAGTGGTACATTGTCTTATCTAATGCAAGCTTAACACATTAAAAGCCTAACTTATCACTCAAAACAGCTTTTTAAGACATTTTAGCACAAACTCAAACTATTGTGGGGATTAAAGAAACAATAAATGTGTCTGGATCATCCCAGTTTCTGTTTTTAACCTCGTTAAAGCAAGTTTACATTTTCCTCTAAAGGGGCTGCAACACCCAGCTGCACAAAACCTTCACTTTTCCAACAGTTTCACTCTTTGAATATTTTTCATTTTTTACAATCAGAATTTTCCAATAGATTTGTAGAAGAAAATTATTTTCTTTCATGCATCACCAACTGAACCTTTTATGTAAACGTTTCAAGTTGCAGCCTAACCTCATTTCATTTTGCTTAGCAAAGTACTTTTCAACTCTAATAATTAGTAAGAGTATATTTCTTATCATCTATTGGTCATCTGACCTGATAAACTTCAATTGACATTATAACACAGGAGTGATTGTCTCTAAAAATGGGCTCCTGCACGCTTGCAGACATTTTTCCATCACAACTTATGGATGATGAATGATTTGATTAAAGCTGTGAAAACATTACTGATAACCTTCATGTGATATTACATTAAAGCCAATTTTTTATTAAAATCAGGGACTTTTCTAACTGACCTCCAACCTTTGAGCAGCAGTGTGTACTGTATGTTTGTATGTAACTGTATCTGAGCTGGATTTTATCACCAGTTTCAAATACGAATTTTCTTTAAAGTCTGTCTTTAAATACAAATGAAGTTCAACTTTAGCAAGGCTGATGGTAAACTGGCCCTAACAAGTCCACTTTATTGCGTGCTCATTGACTTTCTCCTATCAGAGCTGTTTAACAAGCCCACTTGATACATGCTGATTAATCTATCACGCGTATCAGTGGCTCATGGTTGCTTAAAGCCTATGTCTGAACTTGAGCACAGAGCCAGAGCATCATTCAATCCTTGAATCCCATCATTCAAGGATGACAAACTCCACTTTCTCTGCATCAAGGCAGCTCATAACTTTTTAACAGTCTCTCCTGATGGTCTCATATCATCTGCTCTAATCAATAACCATACACTATCATTACAATGTAGACCACAGCTCAAAGGTCTGAGGTGAATTAGAAATGTCTTGTTTTCTGAATAGACTCAAATTTGGTTTCAGATTGAATCACAGCAATTAATCAAAAGCGTAAATAATCCTATAAATGCTTAATATTAACACTGATCACAAATCATGAATGATTTTTAATAGTATATCTACAGAGGTGTTCAGAGACCCATTTTCAGCAATAATCCCTCCTGTGTTCAGTGGTACATTGTCTTATCTAATGCAAGCTTAACACATTAAAAGCCTAACTTATCACTCAAAACAGCTTTTTAAGACATTTCAGCACAAACTCAAACTATTGTGGGGATTAAAGAAACAATAAATGTGTCTGGATCATCCCAGTTTCTGTTTTTAACCTCGTTAAAGCAAGTTTACATTTTCCTCTAAAGGGGCTGCAACACCCAGCTGCACAAAACCTTCACTTTTCCAACAGTTTCACTCTTTCAATATTTTTCATTTTTTACAATCAGAATTTTCCAATAGATTTGTAGAAGAAAATTATTTTCTTTCATGCATCACCAACTGAACCTTTTATGTAAACGTTTCAAGTTGCAGCCTAACCTCATTTCATTTTGCTTAGCAAAGTACTTTTCAACTCTAATAATTAGTAAGAGTATATTTCTTATCATCTGTTGGTCGTCTGACCTGATAAACTTCAATTGACATTATAACACAGGAGTGATTGTCTCTAAACATGGGCTCCTGCACGCTTGCAGACATTTTTCCATCACAACTTATGGATGATGAATGATTTGATTAAAGCTGTGAAAACATTGCTGATAACCTTCATGTGATATTACATTAAAGCCAATTTTTTATTAAAATCAGGGACTTTTCTAACTGACCTCCAACCTTTGAGCAGCAGTGTGTACTGTATGTTTGTATGTAACTGTATCTGACCTGGATTTTATCACCAGTTTCAAATACGAATTTTCTTTAAAGTCTGTCTTTAAATACAAATGAAGTTCAACTTTAGCAAGGCTGATGGTAAACTGGCCCTAACAAGTCCACTTTATTGCGTGCTCATTGACTTTCTCCTATCAGAGCTGTTTAACAAGCCCACTTGATACATGCTGATTAATCTATCACGCGTATCAGTGGCTCATGGTTGCTTAAAGCCTATGTCTGAACTTGAGCACAGAGCCAGAGCATCATTCAATCCTTGAATCCCATCATTCAAGGATGACAAACTCCACTTTCTCTGCATCAAGGCAGCTCATAACTTTTTAACAGTCTCTCCTGATGGTCTCATATCATCTGCTCTAATCAATAACCATACACTATCATTACAATGTAGACCACAGCTCAAAGGTCTGAGGTGAATTAGAAATGTCTTGTTTTCTGAATAGACTCAAATTTGGTTTCAGATTGAATCACAGCAATTAATCAAAAGCGTAAATAATCATATAAATGCTTAATATTAACACTGATCACAAATCATGAATGATTTTTAATAGTATATCTACAGAGGTGTTCAGAGACCCATTTTCAGCAATAATCCCTCCTGTGTTCAGTGGTACATTGTCTTATCTAATGCAAGCTTAACACATTAAAAGCCTAACTTATCACTCAAAACAGCTTTTTAAGACATTTCAGCACAAACTCAAACTATTGTGGGGATTAAAGAAACAATAAATGTGTCTGGATCATCCCAGTTTCTGTTTTTAACCTCGTTAAAGCAAGTTTACATTTTCCTCTAAAGGGGCTGCAACACCCAGCTGCACAAAACCTTCACTTTTCCAACAGTTTCACTCTTTGAATATTTTTCATTTTTTACAATCAGAATTTTCCAATAGATTTGTAGAAGAAAATTATTTTCTTTCATGCATCACCAACTGAACCTTTTATGTAAACGTTTCAAGTTGCAGCCTAACCTCATTTCATTTTGCTTAGCAAAGTACTTTTCAACTCTAATAATTAGTAAGAGTATATTTCTTATCATCTGTTGGTCGTCTGACCTGATAAACTTCAATTGACATTATAACACAGGAGTGATTGTCTCTAAAAATGGGCTCCTGCACGCTTGCAGACATTTTTCCATCACAACTTATGGATGATGAATGATTTGATTAAAGCTGTGAAAACATTACTGATAACCTTCATGTGATATTACATTAAAGCCAATTTTTTATTAAAATCAGGAACTTTTCTTACTGACCTCCAACCTTTGAGCAGCAGTGTGTACTGTATGTTTGTATGTAACTGTATCTGAGCTGGATTTTATCACCAGTTTCAAATACGAATTTTCTTTAAAGTCTGTCTTTAAATACAAATGAAGTTCAACTTTAGCAAGGCTGATGGTAAACTGGCCCTAACAAGTCCACTTTATTGCGTGCTCATTGACTTTCTCCTATCAGAGCTGTTTAACAAGCCCACTTGATACATGCTGATTAATCTATCATGCGTATCAGTGGCTCATGGTTGCTTAAAGCCTATGTCTGAACTTGAGCACAGAGCCAGAGCATCATTCAATCCTTGAATCCCATCATTCAAGGATGACAAACTCCACTTTCTCTGCATCAAGGCAGCTCATAACTTTTTAACAGTCTCTCCTGATGGTCTCATATCATCTGCTCTAATCAATAACCATACACTATCATTACAATGTAGACCACAGCTCAAAGGTCTGAGGTGAATTAGAAATGTCTTGTTTTCTGAATAGAGTCAAATTTGGTTTCAGATTGAATCACAGCAATTAATCAAAAGCGTAAATAATCATATAAATGCTTAATATTAACACTGATCACAAATCATGAATGATTTTTAATAGTATATCTACAGAGGTGTTCAGAGACCCATTTTCAGCAATAATCCCTCCTGTGTTCAGTGGTACATTGTCTTATCTAATGCAAGCTTAACACATTAAAAGCCTAACTTATCACTCAAAACAGCTTTTTAAGACATTTTAGCACAAACTCAAACTATTGTGGGGGTTAAAGAAACAATAAATGTGTCTGGATCATCCCAGTTTCTGTTTTTAACCTCGTTAAAGCAAGTTTACATTTTCCTCTAAAGGGGCTGCAACACCCAGCTGCACAAAACCTTCACTTTTCCAACAGTTTCACTCTTTGAATATTTTTCATTTTTTACAATCAGAATTTTCCAATAGATTTGTAGAAGAAAATTATTTTCTTTTATGCATCACCAACTGAACCTTTTATGTAAACGTTTCAAGTTGCAGCCTAACCTCATTTCATTTTGCTTAGCAAAGTACTTTTCAACTCTAATAATTAGTAAGAGTATATTTCTTATCATCTATTGGTCATCTGACCTGATAAACTTCAATTGACATTATAACACAGGAGTGATTGTCTCTAAAAATGGGCTCCTGCACACTTGCAGACATTTTTCCATCACAACTTATGGATGATGAATGATTTGATTAAAGCTGTGAAAACATTACTGATAACCTTCATGTGATATTACATTAAAGCCAATTTTTTATTAAAATCAGGGACTTTTCTAACTGACCTCCAACCTTTGAGCAGCAGTGTGTACTGTATGTTTGTATGTAACTGTATCTGACCTGGATTTTATCACCAGTTTCAAATACGAATTTTCTTTAAAGTCTGTCTTTAAATACAAATGAAGTTCAACTTTAGCAAGGCTGATGGTAAACTGGCCCTAACAAGTCCACTTTATTGCGTGCTCATTGACTTTCTCCTATCAGAGCTGTTTAACAAGCCCACTTGATACATGCTGATTAATCTATCACGCGTATCAGTGGCTCATGGTTGCTTAAAGCCTATGTCTGAACTTGAGCACAGAGCCAGAGCATCATTCAATCCTTGAATCCCATCATTCAAGGATGACAAACTCCACTTTCTCTGCATCAAGACAGCTCATAACTTTTTAACAGTCTCTCCTGATGGTCTCATATCATCTGCTCTAATCAATAACCATACACTATCATTACAATGTAGACCACAGCTCAAAGGTCTGAGGTGAATTAGAAATGTCTTGTTTTCTGAATAGACTCAAAATTGGTTTCAGATTGAATCACAGCAATTAATCAAAAGCATAAATAATCATATAAATGCTAAATATTAACACTGATCACAAATCATGAATCATTTTTAATAGAATATCTACAGAGGTGTTCAGAGACGAATAGTTATGTCTATAACTTCTGTTCCCTGAAGGAGAGGAACGAGGTACAACACATAAGTATGGGATATCACGCCCTCGCGTGTCCTGGCTGAAGAAACCTTTAATCACGCCTTTAAGGCTGATGACGTGTGATGACACGCGCATGGCCCCGCCTGCACATATAGCCGCTGTCATCACAGTCATCCCTCAGTTCGATAGCCGCTCTTCACCGAGCCAAACTGCTCAGTGGGGCCACCTTGTGTTGTACCTCGTTCCTCTCCTTCAGGGAACAGAAGTTATAGACATAATTATTCGTTCCCTTTCAGTCGATTCACTCGGTACAACACATAAGTATGGGACATATATACACGCCCCATCGGACCACCACATCCTTAGTGAGTGGTAGACCCAGCAGAAAGGACAGCATGAGCCACCGAAGGGGCTGTAACGTCCAACCGATAAAACCGCACAAAAGTGTGCGGTGATGCCCAACTACCTGCCGCACAAATATCAGCTACAGGCACCCCTTTAAAAAGAGCCCATGAGGTTGCCATCCCCCTGGTGGAATGAGCTCTCACCCCGTGGGGCAAAGCAAGACCTCTGGTGCCGTATGCCAGTGAGATAGCTTCTATAATCCAGTGGGACAGCCTCTGTTTCAACAGAGCTCTACCTCTATTTGGATTAGCGAAGCAGACAAACAGCTGGTCACATAAACGCACATTCTGAGTGCGCTCAATGTAGGTGCGTAGCACACGCACTGGACAAAGAGAATGCATCCTCCTCTGCTCCTCAGACGCAAAAGGAGGGGAGCAAAAACTCAGCAACTCAAACTCCATTGAGCTAGAAGATGCAGGCATGATCTTGGGAAAATAGGCAGCATTTGGACGCAATACGACCTTGTGGCCATCAGAAGAGAACTGTGTGCAGGAGGGATGCACAGAGAGCGCATGAAGGTCACCCACTCGCTTTGCCGAAGCCAAAGCGAGAAGTAATGCAGTCTTATATGAAAGAAATTTCATATCCACAGACTCAATGGGTTCAAACGGGGGGCTACAAAGGGCCTCCAGCACCAAAGACAAGTCCCAAGCAGGAACACTGGACTTAAGCACGGGCCTCAGCCGGCGAACTCCTTTCAGAAAATGTATGGCGAGGGGATGCGCACCTAGTGTCACCCCGTCAAAGCCAATATGACAAGCAGATATAACTGCCAAATAAACCTCAATTGTCGAAAATGAAAGGCCCTTATCCAGCAGCTCCTGCAGGAATGTCAAAACATCCACAATAGAGCACTAAAATGGGAGAGTGTGGCGGTCCTGGCACCATTGCTCGAAGGCTCGCCATTTGTAAGCGTACAAGCCTATAGTAGATGAGGCCTTAGCGCTCTGAATTGTCGCTATCACACTAGGTGGCAAACCCTTAGCAATCAAGTTTAACCTCTCAGCAGGTAAGCATGAAGGCGCCACAGATCTGGGCGCGGATGAAACACTTCTCCTCCCGCCTGAGAGAGGAGATCCCTGCGGAGAGGAAGCTGCCAAGGACTCGCTGCTAGCAGGCTGATTATCTCTGCATACCACGACCTTGTGGGCCACCAAGGGGCCACTAGAATCAGAGAGAGGGAATGCAGACGCACTCTCTCTAGAACTGGAGATATCATTTCCACTGGGGGAAATGCATACAGGAGCACGTCTGGCCATTGGTGCGCTAGCGCGTCCAAGCCCAAGGGTGCATCGTGGTCGATTATGGAGAAGAACAGGGGGTAGTGAGTATTTACCCTGGAAGCAAAAAGATCTATTTGCGCCTTGCCAAATAGGTCCCAAATCTGAGCCACTATTAAAGGGTGTAACCTCCATTCTCTCACCAGAGGACCCCCCCCTGGAGAGAAGGTCCGGCCCCAGGTTCAGGTGGCCCGGGACATGGGTGGCTCTTAGAGACAGAAAATGAACACTGCACCATAACAGCAGAGAGCGAGACAGGAGCAGCCCGGGCTCCCTCCATGGACTGAGAGCTAGCATGCAAGACGCGGTTACCGGCAGCCTCCTCCGGAGGTGACGCGATGCACACAAACGGTGAGAGAGAGTCCAGCGTTGAAACGCTCTCATTTTTAACAGTCCAAGTGGCACTACGGCGATCATAGATGCCATCATGCCCAACAAGCTTAATATCGTCTGGAAACGCAGTCTGCGTCCCAACTGAAACTGAGCGAGGCAGCGATGAAACGCGGCCACTCTGTGCTCCGACAAACGTGCACGGCTGGAAAGCGAGCATATTTCCAAACCGAGAAAAGTAATCTGCTGACTCGGGATTAGCGAGCTCTTTTGAAAGTTCACAGAGAACCCCAGTGTCTGAATGTGTGACAGAACCAGCGACAGCTGTGTCTCCGCCTGCTCTCTGGAGCAAGCTACGAGAGCCCAGTCGTCTAGGTAGGCTAACATACTGATGCCTCTCTCTCTGAGGGGCGCTAGCGCTGCCTCGGCACATTTCGTAAAGGTGCGAGGAGCGAGCGACAGCCCGAACGGCAGCACTAGGTATTCGTAGGCTACGCCCTCGAATGCAAACCTCAGAAACTGCCTGTGTTTCGGGTGTATAACCACATGAAAATAAGCATCTGTTAGATCGATTGTTGCAAACCAATCTCCCGGGCCGACCGCATTCAAGAGCTGTCTGAGTGTTAGCATCTTGAACCTGTACGTTCGTAGATACGTGTTCAAGACTCGCAGGTCGAGGATGGGACGAAGCCCTCCCCCTTTTTTCGGAACAACAAAATAACGGCTGTACCAACCTTTGTCTGTCTCCGAAGCGGGGACCACTCGTATTGCCCTTTTCTGCAATAGCGCCTTTATTTCCTCTCTGAGTATCATGGCCGCCTCGGTGTTGACAGTCGTGTTTACGACTCTTTGGAAACGGGGCGGCTTGACCCGGAACTGCAACCGGTAACCCATGGCAACGGTTCGCAGCACCCACGGAGAGGGGGCGCAAGCGCGCCACTGAGGGAAGTGAGCAGCCAGCCGGCTGACCTGCAGCACCGTCGGCGGGGCGTTGTCGCCCCCCAGTGTGTCTGCAGGGGACTGCATCACCTGCCTGACCTGGCTCATTCTTCCTGCAGGCTGAGCATTTGTGATTGTTTGAGAATAAACAACACTCTTTATTGATTGTAACATGGAAACATGTACATTTATACATTTTGTTGGAGGCACCTTTTCTGGGGCACAACAATGAAAAACAGCGGGAACACTCGATGTGGTCACCTGAACATTTAACACACCTGAACAGGGAGTTACCTGAGGCATTTTGTGTGCAGGGGTTTTGTGCTTGGGAGACAGTGTTAGGAAAGTGCAGCGCCTTCTGGGGCTGACAACCTGAACAGAACTTAAGCGGCACCTCTTGTGCGGCAACAGAGGGGTAAAAACAGCGTCTCCCTGCTGCTGGACCCCTCTCCACTCGAAACCACAGCTAGGAGGGCTGAGGCTTCTTCCTCCTGGGCGTCGGATCCCGCCGGGGGCCCGAGGGTGGGCCTTTGCTCCAGGCCGACTGGCGTGGAGCTCGGGCCGGAGGATGTGCTCTCGCTGGCGGCACACCCACTTCAGCAGTGGGCGCCGGTCTCTTGCCAGTCGGCAAAGGAGCGGCGGGCCTGTGAGAGCTAGCTGCGGGCTTTGGCTTCGGCTGACGTCTGGGGATGATGTCGCGCAGAGCTTCCGTCTGCTTCTTCCTCAGATCGAATCTAGCCTGAATGGCTTCAAGTGAATGTCCGAATAACCCAGCCGCAGACACTGGTGCGTCCAGATATACAGCTCTGTCCCTATCCGGGACATCAGAGAGGGTCAGCCACAGGTGCCTCTGCGCCACTACCGTCGAAGCCATCCCTCTGCCCAGGGAGAGCGCTGCACAGCGAGACGCACGGAGGATGTAATCTGTGGCGACTCTGACCTCGTTAAGAAGAGGTGCCAGCGGGCTGTCATCAGGAACCAGCGATCCGAGCTCCGCCAGGCACATTGCCTGGTACGTCTGGAGCATGGTGACAGAGCTCATGGCACGAGCAGTGCCGGCCTGAGCTCTATAAATCTTCTCCAGCTGCAAAGCAGAGAATCTGCAGTGCTTGGACGGCAGAGTTGCGGGGCCGCCGACACCATGGTTATGGGACGGGGCCAGATAAGCAGCCAGAGACGGCTCCATAGGGGGTGGGTTAGCTAAGCCAGTCCCCTCGGCGCCGTCCAATTCCATGTACTGTCCATACCCGGGCACAGTGACGCGGGTAGACAGAGGTTTGTCCCATGATGCTGTTAGCTCGCAGAGCAAGTCTGGGAACATGGGAAGGCAGTTTTTGGCCGTTGCGGGCTCCGGTGGGAGGAAAAACCCCGCGAGGGCCAGTCCACCTGCAGCTTCTCAGCAGCACGGCGAAACAGGGAGAAAAGAGAGGTGTCGTCGTGGCCGACCGGCGCAGCAGCGGCAGTACATTGGGCCGACAATGAACTCTCCTGCTCATCCTCCGACAAACCATGGATGTCCAGGCCGATGTCCAGCACGTCATCGTCGTCAACCCAGGCTGAAGCCCGTCAGCGCTCCTGCATGGTTCCGGCTTGTCATCGGCTAACCCGTCAACATATTCCATGTGGTCAGCCCAGCTAATTGCGGGGACATCGACCGGAAAATCCTCGTCTTCGGACTCGGACGAAGCCGGGGCTCCAGACTCGGAAAGGAGAGGGTCATGCCGTGCGACAGCCGAGCGTCCCAGCACTTTTTCCACAAACGTCACCCGTCTTTCCAGGGTCGAGCGCCGGAGCTGGCGACAAAACGCACAGGCTTCGGGCTCCGTCAACGCTCAGACAGGGCAGGCATCGTGCTGGTCGCTGTCGTGCAAAGAGAAACTGCATCCCTGAGGACAGGGGCGAACAGAAGATTTCTGCTTTGCTCGCTTCGGTTTGGAGTACATTCCAAAACACAAAGCAAAAAGCTGCACGGGAAAACTTGAAATTAGCGCTCCGCGGGCAGCCTACACACCAACTGCGCGGTGGAAGCTAACACCAACAGGGGCAGTTAAGCTAAGTTCAAGTCGGCAGACAACGGAGCTAACTAGCAGCAGCTAGCTAGCCCAACTCAGCAGAGGTGTTCTCAGCGAGGTGAAGAGCGTAAGAACTGAGGGATGACTGATGACAGCGGCTATATGTGCAGGCGGGGCCGTGCGCGTGTCATCACACGTCATCTGCCTTAAAGGCGTGATTAAAGGTTTCTTCAGCCAGGACACGCGAGGGTGTGATATCCCATACTTATGTGTTGTACCGAGTGAATCGACTGAAAGGGAACCCATTTTCAGCAATAATCCCTCCTGTGTTCAGTGGTACATTGTCTTATCTAATGCAAGTTTAACACATTAAAAGCCTAACTTATCACTCAAAACAGCTTTTTAAGACATTTTAGCACAAACTCAAACTATTATGGGGATTAAAGAAACAATAAATGTGTCTGGATCATCCCAGTTTCTGTTTTTAACCTCGTTAAAGCAAGTTTACATTTTCCTCTAAAGGGGCTGCAACACCCAGCTGCACAAAACCTTCACTTTTCCAACAGTTTCACTCTTTCAATATTTTTCATTTCAATCAGAATTTTCCAATAGATTTGTAAAAGAAAATTATTTTTCTTTCATGCATCACCAACTGAACCTTTTATGTAAACGTTTCAAGTTGCAGCCTAACCTCATTTCATTTTGCTTAGCAAAGTACTTTTCAACTCTAATAATTAGTAAGAGTATATTTCTTATCATCTGTTGGTCATCTGACTTGATAAACTTCAATTAGCATTATAACACAGGAGTGATTGTCTCTAAAAATGGGCTCCTGCACGCTTGCAGACATTTTTTCATCACAACTTATGGATGATGAATGATTTGATTAAAGCTGTGAAAACATTACTGATAACCTTCATGTGATATTACATTAAAACCTATTTTTTATTAAAATCAGGGACTTTTCTAACTGACCTCCAACCTTTGAGCAGCAGTGTGTACTGTATGTTTGTATGTAACTGTATCTGAGCTGGATTTTATCACCAGTTTCAAATACGAATTTTCTTTAAAGTCTGTCTTTAAATACAAATGAAGTTCAACTTTAGCAAGGCTGATGGTAAACTGGCCCTAACAAGTCCACTTTATTGCGTGCTCATTGACTTTCTCCTATCAGAGCTGTTTAACAAGCCCACTTGATACATGCTGATTAATCTATCACGCGTATCAGTGGCTCATGGTTGCTTAAAGCCTATGTCTGAACTTGAGCACAGAGCCAGAGCATCATTCAATCCTTGAATCCCATCATTCAAGGATGACAAACTCCACTTTCTCTGCATCAAGACAGCTCATAACTTTTTAACAGTGTCTCCCTGTCCTCATACTTTTATATATTCTTCTGTAATAGATAACTATACGCTATCATTGCAATCTACACTACAGCTCAAAAGTTTGAAGTGGTTTATAACCATGTGATCAGTTCACACATCAGTGTCTAAAAAACACCAATTTTTTAGCTGTGTCTATCATCAAAAATTGAGTTGATTGCAAACTCTCCCTAACAAGTTCACTTTATTGCGTGCTCATCAATCTCCTCTACAGCTCAAAAGTTTGAAGTCAGTTAGAAACGTCTTTTTTTCTTAAAAAAAACAAGATTCTTTTCATATTTTGTAAATTAGTTGTGAATGCAAATAAATATTATTGCTTAAAACTTGCATTGATCACCAATTATGATTGATGTTTGATAAAATATTACCTGGTGTATGGATACAACAATAAAGGAGGTGTATGGATTACAACAATAGCAGCGAGTGTGTAGATTATATTACCTATCCTCAGTTTATCACATTAAATCTCAGCCTACTAGTGACCCAGCATTTTTCAAAATACAGCCGCGCTAACCAACATCATTTTTTCAAGTAATATAAAAATCTATTTTATTTATTACCTTTTTAAACATCTGATTTTTCTTTCTAATGTCATTTAAACAAGTTTGCACATTTGTATAACAACAGTTGGACCTCCAGATATTTTAAGCTTTCATTTTCATTCTCAGTGTGACACATAGATTTGTTTTCGTCTCTTTCAATAAGAAAGTCAAATCTTCAAACCCCAAAGCAAACTTTGTTTCTTTCAATCATTCCAATATTTTTCATCTCCTGTTAATTGCAGTTAACCAGGGCTTAGCTACTCTGATCTACAGTGATTTTGGGGGTGTGGATACCTAATTTTTTCACAGGTGCAGAGCCTTTTTCTACAAAATTATGAACAAACTGCATTTTTTAAAATTACCATTAACATTAATGTAGACTGACAAGTAACTCAACATGTGACACAGTGATCAGTAGAGAAGAAAGAAAATAACCCATTTCAAAATTTCTAGTTCAGATCAAAATTATTGTTCTGATTAAGGAAACAGTAAATTTGGCCACGTTATTGTTCTGATCCTCCAATTTTCCCTTTCCAATGTGACTACATAAAATTCAACTTTTGTTGTTTTTTTTTAAATAAAAACAGATGCAGACCCAGATATTTCTGGCAGTTAGAATCCTCCAACAACCTTTCAAAAGAAACATTTTTTGTCTTTCCTCAATTTTGAGAGTAACTGAACCCACAAACCTGAAGCTCCAGACCCCAAACTAACCAAATGTAATGTTTCCTTAATCAGCACAGTCATTTTTAACTCTTTGTGTGTTATGTTTACTCACAGTTTTGATGCTTGCTTCTTTGACTTGATCCACGATTAGCTCTGCACCATCGCTCTGCTGTTTTCTCTCTCCTCATGCTTCTCCTTCATGCGTCCTGTCCTCAGATATAGTCCAACCTGCCTCCTTGTTTCCTCCTTGACTGGTATTCGCAAAATTTCCAGTTAAATTAAGAGAAATCCATAAAAAGTTTTCCTGCTTCAAAAGCTCTTCCAGTTGCCTGTCTTCTTGTCCTCTTTTAAATGTGCATCTTTCTACATTTGTATTTATTTGACTTCATATTGCCATGACAACATAGCACAGAGCATCATGGTAGATTAAGGCAGGGGGTTCTGTCCTCTGCAGAAATGCTGGTGTTCCATAGTGATGTAAAAGTATGTTAATAATCTTTAAACAGACACTCACTGATCCTGTAAGAGCAGGAATTTAACTACAAACCCTCACAGTCCCCATCAGTATCATTCATTCTGCTCTGCAGCAATGGTCACAGTGGCTGCTTTAAGTACGTTTGCCCCATAGAAATCCACTGATGTTCAGTGAGTCCCTTTGACACATATTTAGACCTTCATAATTTTCAGGGTGCATGTGTGTTATATCTCCATCTCATCCTAAACATTGTACCAACATGTAAAAGACAATTAATTTTAATTTAAACTTGTTTTATTCTGAATAAATGTGTGAGATAGCCCTCAGGCCTCTAAATCCACGTCCAGGTTTGGGTGACTACTTGGATTAGGGGAGTATTATTTAGAGCAATGTTTGTCACTTTGGTTAATTGCTCAACTCAGGCCGTTTTTGTTCAGTCTTTTTCTAACTGAACTTTCACATTTAACATGCTAACTGAAGCCTGTAGAGTCTGAGATGTAGCTCTTTTGTTTTCTGTATTGTACAGTCTGACTTAGGGGTGAATATGCTGGGATTGGTGACTGTGTTGCATGTTTTGAATAATCTTCTTCAGAATAGACTTTTGGTGTAAGCTGATAGTGAATGAAAAATACTATAAAAAGCTGCTGTGGTTTTAATTTTCCAAGAGAGGTAATGCACATAATGCAGAGACGAGCGCATGGGGGATATCCAAATTCTAGGATGGCAGCCTGCTGCTGTACACAGGTGGATTCTTCTCAGTCATAGTTCTTAACAACTTGACTGTTTTCTCAAACCACACAAAGAGTGCTGTTTCCATTCTGGGAAGTCTACTCATTGGTGTAGGCAGCTCTTCAAATTCCTGAACATCCTCAGTCTTCAACACACTACAAGCATTTCATCTCTCTTGACTCCAGGTTCATGTTGGTGGACCCAGTTACCTTCATCTGGACCTCATTCAAGCCCCTCCATTTAACGGAGAAGAGATTAAGCTGATTAAAGTGGAGGAAAACCACACCAAAGATGATCCAATCAACACTTTCTGATCTGATCACACAGACTGCTTCAGCTGCTCAATGCGACCAAACAGCTGTTCATTGGGAACAAAGAAGTACTATTCTGTTAATATCAAATAATTCAATGGAATAACATATAAACAGAGTATTACTTTAAATCCACAATTATTGAGAGTAATAAGCACTGTACAGTTGAATGAACAATTTTTTAAATGACAAATAAAGCATCGCAAAATATTTTGTTGATTGTTGATTCCTTGAGTCATGAAGTCGTATTTCTCATAGACAATGTGAATTCATGGTTTTATTGACATGAAGTAAATGTCATTGGTGGGACAAAAAGTTGATATTTAATTATACCTGAAAAGTGCAGAAAAACTCTTGGTGGATTTTACATCAAAAACATTGATTCTTCAAAGTTTATATTTTCATATTAGGTCATGACTAATCTGAAAAAGACAAGACGCCCATGCCTCTCATTACAGAAGCATAAACATGACACGGAGAAAAATTATAATGAGACAAAATAATCACAGCAGCAGGTGACTGTGCTGGATCTCACTGAAAAAAGCTGAACCGACAAATCGAACTGTATGTAGAGATGTATGTAGACAATACTGACAGCAGCAACATGACACAGACAAAAACAGCACATGTAGCATATTTTTATTCATGGTGCAATGTTGCAGAGTGCAAAGATGTTGAAAAAAATATGCAAAAAATAAGTAGTTACTATATAGAGAGTATATACATGAGGATTACAGTGCCCTGCAGCGCTCTGTTGGACTGCTTTGATGTTAGTGTCTATATTGGATGATTGGACGCTGGTGAGTAAGGTGAGCAGGGATAATGGAGATGGGCTCCTCCTGAAGTCTGCTGTCATCTGTACTGTTTTGCACATATATTATCAGTTAGCTGCCCAGCAGCCACCTTCAGTTCAGTTAGCTGCCCAGCAGCTGCCTGTAGCTCAGTGTCTAGTGTTCCCTGCTCAGCAGCCGCCTGTAGCTCAGTGTCCAGTGTTCCCTGCTCAGCAGCCGCCTGTAGCCCAGTGTCCAGTGTTCCCTGCTCAGCAGCCGCCTGTAGCCCAGTGTCCAGTGGTCCCTGCTCAGCAGCCGCCTGTAGCCCAGTGTCCAGTGTTCCCTGCTCAGCAGCCGCCTGTAGCCCAGTGTCCAGTGTTCCCTGCTCAGCAGCCGCCTGTAGCCCAGTGTCCAGTGTTCCCTGCTCAGCAGCCGCCTGTAGCCCAGTCACCTACTCCACCACCGCTTTCATCTCAAATTCAGTCACCGTAGCTCAGTCTTCACCCCCGCTACCCATAGCTCAGGCTCTACCGCAATCAGACTTTCTCCAAACCTTGTTACAGTCCATAGCCCAGTCAGTAGCGCAGTTAGTAGAGGAATCATTAGCTTTGTCATCTGCTCAGTCAGCCGCTCATCTTCACCCTCAGTCAGGGGTCCCTATTGCTGTGTAATCAATTATCGTAAATGGAAATGTTATCAGGAAATGATCAGACAGGAGAGGGTTTTCAGGAAACACTGTTAAATGTTCAGTTTCTATGCCACATGATAAAACAAGATCTAGAGTGTGATTAAAGTGGTGGGTGGGTTCTTTTACATTTTGAGAGAAGCCAATTGAGTCTAATAACAGATTGAATGCCATGTTGAGGCTGTCATTTTTAGCATCTACATGGATGTTAAAATCACCCACAATAATTATTTTATCTGAGCTGAGCACTAAATCTGATAAAAAGTCTGAGAAATCAGACAGAAACTCTGTGTAAGGCCCAGGTGGACGATAGATGATAACAAGTAAGACTGGTTTCTGAGTTTTACAGCTGGGGTGAACAAGGCTAAGCATCAGGCTTTCAAATGAATTAAAAGTCTGTCTTGGTCTTTGGTTGATTAATAGGCTGGTGTGAAAAATTACTGCCACTGATGCTGCCGCTGATACTGTATTGTTCTTTCTTTGTGATTGTTTATGTTTAAGTTGTTTATTGCTGGTTTTTAGTTTGTTTTTTGTCTTTTTGGGAGCTGACACAGTCTCTATTGAGATGGGGGGTTTTTTTTTGGGGGGGGGGGGGGGTAGCAGGAGGAGAGAAGCTGCAGAGAGGCGTGTAAGGCTGCAACTCTGCTTCCTGGTCCCAACTCTGGATAGTCATATTTTGGGGGGTTTAATAAATTTGTCCATATTTCTAGAAATGAGAGCAGCTCCATCCAAAGTGGGATGGATGCCGTCTCTCCTAACAAGACCAGGTTTCCTCCAGAAGGTTTGCCAATTATCTATGAAGCCCACATCGTTTTTTGGACACCACATCAGACAGCCACCAATTTAAGGAGAACATGCGGCTAAACATGTCACTCCTGGTCTGATTGGGGAGGGGGCCAGAGAAAACTACAGAGTCCGACATTGTTTTGGCAAAGTTGCACACCGATTCAATATTGATTTTAGTGACCTCCAATTGGCGTAACCGGGTGTCATTCCTGCCGACGTGAATTATGATTTTACTGAATTTACGTTTACCCTTAGCCAGCAGTTTTAAATTTCCTTCAATGTCGCCTGCTCTGGCCCCTGGAAGACAATTGACTATGGTTGCCAGTGTCTCTAGCTTCACATGTCTGATAACAGAATCACCAATTACCAGAGTTTGACCCCCGGCGTGTGTGTCGCCGAGTGGGGAAAAACGGTTAGACACATGAACAGGTTGGTGGTGTACCTGGGGCTTCTGTTTAGGACTATGCTTCCTCCTCACCGTCACCCTTGGGGTCTGCCGGGGAACAGCTACTGAGGCCTACGCTATCTTCGGCTTCACTGCGTATAGGGGCCTGGCTAGCTACGGGTGAATAAAGGGTGCGAAGCAGAGTCTCCAATTCAGTAATCCTGGCCTCCAGAGCTGCAAATATGCTACATTTGTTACAAGTATCATTACTATTAAAGGAGGCCGAGGAGTAACTAAACATCTGACACAATGAGCAGAAAAGTGCAGGAGGGACAGGTGAAGAGGCCATGGTGCTAGCGAGTCAGCTACGAGCTAAGCTAGGCTAGCAAAACAATAAAGACACAATGAGTGAATACTTTGGCTATAAATTAGGGAGTGACTACAATGACCTGGATGACTTAGTACCTTCACAGACACAGAGTTGAAAATGATAAACTAACTGTGAAATATTTATTTTGAAGCTTTACATTTGCTGTGCTTGTGATTTCACTCACTGAAGAACAAAATAGTTGTATGGATGCATTCACCCCACACATTTCCCTCACTGGGTCTACTGACTGCAGGTGGGAAGACCTGGGCATACTTGTGCGCAATTGTAACAGAACGTGCGACTGGCAAGTCAGGGAGGAGCCAAAAATGTTGTTCTCCCTAAAACTGAATGCTTATAAAACAGTTATGCTGTCTATTGTTATACTGTTCACTGTGTTCGCTCAGTTGAAACTGGTGGTTTAATTGTTTATTGCAGGTCACACCCTGTGCAGACTCCTCTCATGCACTGGTGTCTGACAGCCTGTGGGCCTCATCTAAATATGATGCAGGACTGATTAAAAATTGCAAACCAGTTTACCTCATCTTTTCCTGTCAACTTAGTTGGTTAAGAATTGATATATAAATTAGTTGATTGTTATTAGATCAGGGAAAGATCATTTGATCATAACACAAGTGAATAGAATGTTGCAAATGAGCGGAGACTAACAGACGGAGTTTCTTGTTTCTGATGTATGTGAAGCTTGCACCTAGACATACACGCATGCCTGCTTCAATGGAACAAACTGGCTTTGTCAAATACATGACAGCAATCTCAAACATTTTTATTTTACAAGCTAAGTACAATGATTGGGTGTGTGACTAAACTGAGTGCAACAGTACAAACCTGGGATGAAACATTACAATGAGGTGTTTAGTAAGCATCTGACAGCAAACATTAGTGTTGTGTGAACTGTGCAGCTGCTAACAAAAATTTATTATTGTATTCAGCAGGTGGAACTACGCCAGTTGACACCAGACCCCAGATTCTGTCAGTTAGTTTTGGTTTGGTTCCTCTTTCCAAGAGAAAGGCAGTTTTATGCTTGGACATGTCCTAAACTAGGCCTAATATTTTTTTTCGTAACAGTGCACTTAAGTAAAACCTGTCAGGTGTCATCCCTCCAGGGAATGATATTTTGTGTGTTGTTGATTTAATAATCAGCTCTCTTTTCAGCAGGCCTGCAAAATTGATACTAAAGCGCTATAAAATATTCTTGTTGAAAATAATCAAGTGTGATTCTCTGGATTTCAATGGGCTTTGGAGAAATTCACTTATCTGGGACACTGATCACATCAGGTGGTAAGTCCTGAGTCTAAAAGTGTTGTAGCAATAAAAAACATTTTTTTTTGGTTTTTATTCAAATTATTAGATAAACTTGTTTTGTTATTTTAAAAAACACACAAAGCAAATGTGCTCAAGTTGGCGCTCCGTATTTTGAGGGTAAAGAGCATCGTTCAGCATTACTGTCTGGATTGATATATTGCAGGATGACGTAGAGTCCACAGGGGTTTTTTTGTAGCATGCTTACACATACACATGATAATGGGTAGAGTAGACTCTGGGTCAGGAAGTCCGAACAAAATGACCTGAACTAGCAGTAGGATAATATTAAATAATCAAAGCTAGGCAGAGAGATGTTTTCTGGCCCTTACAGAGGAGGGGGCTGACACGAGACCAGGTTGAGACGCTGACAGAAGAGGATTGGCAGCTGTGTGGAAACACATGGCTACTTGTGGTGCTACCTTAGACTGACTTTGATCACTGATATCAGTTAGATGTTCTTTGTATTTATCCACAGGTCGAGTGGTATTCATTGTCCCTGATGTCAAACATGTGGACATGGCAAAATAGAACGGAACAATGGAGTGCGTGTGTGATGTTTGGTGATGCATGTGTATCTTCATACCTGACAATACTAATGATAATGATTCTTTTACAAAAACAATCAATAAATGGGAAAACATTGGATGATGGATTTTATGATGAGGTTTGATAAACATGTCTCACACTGAATGACTTCCTTATCTTATCAACAGCTTCTCATGAATGAACAAATTCATTTAACTAAAGCTCTCTTTTCGCAAGAGAACAACTAATGCTGTTTAATATTTCCATGTGTACTCTGATGTTTTGGGATGTTTTTCCTTTGTATAATTGCTAACATTTTGCATACAAATGTTAGACTTAGATGAAGAAAAGAGGTTAGTGAGAGTGAGGATGAACGTGCAAAATTTTATCTCTAACACTGTAGAATGATGCACATAGTGAACCTCTCTGAGTATGCTGTTGATGCTGAATGGTGTTGAATTGGAAATTTTGTTTTGGTGATTTTATAAAATAATCAAAGGTGGGATGTAATAGAAAATTTCTATTATATTCATTTAAAGTATTTAAGTGCTCATGCATATGCTTAGTTGTGACACTGCGATAGACTGTTCAGTGAAAGTTTCTAAAACTACATGAACCTATTTCAGCCTCAGCAGTTGGAGAAGACAACTCCCTTTACAGGTGCTGATAACGCCAAGGGCGTAAAACAGTAGACCCATTGTTCAGTTAGGTTTCATAGCGAGGCGCGTGATGTGTGGTATGATCAATTTGTAACTTCCTCCCTCTTCCTTGGAATGCATAAAGGAGTGGGAGCACCACTTCTGTTTCAGAACGCTCATTACCTTGTGTCCCTTTCTATCTGTCCTGTCCTGTTTAATTCTGTCAAGTTCATATGTCTTAGTCCTGTTTGTTTTTTTGTTTTTTTTAGGGTGTTTGTTTAGTTTTGTGTCCTGTTGTGTTGTTGGATTCTGTTCACTTGTGTCTTTTCCCCAGCTGTTTCCTCTCTCCCTAATTGCCTTGTGTGTATTTAATTCCTCAGTTGCTGTCTGCTTGTTGTCTTGTCCGTCCTCACAGAATGTTTTGTTTGAAGATTCATAGATGTTGGATTCTTTGTTTGGCTGGCTCTTTTGAAAATCTGGATTATTTGTTCTCAGTTTAAGTTAATAAAGCTGCTTTTCAGTTTATCCCTCCTGTTTCTGAACCCTTAATTTGGGTCAAGCTCTCCCAGTCATACAGCAAACTTTTCCAGTTTCACTAAAAATGTAAAATTGAAATGCAAAATATGAAACAACAGGCCCTGAAATGTCAAAGCTGAGTAATATTCAAGAATGGATCTTGGCAGTTTTGAAACGCTTCCCAGGATAAGCCACAAAATGTCCAAAATGTCCTTAAATATCCTGCCTATGAACGCAGCTCAGGATTACATGATGTTTATTTCTTAGTGCAGCTGAGTTTGTGTGTTTCTGTGTGTTGCAGAAAACTACAACACTGTTGTTAGCGTTTAGAAATTGCAGGTTATAAAACAGTATGAATGTGTTTTGAAACATGGCGGTGCAGCGTTTATCACTGTCAACTCACAGAAAGAAGGTCCTGGGTTTGAATCTGCCAGCTGGTTGGAGCCTTTCTGTGTGGAGTTGGTCTTTTCTCCCTGTACCTGCGTGGGTTCTCTTTAGGTACTCTAGGCTCGTCTCACAGTCCAAACACATGCATGAATGATTGTGTGTCTCTGTGTTACTCCTGCGATAGACTGCTAACCTGTCCAGTCTGCACCTTACCGTTCACCTCCTGGCACCTGCATAGGCTCCAGTCTCACCACAACTCTGGATTGGATAAGTGATTCAGAGAAAAAAAAAAAGGAGATTTTCAAATGTGGTAATTTTCTTTTTTTATGTCAAATGTTTCACATGAGCATAAACTACAGAAGCATTAGAGCGACACCTTGTGGTCTCTCTTCGCAGCTGCAAATAATAATCCTTTGATTTGAATCATATTCTTCCTCTGCACCATAAACACTCAGACTCTTGGACTCTGACCACGAGTGACGTCCTAGTGGATTCATGAACTGTCAGTGCAGATGCTTGTCAGACACCTCATGTGTGCTAGTTTTTAGTGTGACAAAGAAACAACAGACAACACTTCAACACAGGAAAGAAGCAGCATTTGTTTTGCAATGACTGTGGTGCACAAGTGGTTTCAGCATCCGCACTTTAATCAGTTCGTGCTATAACGTATATGTAATTAACAAAAAAACCATGGCAACCAGAGACTGTATATACCTTTATGCTTATATGCTCTGGATGGGTTAGAGGACAGTGTCTTATTGCCTATAGAACATCTTAACATACATTTTATTGCTGTTTCTTTTTTTTTAAACCCGATTTTTGTCCTTTTCAGCATTTCCAGCAACACTGCAGGTCCTCTTGTTAGGAATCAGTCTGCTCCACTGAGGGAAAGACACGGTTGTTTAAAAGTTTTTGACTCTGTGTTTATTTTCTCATAATTAAATCTGGACTTGTTCTCTTTAACACCCCGAAGAGATGGAACATATTTAATAAAAACACACATTTTATCACCATACATGACGGTTTACATGCAAAGATGGTTTCATATATGACTTCAGAAGCATCACTTTGTGCCTCTGGACCATGTGGAGCCCACCAAAATGACATTTTTTCTCTTCTCCCAGCTTTTTGAATTTCATGTGTATCATATTTGCTTAATGTGGCATTTTTTGTTTTGTTGCTTAAAAATGTGTTGTACAATTTCTATGTTTTGTTTTATGAGAAAAAAAGTCACTGATGAAAAACCTGTCCCTGTTACAGCTCTGGCATTTAAATGTTTTTCTTCTTTTATTGTTCGTCTTTTTTCAGCTGCTCACTCACCACAGGAAATCATCTGCCTCTGAAGATGATTTCCAGATGACTGTGCAGAACCTTCCACAATGACGTCCAACACATACAGACGCATGAAGACGCAGACATAGTGTTTTATCACCATATCGGTTTACATGCAAAGAAGCAGACACACTCACCAAGGGTTTTATCACCATACCTGACGGTTTCCATGCAAAGACGTGACGTCCAACACATGCAGACACACAAAGGCGCAGACGCACTTACAAAGGGAGTTAAGTTTGTTTCCCTAGTACATTTAGAAACAACAGCTGTTGATCAAATTGCTGTACATCTAAATAACATCCAACACAGGATGAAATTACAGAGTTTAAGAAAGGAAACATAAAATTAGGAAACCTGAGTAAAAACAGGGCAGATAATTGTCATTTACACAATAATGAATTGAGATGTTCTTTTATTAAAAACTGAGCCAAAAGAGAACATAAACTGAAGAAAAACGAACTGGCTCAAGGAAAAATATCCGTTGCTATCAGGGCTAGACCACATGAAGATACTTTCAGGGAAGAAGAAATAAAAATGAAATCGTGTGTAATGGTCAATGGAGGAATCTACAAAATCTGGGTTAGTTCTGATATCAGCAACACTTCCTACACTTTTGCAACAAAATTAATTCTTAAAAAAATCTGTTTAATGGCCAAAATATAAAAACGCAGAACAAGAGGTTGGTCAAATACCTGTCATTTTATTTATTTTTTGCCATTTGTTTACAATTCAGGTTGAAATTCAGAGTCTGATCAAAGCTAGCCAGAAAGAAAAATGAAAAGCTTGTTTATGCGCTGGTATATGTTGCTTTAATAGCATCGCTGAAGGTTTATGCCAAAGGATGATCACGCACAAGCATCACTTCATGCCTTTGGACTTTTCAGAGCACCATATTTCTTTGCACTCTCTGTTCACCACCAGTTTGCCGTCATCAGTCAGTTGAAGACGGCACATGTTGCAGTCAGGTCTGGAAGAGTTTGTGTGCCACTTAGGCGTGTCACACTTGCTGTATATGACCAGGTTGCAGTCAGCCTGCATGCACAGACGGACAGCATCTGATCCATAGGTGTCCGAAGCCCACAAAGGCTTCCAGCCATAGATGACAAAGTTACCATCATCCTGCAGCCATAAATCACACATTAGATAACTGTCAACACGCATGACTGGGAAACAAGGCTTTTATGAGCTTCTGAACTGAGAACATTTAAATTAGTCACCTGAAATATAGCTTTGTACTGCTTGTTGTTGGACACCAGGTAGTCTCCCCTGCGGAGCTCATCATTTTTGGACAAGAAGTTTCTGCTCATGATCCTAAAAGGAGAGAATATAGATGAGCTTGTATCCACAATATGCATTTAAAAGCACCAGTAATGTGTGAATCCATCAGTCAGTAGAGATGCGTAGAATACTTACAGTTTTTAATATTTCACACCAGCCAGTCTACAAGCAGAAGAGAAGGGAAGTGTTAAAATTGAAAGCACATCACTCCATCTTTATATCATTTTGACCGGGGGTGGAGCGACAGTCACTGACCTTTACAGTAAAGGGATTGCATTTCCTGAGAAGTGCTTTTTGGTTTTGTTTATTTTTTAAATATCTGATCGTATCTGGCATTTTTTCCTAACAGAATTGTGATCTGAATGCGCTGTGGTGCCAAACACATTTTGTTTTTCAAAAACAGAATCAGAATCAGAATACTTTCACTTTCCCAGGAGCAGAGGCAATGTCACCTGGCAGTACACCTCTGATAACACCACCATCCCAGGGAGGGGCAGAAGTGCCCAGTGGAGAGCGGTGACCGTGTCCCTCAGATGTGTTTATAAGGTCAGGCTTTTTTCTCGTTAAAATTCAGTGACAGGGACGAATTATCACACACATACCATCTTGGATTATCAGTAATAAATTACAGTTTTAACACTTGCAGATTTTTGTTGCACAAATATGACTACAGTTAATTAATCTTGTCATTTTAAAGTGGTGCTGCGGGTGGATGAGTACTACTGTTCAGCAGTTGGGCGATTGTGTGTGCATGTGTGTCTTTGTGTCTCTTTGTGTGTCATTAGTGGGTGGGTATGAATGAGTGGCTTGTGTGTCTGTGTGTGTCCTAGATCTGGGGTTTACTGAGCCTTGATCCCTTTGGGACATAGTCATGGAGGGAGGGGTTCCCTGAGGTGCGTGGCTGGACTTTCTGACACGGCCTGCTCCCTTGGTCCTTGGTGGTCTGAGGCAGCTTGGACTGTGTGGGTGGCTCTTGAGCTGAGAACAGGATCCTGTTATGGGACTCTTACCCTTTGGCCAAGGGCACCCCATCTGGGGCCTCCCTCCTCTTCCTGATGGGATGGATGTACAAATTTTGCCGAGACGTGTGGCCTCTTGGGGGCTGCGGATGGCCCAGATCTTCTGGACCTTTGTCTAATATTAAAATGTATTTGGTGATTTATAATATGTAAGTGTGACAAACCTGCATAAAAATACAAAATAATTGAAGAAAGAGGAGAATATTCTTTTACAGCACGTATTTGCAGGCAGAACGCACAGGCCTGCCTGCCTGTGCGTTCTGCCTGCCTGGATACCAGCTTTAATACTTGGTATCCAGTATTAAAGCTGAGGACTGAGTTTAGCTTTACCTGAGAGTCTGCATTTTGGATCCTTAATCCTGCCTGCCTCACACAGTACATGGCAGGTCCTGAGTATTTGTCAAATTTTTCTCATAATGTTCTCATATGCAGCCCTGTCTAATTCTAACCCTGTTATCCCATCATGACCCAGAAACACTTTCTGTAAGTCAGTTCATGGAAGCAAACTAGCCACCACTAATCGGAAACAGAAATTTAGTTGAGCAACTTTTTGGGTGTAGAAAGTTCAGAAAAAATGGATGTGAAAGCATGAGTGGTTAATTTAAAATAATCTAACAAAAAAATGCAAAATGAAGTTTGCTGATGGTTTGGTGTGTAATGGTGAAAATTCTAGTTTTCACATTGTCATACATTTAGATGTAGGTGTTTTGAATCTCATTCTGTGACACAGGTGTCAAACTCCAGGCCCCGAGGGTCGGTGTCCTGCAGGTTTTAGATGTGTCCCTAATCCAACACAGCTCATTTAAATGGTTGAATGACCTCCTCAACATGTCTTGAAGTTCTTCAGAAGCCTGGTAATGAACTAATCATTTGATTCAGGTGTGGTGACCCACGGACGGCGTCTGATCCTTCAGTGTCTGAAGTCCACAAAGGCTTCCAGCCATAGATGACAAAATTGCCATCACCCTGCAACCACAAAGAAATCACACATTAGATAACTGTCAGCACGCATGACTGGAAAACAAGGCTTTTATGAGATTCTGAACTGAGAAAATTTGAAGTAGTCACCTGAAATATAGCTTTGTACTGCTTGTTGTTGGACACCAGGTAGTCTCCCCTCCGGAGCTCATCATTTTTGGACAAGAAGTTCCTGCTCATGATCCTGCAACACACAACAAAGTCAGAATTTTATTTGTGCACATCAATGAAACCTGTTCTTCTTACATTAGTTTTTATCCAAAAAACTTGATAACAATTGCAAACTTCTGTTCATTTGCAGATATTTAACAGAATGCATTTATTTTAAAGTATACTTACAGGCTTGAATGTCTTTGACCAGTGAGAGTTCAGCAAATTCAGAGAGGTGATGTGTGAGAGGTAAAATTTACATTTTTATACACCACAGATGAGGGCGGTGACAAAAAGTGAAAAGGTGGCTGAGAAAGGGGCATTAAGCCCTCCTTTTTACGCTTTTGTTCGTCTGACATTTAAAATTTGACAGACTATACTTTAATTGTTCTGACCTTTCCATCTTGGCAAATCAGTCAACATCTTTGTATAGAAAAGTGTGATTATACAGCATGCAGCATTCAAGGTCATGCCTTCAGGGACTTTACTAAGTACCTCTTCAACAAATTTTCTCCTGTAAGGGCAAATCCTTTTCTAGGCAGCCCTGTGCTTTGAGTAATTTTAAGTAGTACTTTGAGTTAGCTACGTTAACAATTTCCATTTCTGTCTTCTCACTCTTTTCTCTTAAGACTATAACATTAAAAAATATATGTAATCTGTGCAGTTTAACGGAAAAAACCTGGCTGTCATTCTCACCTTTTTACATTTTTATTTTCCGGTTCTGTTCTGCTCAGTTGTTCAAGTAATACCAGGATATTAAAAGGTGAAGAAAAAAAAAAACAATCTTCAAGGTTTTCAAACAACTTTTAAAGCTTTTAGGATTCAACTTTGAGCCAAATGTAAAAATCATGTTAATTAAATGAAATAGTATTTAGGTTATTGTAGAATTAAATTTACTTGTACGTATTATTACAGTGACATCTGCAGTCTGAAACCAGCTTAACGTTGCTGTGTTCCTTAGAAGCCCTGCAGAAAAGTGGTTATTAGATGAGACAGTCTTTTTGTGGGTGGGCATGTTTCTATGATGAGGAATTTGGCCTGTAAAGAATCTGGATTTCTAACAAGTTTAAACAACACAGTAATGCATTGTTACATTTCCTGGGTAATGCAACGGTTGGGTAATTTATTACACACACAGCTGTTTGTCCTCTTTTTATTATATGTCACACATGGAATGCAATGAGTTCAAAAAGAAAAAAGCACTTCTTTCACACGTTTATCACAAATGAGTGAGTGAATGATAATAATCAAAGTGGAGTATGCATGCAACCAGTTAACTAATGGTTACTACAGATTTCTTTCCATATAGCTTTCTGGATATATTTGAGCTGCAATGGGAAATCTATGTTTTCACAGCCAAAAGTGTAGGAGCGCCACTGTGGTAGACCATTTTTTTGTAGTGATCCAACCTGGCTTTCTTCATCTCCTGAATCAAGAAAGAACACAAAAAGATGAATGTGTGAATATTATTCACACGTAGAAAACTACACAGAAAGCTAAAAAATGTCTAGAGTTTTAAAAGTAAAATAGAGAGCAGAAGAACATCAAAAGCAAAAACATAGAAAAGGACAACAATGTTTTTTTACAACCCAAAATGTGCTTCGGGACATGAGTAATATTACCTCTGTGAATCTCGGTTTCTGGATACAGTGAACGTATGGGTTGGGTTGGGCTTCTATCTGTTCTCCTGATGTTTTGTAGCAAACTGCACAATCCATCAGAGGCTGTGGAGCAATGACAACATGAAGAGCATAACAGTGGTGCTGATGCTTTGATAGACGGTAAAGTTAACACTCCTTTTTTAAAAACATATTTGCTCACTCGATCATTCCTGTAGGGGCATCTCTGAGGGTCAGTCTCAGTTGTTCCTTTCGGACACCTGGTGGGTTTCAGGTGGAAGTGGTGGTAGAAGTATCTCATATCAAATCCACCCTGAAAGAGAACATAGGATAATTTTATGGGGAGCTACAAACACGTTGTTTGATACTTTGAAACTATCCTGCAACCTCAACATTTAGATGAGAGCATGGATCCATCCTGTCTTGTATCAAAAGGACAACGCACTGTGTGGACTTTGCATATTCTCCCCATGTCTGCGTGGGTTCTCTCTGGGTACTCTTGCTTTCTCCCACTGTTTAAAGACATGCAGTTAGTGGGTTTGGGTGACTCTAAATTACCCAAGTGAATGTTGTTGGGTTGTTTTTGGGGGGGGTTTGTCTTTCATTGTTAGCCCTACATCAGGCTGGCGACCTTCCTCTTGCCCTATGCTAGCTCGGAAACCCCGCAACCCTGATAAGGATAAATGGAAGAGAATTGATGGATTGGAAAGGTCGAAAGCACGATGGTTAAGTGGAAACTGCATCTTGGACAGAAACAGCTGCATTATGCTGCTAGGACAACTTCAGCTCTTTCCAAGTATCCGCACACAGCATGCTAACATTGAGCTAGCCAGACAGGATGCTAACGTTAAGCTAGCCAAAAACCCAGAGTGATTTTAAAGCTGACTGAATGCCGACCCCAGCCCAGCAGCCAGACCCTGAACTTCAACAATAAACAAACCAATGAGCAGTCAGCTGCCTCTTTTTCTACCTGCTCATGTTTCTAAAGTTGATCGTTTTAAAGTCTCTGTGTGCTGTTTTTCATTTTTGCTTTGTGTTTTCAGCTTTGTGTTCGACTACACAGCAGGCAATTAATTTGCACAAATGTAATGTCTTTGATATACTGCCTAGTAATTATGGTGACTCTCAAAATAGAGCCATCCCATTGAGAATCAATAAGTGGTAACAATAATTCTAACAAAATTATTGATTCGATAACAAAATCCTTATCATCTTTCTCATCCCTAATGGCTGCTAAAGCCCATAAAATAAATGCAATAAACTGAATCTTTAATGTGTTAGTGTGGGAACAGCAGCCACAGAGAAAATGTTCCACAGAGAAATCTGTTAGAAATGTAGTTTCTTGATGTAATTCCAGTTCAGTGTGCACAGCCCACTAACAGGCTTTTCTTTGGTTGTTTGTGATGGTCAGACTTTAATCTGCAGGGGCTGTAGCCTCCACTTCGCTCCACCTCCTAAACTATGAGACAGTTTCTGGAAAGAGGACACATGTCAGGATGCCAGGAGGCAGAATAAAAGTCCAAATAAATCTTCATGCGCAGAGGTCATGCAGAACAAGGCAAACAATCAAGGACTAAATTCCAAAAACAGCAAACTGATAAACAAGTAAGCAGGCCAAAGGGAACATAAGGGAACCAAGGACTACGAGGAAGACGTGATGAGTGTTATTAACACAAGTGAAATGGAAAACTGGCATACTAAATAGTAGCATATGGGTAATTTAAAGCAACTAACAACACCTAACTACCGATTTTATTTTCTGTTTATTGCAGGTTATTATGCACAAGCTCATTTTCATCAAAGTTTGGAGAATAAAGAACATATTTGCCTGAAATAGCAGATAATCCACTGCAGCTGAGCCTCTTGGCTTGAAAGTACATCACCAGATAAATTGCACTTACGCTGGTGACAGCCAGAGCTTTATTATGAGTGTGTGGAGATATCCATCAAATCTCTCTCTGTTCTTCAGTATACGTGCAGGTACAGTACTCAGCTGAAGTAATCAGCAGATCTGAGATAAAACCAGCTGCAGTTCAGTTATCTGCCTCGCTCTCTCTCCCCACAGCACCCTGCATTTCACCATTCACACGTCCCCACATGTACATCCTGATGTGAAATCCTACAACTTTTTACCAGATATACATCTTTTTTGATTGAAAATAGTAAATGGGCTGTTTCTTATATTGTGCTTTTTTACTCTATTTGAGCACTCAGAGCACTCTATACAACAATACCTATTCAAAAAAGCATGTTTTTTTCTATGCCTCTTTCTAACATTGATATACATTCACACCACAATGAATCCTTTATAGGGCAACTCTGGGTTTCTGTATCTTGCACAAGGACACTTTGGTATGCAGACTGTGAAAGGCTCCAGTGTTTGAAAGTTTCACATTCAACACTTTCAGTTTTAGCTAAACCTCCTCTGTAAGGCCTTATATTTGAAAAAGAAAGGAGTGAAAGGAGTCTTTAATGTGCACATTCTCACAGAGACACACCTCATCCTGTTTTTTTCTCTGCTGAATACATTTTCCTCCCTGACATTTAACATCTTGCGTACAGATAGGAAAACAAGTATGAGCCAGAATTCCCCGGAGCAAGAGAGAGGAAAAGTGTGCCAAGTCAGTGTTAACTGAAAGCAGACTTTTGGTTTTTTTTCTCTTTTTAAGATTGCAATTCAATGTTTGTCTTTTAAATTTAAGCTGAAAATATCCTGCACACATTTAGGAGAGTGTTGTCTTTATCTCACCCCATCAGTGACGCTACATGTTTTCAAAGTGGGTGTCATTATGAAACAAAAAAATCCGAAGAGCTTGTAAAACAGCTAAAGCTAAAAGATGCTTACCTCAGTTTCTAACTTCCCCACAGTTTTTAAAAAGCGATAATGGTGTTGGACCCTAGCGTGGGTGCTGAGCTGTTGCATTGCCAGATCCACTCCTTTCTTGTAGATTTCAGGCAGACCATTGTAAGAATCCTGAGCTTCAGCAGAGTACAGCACAGCAACTGCACAAACCAAAAACAGCAAGCCAGCAGCCATTTTTCTCTGAGTCTGGGAGGAGAGCAGCTTTGAGAATAAAGACCCGAGTTCAAAACAAGTCCTATTATGGCTCTGGGAATCACAAGTGAAACTAAAAACATTGATCATCGACAGACCAGCAGCCGTACTCACTGTTTACTTAATATCCCACCCGCTTTCCTGTAACACTCAGGAGGTCATAGCTTAAAACTTTCCAACAGAAAACATGCTCAGTGCCAAAAGAGGACTTAGATTATTACAATTAAGCCATGGTTCACTGATTCAGATCCTGGAAACAAGCTAAGCATGTGGTGCCAAGCTTTTGGCACCAGGACAAATCTAAAGGTTAGCAGTGATTAGATGAAAAGTTTTATTTTCATTTCATTAGATGGCTCTTTGTTTTTACCAACAAAAAAATAAAACATTTATTTCTGCCAGCAGAACACAAAACAGGCCTTGTGGTGGCTTCAAAACATGATGATCCTTGTTGGACATTTGTGGCAAAAGAAATCAAAGGCTCAGTACTCCAAGGAAAAGTACTTAAAATTCTGCTTAAATCAAAAAAAAAAAAAAAAAAAGTGAATGCACAGGTATTACAGAAAACATTATTATTATATACATTATTTTTCTCCAGTAACCTCTTTGGGCCACAGTGGAAATCATGTGACAAGAAGTCCAACTGAGAGACCTTTCAAGGGTTGATGGACCAAAAAGGTTGGGAAACACTGGTTTAACAAGTTCACGGATTAAATATTCTCTGTGTTTTTAAAGTTTTTCTCAGTCGCTTTGGTGCTTTTCTCAGATCAGAATGAAAATTCTCAAAGCCATTAGTGCAACCTCCACAACATTTAGTCATTTGTGCACATCATAGTAGCAATTTCTCCTTCCTCTGAACAAATTGTAAATGCTTATGGACATGTATCAGTTGCTTTCATACAATTCTCTGCCGTCGACAACATTATCATTTGCTTATGTCATGTTAGTCAAAATGAACTATACTTTTAGATGCTGAATAGTCGTTCCCAATAAAACTAATAGTCTTCATTTCATTGCTTGAGTCATTGCATACAAAATTGGTGAATTAGATGTCAAGCAAATGTTATACCTTTTTTTTATTATTTTTTCCTGGAAATGTCCCCGAAATTGAACAATTTCTCTCAGGTGAACTTCAGCTTTCACTGACGAGGAGGTGTGTGAAGTATCAGTTGTAACCAATGATAAGCCACTTGTTCACAGTCACTCATCAATCAATCCCATGAACCCTCAATTGGCAAGCATATATGAACCGAGCAGGACATAGTGTGTACCATTTCTACGATTCTGTGACACAGAAATGGAAGGTCAGCATCGTGGAAGAGGGGTGAGGATGCGGTGGGGACAAAACAGGGGAAGAGGGAGAAGACGCCAAATACATAGGCCGATTCCTAATGAAATTAGGGCAACACTTGTTGACCATGTTGTCAATCATGGCCTTACAATGGATGAGGCTGGTGCAACCAAATGTTGGAAGAACCACTGTGAATTCAATCATTCAGGAACTGGCTGGGGTAGAAGTGTTTATTTACAGTGACGGCTAAGTACAAATAACCGGAAATAAGAAACAGGGAGCTACTAAAGCCTAGACTGGGAAAAACTAATAAACAAACCTGAAAACATAAGGACATAGGATGATACACAGAGATGACACGGAGAAAGCAGGGCAGAGAGACGCGGAGAAACACTGAATAACACAGACGAACCAACACAGGCAGGCACACACTATAAATACACTCAAGGTAATGTGGGAATGACACACCAGAGGGGAACACAGCTGAACCTAATTAGACAGGAAGTCAGCCACGCAGAAGGCAGTGGCGGCGTGGAAACAGTTTTGGAGGGCAACCAGGAGGTCGCCAGTTCACTAGTTTGTCATAAAGCCCTCTTGGAGGCCGGCTGCATGGAAGACGGCGACGACGTGGGCAGAACCAATCCAAAAGCCAGCTGTGTGGAAGGCAGCAGCGGCGGCCACACCATTCAGTTAGTAAATGCTAATGACAACAGAACGCCACCTGTCATCGTTAAACTGGCTAAAAGACTTGGACTCAGTGCCTCAGAGCCGATGGAGCAAGTTAAGTTTTGTGTTCCACAGCCATGCGTGTTTGAATCAGCTCACCATGATTTCTTGTCAGTATCCACGGAAACTGTTCATGTGACACCTCAAAAGACTCTTTTATCTGAGCCTGCATGTCTGCCTCCTGTTGCTGCGCCCAGGGCAGCTAGGGCTCGGCCTTCCTTTGCACCTGTACCAGTTCCTCGAGTGAAGGAGGCTGAGGTCCAGCAGTTTTTCCCATATTAATGAGGCTCAGGTGAACAACATCCACCACTACAACCTTTACTTCAGTCTTTAGCTCAGTCTCTTGCTTTGTTAACTGCTCTGTTACCTCCTCAGCCGTCTGTTTTGTCATTAGCTCAGTCTTCATTTCAGTTACCAGTTCAGCTATCTGCTCAGTAATGTTCCCTCTAAGCTGCGCACGTGCGCAATTGCGCACCTCATACTGCTGGCACAGTCTCTGCGCACAGAAAATCTGCATTGCATACAAAAAAAATCTAACCTGAATTGAAATTAAAACTTTAACAATTCTGTTTTGCAGTGTTCATAACTAGAACATGAAAATGTAAGTGACCGGCTGCTCCCGTATGGGATTAGAACGATGGCACTTTATCCCATAGTCCAGCCAGTAATGCGATTCACATTCGTATATACGCAGCTAATCAACGTCGTTGACAGGCTATGACAGCGTCCTTACATGCTAACACCGGTGTTTTAGCGAGCAAAGCGGCTGATGTGGAGTGAAGCCACGTTAATGACAAGGTGTATAACCATTGGAGATGTGAGCAGGACAAACGGAACAATTAACGGAAAAAGTGTGGACTTTATACCAGTTTTTAAATTGTGTTGATAGGCCACGTAAAACCAGAGTTATGATAAAAATATCTGCAATCTTTGTTTGTTTTTTCCTGAATACTATTGTTGTTTATATTTACTGCTGCAAGAAACGGTAAAAACTGCGTTTTATAAGGAAAACGCTCGAAAGCACTCTCCACCTGTGAGCAAAAACAAAACCAAAAAACCCCCCACGAAAAATGTCGAAAAATGTACCATGTCGACCAATCATAAAAATGATGCGGCAACATGGCATTTAGTTGTTTAGGAAGGGGGAAGTTTTAGGAGTGACGGTGGTGTTTTGAGATGTGAGAGATTTGAGACGTTTAGCGCAAATCTTGTGTAGTTAGTGTGTAGTGTAGTCAATAGTTTTGTTGTGTGTGTCAGAGCAATGAGGTGACTGCTGAATGTTACAGGTGTTACAGCAGTGATACATCTCCTGTTGTCAGGCCTGCAGGTATCAGGCTGATGTTCTCCTTTATCTCATAGTGGACAGAAATTAATTTTTGGAGTGGCACAAATAATTTGTGTGGCATCAGATTTGATGCAGAACAGCTGATTGTTCTGTAAATAGTTTGAAATGTTTATTTAAAAAAACGCATTGGCTGCATTTTTAGATAAACAGCTGCAAAAAACTTTGTTGTTTGCATAACTCAGTTACTTTTTTTAAGAAGTAACTATATAATTAATTGCCCAACATTGGTCATTATTTACTGTATTCTGCAGACAGAGAGTTATAGGACTCTCTCCCAGACCACAGACTCATACTCATAATACAAGTCAGAGCTTTATTTAAAAAAAGAAAGTTGTGTTTTCAAAATTGGAGTTCAAGTTGTTTTTACTTCTAATGGTGTTAACATACTACACAGGTCATGAACAAGATTTTTTTACATTTTCATTGTAAGTGGGCTAAAGCACTTAATTAAAAGTCTAACATAAATATAAATGCTGTAATTTGGTTATATTAATAAACCATGTAACTTGGATGGATGTGATGCTGGCGTGACCACAGTGCACACGTCTACTGTTGCTCACAGTGGTCCAAGAGACCGCTCAGGGAGTTTGTGTGTTCGCTCAGACACATGAAAGATTAGAGGGAACATTGCTGCTCAGTCACCTGCTCAGCACTCTGCGGCTCCCACGCCGCCGCCTGTTCCTGCTGGAGGCCCAGAAGAGCCCCTCCAGCAATCTTTCTCATTCGCTGGGGGTTCAGGAGAACCGCTCCAGACCAGTGCCACGTCAGCTGGAGGGCCCGAGGAGCCTGCCCAGCCTCATGCCACATCAGCTAGGGGTTCTGGAGCGCCTGTCCAGCCGTCCAAACCTCAATGACCCAAAGCAACACTGTAAAGAAGACAGGGCCAAAATTCCTCCACAATGATGTCAGAGGCTGATAAAGTCAAACCAAAGATGATTACTTCAAGTTTTTGCTGCTAAACCTCATTCAAGTAGCACTTAGTATTTGCAATTAAAGTAAAAGAATTGTTTTGTTTTGTTTTTCAGTTTTTGTCACAGCTGTGGTGGCAGAGTGGTGAACGAAGGGCTCAAATGCAGGCACTAGCTTTGATGTGAGTAAGCTTTATTTTCAAAGTGGTGAGAATACAGACTGAGCGAAGATGGGAAGAACAGAAACTAATATAAACCTAAACTGGCAAAAACTAAAGAAACAAACCTGAAACCATGAATCGCAGAAGAAAATTCAGAAAGATATGCAGGATAACATGCAGGGTGAAGCACAGGGTGAAAAACAGGATAACACGCAGAGGTAACACAGATGGACCAGTCACAAGCAGAGGAAAACACAGGGCTTAAATACACACGGGAGCAATCAGGGAATGGGAGACGGGGGGAATCAGAGCTGAAGAGACAAGGGCAAGGAAAACCAGACACAGCTACACACAGGAAAGGGACTGTCAAAGTAAAACAGGAAATATAACAGGTACACCCAGACAAGAGCTTAACACTAAGACATCAGACATGGGAACAGGGATCGAACACCGAGACGTGGGACCAGGACAGGCACAGAGACACAGAACAGAAGGAGCTCAAAACAGAAGCCAAACCCTAAGAACAAGAAAATCTTAAGAATTAACCCGAAACATAAGATAATAATAATTAAAACCAAAACCACTGAGTCCACAGACTCAGGACCATGACAGTTTTTTACCTTTTTTCAAAATATATTTTACTGTTCTGTTCTACCTAATTGCTGAAATAATGGCAGGATGTTAAAAAGTGAAAATAATAAAAATCTCAAAGTTTTTAAAACATTCAGGATTCAGCCATGAGCCAGATCAGCTTAGGTAAGTGAAATGGTAGCCTGACCTTGACCTGGGTTAGTATTTGAGTTATTATGGAATCTGATTTACTGGGATTTATTGTTATTACAGTATCTGCAGTCTTAATTAGTTAAACACCAAACCAGTGCAAACCAGGGCAGCTATCCATGACAAGGATTCTGGTCTCATCGTGGAAATCTGGCAGACACTAATGCATTGTTGGTCGCTGACCTAATGTTTTGAGTTTGCTCTGGACTTATTATTCATCTCTTTGGAATCAAGAGATTTTCATGTTCTAGTTATGAATTCGTCTTGAGTTTAGTATTTCCTAATACCTCTGAGTTTTGTTATTTCTATATCTAGCTGTTGGTTCCTGTTTGATTATGTTAGTCACCTCTTTGGGCCCAGTTTGTCTCTTCTCTGTCTGTTTGGTCTTTCCGTGCCCTGTGTCTTTTGTTTTCTTGTTTCCCTCTCAAGTCCTGGTCCCTGTGTTTATCACTTCCTGTTCCCTTGATCATCTCTCTGTGTTTCATTCTTTTGTGTCAGTCATGTCTCCATGTCTGTTCCCTGTATCACATTTTCACATCTTGCTCTAGGTCTCAGTCTGTGTCTTATGTCCTGTTTTATTTAGATAGTCACTCGTTCATGTTCAGATTAGCTTCCCCTGTCTCGTAAATAACACACACATCTGATTTTCTTTTCATTGTGTAGTAGAGAAAGCATACAATTATTATTATCTTCAACACATTTATCATTAGTAAGTAAATAGTAGCAATCAAAGTGACACTACAGTTGAGTATGCAAGCAACCACTTAACTAAGGTAACTTAGTAACTAAAGTATTTTCTTACAGCTAAAAAAAACATATTTGTGTTGCGATGAGGAATTTATTTTTAGTTGGCAGTCAAAGCCAAAAGTGTAGGAGCGCCACTGTGGTAGATCATGTTTCTGTAGTGACCCAACCTGGTTTTCTTCATCTCCTGAATCAAGAAAGAACACATAAACACATTTGGTTATTCACACAAAGGAAACTAAACAAAGAGATCCAACTTTATTCCAAACTGTCCCAATCTAACCATTTCATCGATGAAGCCATTTCACCAGGCTCAATGGTTTGGGGGCCATCAGAAGAGCAGTTTGAGACAAAAAGATTGACTTATTGCAACATTTGTTTGATAACAGGTCAAATATCTAGGAAATTAATGTAGGAGAAGAACATAAAATGTAAGACACTTTTTAAACATTTACATTTGAGTGATAATACCTCTGTGAGTCTCTGTCTCTGGATGCAATGAACGTATGGCTCAGGTTTGCCTTTTATCTGGTTTGCTATTGCTTTGTAGCAAATGACACAATCCATCAGAAGCTGTGGAGCAATGGTGGGTTTCAGGAGAAAGTGGTGGTAGATGTATTTCCCGTCAAATCCACTCTGAAAGAAAAGCAGCAAGTCAATGGATTTGGGCAGGTAGACATGGTCAAGCAAACCTGCTAAAGTTCAAATTGAGCATCAGAAAGAAGACAGGGGAATTAAGCGACACTGAACATGGCATGATTGTTGGTGCCAGACAGGCTGGTCTGACTATTTAAGAAACTACTCGTGTACTGGGATTTTGTGGTCGACGCACCACTGCAATACGGACCACAATCTCTGAGGAATGTTTCAAGCAACTTGTTGAATCTATGCCATGAAGTTTTAAAGCACATCTGAAGGCAAAAAGGAGTCCAACCCAGAGAATGGATGCATGCTTACATTAATGCTTAAATTAATGAAATGTTTTTATAAGGTAAACTGATTCAAATTCATGCAACCACAGAGAAAAAGTTCCACAAAGAAATCTGCCAGAAAAAAATTGTTACTCAACGTAACTCCAGGTCTATGCTCACAGCCCACTAACAGGCTACAGGGCTTTTCTTTGGTTGTTTGTGGTGGTCACACTTTAATCTGCAGGGGCTGTGGCCTCCATATGGCTCCACCTCCTAAAATATGAGACCGTTTCTGGAAAGAGGACCCAAGTGCAGGATGCCAGGAGGCAGAATAAAAGTCCAAATGAATCTTCATGTGAAGAGATCACGCAGAGGAAGACAAACAGTCAAGGGCGAAATTCCAAAATATATCACTGTGGTGAACTAAAAATAGAGAACAGTGATTTTGACCGGTGCACAGAGGCTGTGATGCTCATGGTCAGTGTCCGGCTACATCAAATGATTCAGAGACTAATTCATTTAATTCCACCTTAATAACAACTGAATACTGTCTATAGTATAAAGACAATATACAGTATACTACAGTAACAGTATTAAAGTAGGAAATGGCAGTCAGCCAAGATAGCTCATGAAGCTTATATCTTGTTGAACTCAGCTGTGTAAATCCACAAAGAGCAGCAGGTCAGCTGATCACAGTCTGTACACTAAAAAATTATTGTGAGTTGTGATGGTTTTCCTCACACTGAGCCCCTACAGCCAGTTTTAGGTTTCCCCCACTTGCTGAATCCCACTTTAACCCCTTATTGTACTCATTTTCCTGTTTAGATGTAGAGTCAAATTCACCCTCTACAATGTAGGCAACACAAAATAGATATTTACTTTCTTACTTTGAGTGCATTTTGGAGCCTGGACCTTTTGACTTTTACTTTAGTAAAGAAGTTGATTCAGTATTTAATCTTTTACTGGAGTATTTTTTCTGTATTTTTACTTGAGTAAAGAATATTTCTACTTTTGCCACCTTTGGCTATTCTTAACTTTAATGTCTAATTATGCAGGAAGAAATGTGAAATCCTGCAAGTTTTCACCAAATACGCATCAGTTTTGATTCTAATGAACAGCTGTGTGGAAACATCAGTCTGTTAAATAGTACTCCAATCTTTGCACCTGATTATCTAAACATAAACTGTCAACAGTTTCAGTTTTATCAAACCGTTTTCTGTACAGCTGCTATTTGGCAAAAAAAGGAGAGAGGAAGAGAGAGAGGAAAGTGCGTCAAATCGGTGTTACCTGAAACCAACATTTCAAGTGTTTTTCTCTCTCTTTAACATTAGGATTTAACATTTGTCTTTTAAATGTTAGCTGTTTCTGTTCTTATGCAGACCTTTAGGAGACTGTTGACACAGTCAGTAAGGTTATCACACCCCATCAGTGAGGCAGCTACAGGTTTCATTAGAAAATAAAAGAAAAAGGGGAAGAGTTGGTGAAAGAGCAAACATCCAAACCAAAAAGATGCTTACCTCAGTTTCTAACTTGTCCACACTTTTCAAAAACTGATAACGGTGTCGGATCTTAGAATGAGTGTTGAGCTCTTGCCGTACCAGATTGACTCCTTTTTTGTAGATTTCAGGCAGCCCATTGTAAGGCCGCCAAGCTTCAGCAGAATACAGCACAGCCGCAGCACAAACCAAAAACAGCAAGCCAGCAGCCATATTTCTCCAAATGCGTGAGAAGAGCAGGGAAAACCAAGCACCAAGTGCAAACCAAGTTCTATTATAGGAGATTAAAACACACTCAGTGGGGAATATCACAGAAGACCACGGTTGTCAAAAGAGAAGTTAGACTACATCCTAATGCATTATTACAATTAAGTCCTGGTTCACTAATCCAGATCCTGGAAACAAGCCCAACATGTGGTGACAAGCTTTTGGCACCAGGACAGAATATAAAGTTTAGTAGTAATTAGTGCAAATTTTTTTGTTTTGACTTCATTAGATGGCTCTTTGTTGTCACCTACACCAAAAAACAGTTGTATTTAGGCCAGGAAAGCAAATGGGATGGTCATTTAAATATTTTATTTCCATGAAATGAAAACTCGTGAAGATTTCAGAGTCAAACATAGGCCTTATGAACACTTAACAAATGTTGATCCATGTATAGTGCATCCAGAAAACATTCACAGTGCGTCACTTGTTCCACATTTTACAGCGTTATTCCAAAATGGATTGAACACATTTTCCACTTCAAAATTCCACACAAAAAATGACAGTGAAAAAAGTTTGCATGTAAATTTTTGCAAATGTATGTACTAATATGTACCTTATGTACTCTCAGCCTTTGCTTAATATTCTGCTGAAGCACATTTGCAGCAATTACTTTTGCTGCAATTATCTTCCTTGTTGCTTGTTTGAAAATAAAAATTTGGCCTGTAAAGAATCTGAATTTCTAACAAATATAAACAACACAGTCATGCATTGTTGTTGGGTAATGCAACAGAGGGGTGACTTATTGCACACACACAGCTGTTTTACTCTTTTTATTTCATGTAACACATGGAATACATTTAGTTTAAAAGGAAAGAAGCCTCCTTTCACGTGTTTATCATAAGTGAGTAAGTGAATACTAAAAAAGTGACACTACAGATGAGTATACATGCAACCTCTTAACTAAGGTAATTAAAGATTGCCTTTATAGTTTTGTGGATATATTTGTGCTGCAATTAGGATCGTATTAGCCGCTAGTACGAGACAAAAGTGTAGGAGAGCCCGTGTGGTAGATCATCTGTCTGTAGTGCTGCAGCCTGGCTTGCTTCATCTCCTGAATCAAGATAGAACACAAAAAGATGTCTGGTGATTATTCACACTCGGAAAACTAAACAGACACCACAGACCATCCAGATCTAATCTAGGTTTTTGAGCCATCAACAGCAAAAAAAAAAAAAAAAAAGGTTTATGCAGCAAAACGTATAAAATGTAAGAAAAAAAAGAATTTTTTTAAACACATGAGTAAAATTACCTCTGTGAGTCTCGGTCTCTGGATACAGTGAACATATGGATTGGGTTCATCTTGTATCTGGTCTTCAAATGCTTTGAAGCAAATTGCACAATCCATCAGAGGCTGTGGAGCAATGACAACATAAAGAGCTTTAGTTCTGATAGGCAATAAACTACTTTTTTTTTTAATGTTAGCATTTGCTCACTCGATCATTCCTGAAGGGGCATCTCTGAGGGTCAGTCTCAGTTGTTCCTTTCGGACACTTGGTGGGTTTCAGGTGAACGTGATGGAACAAGTATTTCACACGAAATACATCCTGAAAGAAATAGAGGTAAATTTTATGAGGTGCAATTGCAAAATGGACTAAAACCTAGCAGGTTTCATCGCTGATTTTTCTGTAGTAGTCAGCTCACGCAAAGCACTGTGGTGCAGAGGTCATGTACAGGAAGGCAACAAATTGCAAAAACAGTCTGAGAAAGTGGTAAACAAGCAAGAAGGCCAATGGGAAACACTTTAGCTTTAGTATGTTTCAGGCTTACTAAATCCACTGCAGCTGTGCCCCTTGGCGTGCATCAACAGATAAACAGATAAATGTTTACTGTATGAGCCCCTGCGTAATTATGAGTGTCTGTAGATACGTAGCAAACATCACTGTCTTCTTGGCAACAATACTCAGCTGAAGTCATCAGCAGATCTGGGGAGCCAGAGATAAAATCTGCTGCAGTTCAGTTATCTGCCTCACTCTCTCAGTCTCACATCTGTACAATCTTTGTTGGCTTTGTTTAGTCTGTTTGGCCCCCAAAGCACCCTGCACATGCAGCCACATGTACACCACTCATACCCCTGATAACAGTCTAAAAATCCAACATGATTTTTTCCCCATTCAGATTTGTTGCATTTTCAAAGTGTTCCTTTAATCTTTTGAGCAGACTGTAACTGTTTTGTTTTTCTGCACATAAATCAAAATGCTTGTGAATGTTTTAAGTTTCAAAGTTCACATAATCCAGTAGAGATAGGAAAACAAGTTTGAACCTGAATTTTCCAGAGCCACAGAGAACTGCGGCTGAAAGCAGAATTTAAAGTATTTTTCTCTTTTTTAACATTATAATTCAATGTTGTCTTTTAAGTTTTAGCTAGAAACATTTATGTTCTTCAGCAGAGCTTTAGAAGACTGTTGGTGCAATCACCCTATTACAGAACGTTAAGCAAAAACACTGATAACACTGATTCTGGTCAAGAGTTTTCAAAAGAGTCGACAGCCAAATCTAAATGATGCTCACCTCCTGTTCTAACTTCTCCACAGTTCTCAAAAAGCGATAATGGTTTTGGACCTTATCGTGGGTGCTGAGCTGTTTTATTGCCAGATCCACTCCTTTCTTGTAGATTTCAGGCAGACCATTGTAAGAATCCTGAGCTTTGGTGGAGTACAGCACAGCAACTGCACAAACCAAAAACAGCAAGCCGGCAGCCATGTTTCTCTGAGTCTGGGAGGAGAGCAGGGCAGCTTGGAGAATAAAGACCCGCGTTCAAAACAAGTCCTTTTATGGCTTTAGGAATCACAAGTGAAACTAAACATACCTATCAACAACAGACCAGCTGCACTCACTGTTTATATCCCCCAGTTTCCTGTAATACCCAGGAGGCCACAGACTAAAACTTTCAGATGGAAAACATGCTCAATGTCATAATAGGAATTTGTTCTTACAATAGCTAACTTATCCAGAATAAGACCTAAAGTGTGATTAAAGCTGTGGATTAGCATTGACAATCTAATGATACATTTAAAGACGACCATCTTCAGCTTTTATGCTCTAGGAGCAGAAACATTCTCTGCAGGGATGGGGTTACATAACACCTGGGGATGCTTACATAACAACTTCATTTCAATGAAACCACAACTCATAAAGATTTGTTAGTCACACACATTGCAGCAAATTATCACAGCAAAGAAAACTCATTTCATTCTACTTAAATCAAAGAAAAAGTAAATGCACAGGTATTACACTGTTGTAGCCGAGCCAGTTTTATATACTTCATAGATCAGAGTTCCCAAAGAGGCTTCATAATAATATAGTAAAGGAGAGAAGTAACAAATGTTTGTAAACATTTTGTGGGGATTAGATTGCTTTTATCCAGTAACTTTTCTGGACCACAAATGATACCATGTGACAAGAGGCCCCACTGAGGGACCTTTCAAAGGCTCGTGGGCTAAAACGATTGAGAAGTACTGGTTTAATAACTTGCCAATATCCTCTGTTTTAAATGCAAAACTTTAACATCAAGAATAATGACTAGTTGCACAGTTGTGTTCAGAAGATTAAATACATGTCATCAGATCAATAGAGTGGAAAAAAGTGAAATAATCGTCACTCGCATGTTCTGACATAGAATAATTTATTTATGCATTTATTTATATTTATAGTTTTGCCTGTTGTTACCACCACAGTGGGTTTTAAAAATAAAAAAAAGTAAGACGTGATCAAAGAACAGACTTCTAGCTTTAATTCAGAGGCTCTAATAAAAGTTTTATATTACCTGTTTATGAATTAGAGCCATTTTTATACACAGTCCCCCCATTTTCAGAGGGTTAAAAAATAATTAGATAGAAGTAAAGCAGATAAAGGATTTGGATTCAAAGTTTATTAGAATATAAAAAGAATGCATACATTTACTTAGCAAGGGAGCTAGGAAGGTTGCATTTGAATGAAATATGTTCTTCACATGATAATGCCTCTCAGAGTGAATAATAAAATATATAATAATAGTTTAATAACATTTCAAAAGACAAGATGCAAACATCATACGTACATCTACCAAACTACAAAAAGGTTAAATGCAGACTGACCAGAATTACCTGTCTGATTGTAGTTTTTTAGATATTTTCAGAAGCAAAGACACTAAATGCTGCATGTTTTCTAACAAAACTTTCACTCTTTGCCTGTTGATCCCAGAAGAACTGTTGACCCGCTGCTGTATCCCAGTTTATTGCAGTGCTCCAGTCTGCCTGCTGTCATTGCCTGCCATTCATAACCAAGTAAAGATAAACATGTTTATCACTGCAGTGCGGTTTCATCACTTATGACAGGCCACAGTTAGAACTTTGGGAGAGACTGTATTAAAGGTAAAGCAGGAGATACTGACTTGTGTGATGGCCGGTTTACGGAGGCAGTGAATATACGGTTTGGGCTCTGGTTCGATTTCTCCTCTGTGCATTTTGTAGCAGACTGCACAGTCCATCAGCGGCTGCATGAATGCACAAGAGCAAAACAGCATAGACAAGTTAGGGCAGGCCATTATCCTCACATTCCACAGTCCTGAGCCGAGTAACTTGCCGAAAACTTACTCTGTCGTTTCTAGGCTCACACGCTGAGGAGTCAGTGGTCCCTTTTTCACAAGTGGTGGGTTTAAGGTAGAAGTGGTGATAGAAGAAGCTTACATCAAAACCCATCTGAGAAGAAAGAAACAAAGCAACCCAGATGAGTTTTAGTTCATGAAAGCATCATATTCTTTGTTGCTTATAGCACATTTCCTGATGATTTTAATCCAAATACACCATAAACCATTAACTAATAACCAGGTTTTATGAAACAAATGATAAAAACTGAGCAATAAAACTGGATTTGCTGTTTAGTACCTCATAGTCCGACTTTGAGACACTTCTTAAGAAGACATAATGATCTTGGATTCCAGAGAGAGAGTGGAGCTTCGCTAAGGCCAGATCTACTCCTTTCCTATACGTTTCAGGGAGTTCCTGTGCATTCGAGGACAAGAAGAAAGCTCCGACGCTGAACAGCCAAACCAACAGAGCAGCCATCGTTCTCCTTGTGGCCATAAGAGTGAGGGTGATGTGGAAAGAGCAACAGACCACCCCCTTCTGTACTGTTTACTCAAAGACAGAAGAACACCCTGCCCTTACAAGGGAGAAAAACAGGCGTTTCTGTTTTGATTATGCCTCAGTGTTGATCCAGAGTAGATGTCTGCATCCTCCCAACTTCTTTCTTTTATCAGAAAGATTTTTGACATTTAAAAAGTAGTTTTCTATCAGCACAATGATAATAAAGTAGTACTGAATTTCATGTAGAAAATCACAAAATAAAGTTGGATTGATAAAGTAACGAGAACACATACTAAACTGATTTACATTATTTTACTGAAGGGAAATCTATCGGCGCTCCACAGGGTTCAATTCTTGGTCCTCATTTTATTTAACAACTGTATAGTTTTGTAAAACAGTTTTGTAAATAATGTAAAACAAATATAATAATTCTTGGCATAATTTTAAATGTTAATCGTAAATATTAGCTGAACTGACCACCGACTGTATATAAAGGATTGACTAACCATTGTGATATTACTGGTTTGTTTGCCCATTTTCAAAGGTTTCGACCTGAGCATTTTAGAAAAAGTGAGTGAAGTTGCAAACTCATTGGGAAGGTTTCTATCCGGTCGTTAAGTCTGACGTCACTAGCCGTGTCTGGGCCTAAACTCCGCTGCAGGTCCATATATCAAACGATCACTATGGCATTACTGAGAGTTGAAAAATTGTCTAAAGTCTTTCATCTTTAATAAAATGATCAGCGTTCTGCTCTACCAGGTGTAACAATTGAGTTTAACATCCAGGCATCCATGAAAACGGAATTTATGACATTTAACGGAGTTAGAAGTTAGCAGGGAGTTAGCTCGCTAGCTTCTATCTAAATACAATATAGCATGTCCTGACTGCGGGGTTTTGGAAACAAATTAAAACGTACAGCTCTGTTATCACTTCCAACATAAATGAAGACAGAAAACTAAACAGCAGTGACGTTTGTAGGGTTACTGAAGTTTGGCTAGCTGGTATATAATGATGTGCTATGTGACCGCTAGCGACACAGCTATGTTAGCATAAAATAAACAAGCTAACTTTTTTCCACTCGATAAAAGTTAACTGAGTGTTCTCGGTGGTCAGGAACAAATGTAATTGCATGGCAGGATGCTGTAAAAGGACCAAACTTCAGCCAGGAGAACAACTGAGATAATCCATCCACAATACGAGGTTAGTCATTCATATACTGCTGCATGGGCTGGGCTGTAGTTACAGCCTAAGGTTTTAAAAACTGAGCTTAAATAAATGATTAGCGGTAATAAAAGCCGAGGGAGGTCAACAGTGATCACTGACTGTTTTAGGAGCTTTTTGAGATTAAATAGAAGAAAATACAAAACATTAAACATGTTAACAACACAAAAGCCATATTAAACGCAGACTACTTTAGGCCCGGAAGTAGGATTCGTCACGTCGTCACTTAACGACCGGCTTGAGCTCAGTGGATCCAAACAGCCATTTTTAAAAACCAGTCAAAGTCTTTATGGCGCCATAGCAGTCACCCCCCAGTTGCAATTAAAAAGAATGTAGGTTTTAGGTACTTTTGCATTAGATACCAATTTCAGACCAGCAAGCATACATACATCCTTTATATACAGTCTGTGGAAATGAGTGTTTTAATTTCCTCACATAATAGATAAAAAAAAAAGCTCATCTTCAGTCCCTGTCTATTAAAATTTCAGATCAAGTCAGGAACTGAAATTAATTGAAAACAGATACTTTAAGAACCATACAAATAAAAAGCGGAGTATAACATTTAAAAATACTAAATGTGTAAAAATATCCTGCTCGCTGATAAACTGCTCGAAGACGGCCAGATTCAAACCTGGAAACTTTCCCTGCAGATTCTGCTCCATGTTATCATCATTGCACCATTTCACTCCTGCAGATTCTAGCTGCTTGCCTTTGGTAGCCGCTGAGGTCATGAGTGAAGACAGAAGAGATGCTGTCTGTGTCAAAGCCTGATTCTTCTACCTCTGCAACCCAGTGGACAGGTATTCAGTCGCAGCCTTTCTAACCATATGTTGTTGTAACTATCCACTGTTTTCATGTTAAAACACCTATGTGCATAATAATTATTCTTCAGCATTTCGTCAGCATAGACAAGTCATCATCTTCCATTGAAACAATGGGCGATCGCATTAAACTGCAAGCACATTTTTACCGACCAATCGGGGGTTAGACATTTAGACCATAGTGCAGACTGGTCGTTAGGCCTATGTGACTTAGGCCTGACATTGTCACCATGATTGTAACACATCCAAAATGGCAAATAGGTTAATGTTACATGGTTAGGGGTCACATGCCTGCAAAACCTCCATATGCAAAGATGTGAATTGATGCAAATTCAAAAACAGATATTTGTCTCATGGCAGCCGCAGCTGTTTTGTATGACTCAGTGACCATATAAAGGAATTTTACTAGTTAATAGGTTCACCATAGTTTTGAGAGCTTAAAGTCTGGTGAAATTTTACCAACAGATTTGTGCATTATATTGTAAAGAACCTAATTAAAGTTAAACGAGGCCTGGGCTGCAATTTCATGCAATTTCCATTTGTACCACTAGATGATGCAGTGGGCCTGTGTAAGCTTTCAACACATTTTTAGGCTAAAAAGAAAAGATGACAAAGTTAAACAGGGATCACTCAACTGATAAAATGTTGCCCCCTGGTGGTTAACGTTTTAGTTTAATTCTCTGTGTAATTATAAGAAGTCCCTTTAAAACACAGGAACACGTCAGAGTCCAAATGTGTTTGAATGGCAGTGGGACATCCCTGGAAACACATGAAACAAACAGAATCAGATGCAGGTTTACTCGCTTACTTTAACCCAGTGATTTATTATTTTGGACAGTAACCAATTAAAATGACTCAGGAAGAAAAGATCCAACTTTTCCATGCTTTTTTATTTCTGTATCCAAAATGAAAAATTATGTGCAAGTATAATTTGTCTCTTTCCACTAAACGTGCTCGAATATTCTGGATCATATTATAAACACAAAGCCCTTAACATCAGTGTAAATAAAGCATCATCATCATCATCATCACTATCCATTAATAAGGAAATAAACCTCCATATGCAGCCACTGTCGTCCATGTTTACAGACCGTCACGAGTAAAAGCTGAACCAGTGTGTGGCAACCTCTGGTGGGCTTATGAAAGAGGAGACTATATTACTTTTTATTATACATGTTTATTTTTTGTTACTGGTTATAATTTGAAAATATGTCTTACAAAAGATTCTAAACTTTCCATTGTTTGTTTGTAAACACGTGATACAAATTCAGTTTATCATCATCTAAGCTAGAGATTTTTTATTAAAGCAAACTATCCATTAATAGACACACACACGACCCTGAATTGGATAAGTGGAAGAGAAAAGATGGATGGATGGAACAGCTGAGTAAATGTCCATCCATGTAAATGTGAAGCAATGTAACATTCATAAATATGTAATATAAAGGATTTAAAAACATCATGGGTCTGATTTTCGGCATTTTACATTAATCATCTGTAAGTATTGTGGTAGGGTGACGATGTCCCTCTTTAAGTGAGACTGCATTGCATCTTTATTCTTCCTCCTCCGTCCCACATCTCTGGAGTCATACAGCTCACCAAAAACATACAAGCTTAGCAGATTTTTTTAATATGATGAAATTATCACTGAGAAAATGAATCAGCAGTATATACTCACATATCCTCTGTGTCCTGTCCAAACTACAGTGTGTCTGTAGAGGCCTCTGATGGTTAAGCAATAACTTAAATTCAAATTGGTGATGTGTCCCACACAAAAAAACTAAGCACATCTATTTTGTTGGGACCTGGTCGCTCTAAGTGGAGCTGTATCTGCCCTATGAACTACAGTACAAAGAGCTTGATGCCCCTGTTGTAATGTATCCGACTCCTTCATCTGTCACTCACTAACACTGCTTTTCGTTTCTCTCCTCAAATATTTAACTCCTGTCTTCACTTCAAGTTTCTAAATATCACAAACACCTGTTCCTACATGTACACCCCCTTTCAGGCTCCAATCAGTTCAGTTACAAATACAACTCAGCCTGTCCCAAGTTACTATGGTAAACAGGGCTTTTCTACTATACTTGAGCACTCAAAGTGTTTTATATGTCATGTCTCATTCATACATCACATATTTTTACAATGCATTCTGTTTAACATTCACACACATTCACGCTGAACGCATTGGAAAGCAAAGTGGGGTTTAGCATCTTGCCCAATAAGAATTATGCAGACTGGAACAGCCAGGGACCAAACTTCCAACTTCCAGCTAGCAGATGATCTGCTCAACCCCCTCCCACCTGTCAAGTGCTCTATGAGGGTAGAAACGTTTTTGCACAGCAAATGAAGTCAGCTGCCATGAATCAGATGTGCTAAAAGGCCATACTGTCCGCTCAACAAGCCCTGAGCTGGAAAACACATAGACCACAGGTGGGCAACTTCTGGCCTCGAGGGCCAGTGTCCTGCAGGTTTTAGATTTGTCCTCGATCCAACACAGCTGGCTAAATTACCTCCTCAAAACGTCTTAAACTTCTCCAGGGGGCCTGGTTATGAACTAATCATGTGATTCAGGTATGTTGACCCAGGGTGAGATCTAAAACCTGCAGGATACGGAGTTTGAGACCCCTGGTCCATAATATCACTGAAGGAAATAGTAATAACTGTGTTTAGTGACAGAGTAAATTTCAAGAATGTAGTAATATTTGCGTTCCCTTGACTGAAAATCTGAGTAAGAACCTGAGTCAAAAAGTTGTTTAGGATTTCAACATTTTAATAGAACAATCTATTTTTTGTGTTTGTTTTATTGGAGCTAAAGCAGGGGTGGGCAACTCCAGGCCTCGAGAGCCGGTGTCCTGCAGGTTTTAGATCTCACCCTGGGTCTACACACCTGAATCACATGATTAGTTCATTACCAGGCCTCTGGAGAACTTCAGGTCATGTTGAGGTCATTTGGCATTTAAATCAGCTGTGATGGATCAAGGACACATCTAAAACCTGCAGGACACAGGCCTTTAAGGCCTAGAGTTCGACACCCCTGAGCTAAAGCATGCGATCTTATTTAATCAGAATAAGAACCAGACAATGCACAAAAAGGCCACAGTCAATCAGAGTGAAATCATGATGGCAATTTCCAGTGCCATGATTTTCCAGATTTTTGGAGTCGCGGCTTCAATAAATAAAAAATATGATCCAACCACCTCTTCAGTTTTGCTAACGCTGCACTACCAGCACATAAAAAACCTGCACTTGCTGTGACCTTTAACTAAAACTGAAACTAAAGCTTCAGGAATACTTTCATATCACTTCACACTTTTTGCTCACTGGCTTCCCTTCAGGTTCCAGGTTTTACAGATTTTATTGCTGAGAATCAGAACGTTTCTTGGTCCTCTGCTCACACACATTGCTGGTCCCTCACTTTTAATATGTGGCCAGCATTAGGAGTGAGACCCGTGCACCTGTCCACACTCTTGAATATACCGTCCATGTAATAGTAAATTGAATACATGCACACACTCATGCTTTCTTCATGCTTCACAGCATATCATAGACCAATATGTGAGTCAGATTGTGTTCTTGCAGACTCAGTCTTGATGTTTGTTCGCACATTCATTGAAACCATCATATTTGTGCTGCCAAACTCTCTTTTTTTGCCATTTTAAAAACTCTTTGATGTTAATTTTACAACTTTTTAGTCAAATACCAGATCATTAAGAGAAGATTGCTTCCACCTGCATAATTTCTGCTTGGTGGTATGGCTGCTCTGGGACTTCCTCTACCTTTCAGTGGAAAAGCAGTGGAAAGGAGAGCAGCACCAAGACGTGATAGGTGACAATCATAGAGCCCAGTTCCTTGTATGTGCAGTTGGGACTAAATATGTCTTCTGTGCATCTACCTTTTCTCCTTCCTCCAAGGTGTTTTACATAAAGACAGCCAAACAGACACAAACAATAGAAAAGAACTTTTATTCATCATCAATATTTGAGCCATTATTGTACACGGGAACATCAGCAATAGCCTGAAGACTTTATTGCTTTGAAATGAATCCACATACTTTTAATCATCAGCATACTTTGACATACACAGACTGCCTTCACTCCAATCACAGGCACAAGAAGCAGACACAAAACTGACACTCAAATCCAACCTCTCATAAATATCGCCTTCACTGCCGTGGGCGTGCTGCAGCTGAACGTGTGTGTACAGAAGAAAAAAAATATTGTGTGACGTAACCTGATTAAGGCTTCTAAAGCAGCAATTACTCCACAGATTATAAACAGATAAATAACAGAGATTTTTGATTTACGCATGTCTCAAATGTGCAAACTACTGTAACGTGTGCCATCCTTACAACCACAGGAGACACCGATCACTTCATGGTCCCACAGGCACTTCAGATTTTGTGCGACCGTGACATGAAAAAGGCAACAAGATCACAGCAACAGTGAAACTGGCCCGCCTGGAGGAAAAAGTAGTGCTTGAAACATGTAGGTGAGAGTAACAGGGGCTGAATATTTAAACTATTTGACACAGTCAAAGCTTTAACCAATCCATGAGATTGTCTAAACAGGTTGTTTGGAAATTTTGTCGACCAGGCTGACACAATCGCGAGTGACATTAAAAACGAGGAATGTCCTGCTGTGAAAATATTTAAAATTAGGCTGAAAATCCTTCAAGTTAGAGGAGATCTAACGTGACTGAAGTGCAGCTTATTTTTCTGACCACAAAACTATTTACACGAGACATTTGGCACAAAGAAACCACCGTGTGTATATATGTATGTGTGTATATGTGTGTGTATATATATATATATATATATGTGTGTGTGTGTGTGTGTGTGTGTGGAGACATAATAATAAGCCACAGTGTCATTTTCCATTTTTAAAGAAGTGTTTGCACGATGAGAAATGTGATGTCATTAGTTTAGAGAGAAATTGCATTTTTTGTACAGTTTTCTTTTTTCTTATGGAACGTCATAACAGTCCCACAAGATCTCCCCCTGCTGGTGATCTTCACTCACCACAGGTGAAATATAAACATTTAAAATGCTGCATTTTCTGCACAAAAACAACAAATAGTTAAAGTAGGCTAAAAATCACTCAGATCATTTAAGAAGCAAACTAAAGCAACACTGATTACATAAAATACAGTCATTGTTCAGATTTTGTTATGTTAAAAGTGCTACAAGCTTTCGGGTAAAGTGATCAGCTGTCTAAAATAAGACAAAATAAAGAAAAAAAAATCTTAATACCTTTATATTTCCTTCGTAAGGCGCTTGGTGATCTTAAAATGTGAAGAAAAGAATGCGAATAGCAATAACTCATAACGCATAAAGGAATGTATCCCGTATATCTTCCACATATTCAATGTGAATCAGAGCAACTTTCAGGGCTAAAAATCAATCAATCGTACACGTCTATCTACTGTTAACATGTTTAACTCGAGCTCGAGATAAAGTCATTTGATTCGGTATCTCTTGTCCCCTGAAATGTTTAAAATAAAAACAAATAAACTAAGCGAAGAGTTTCCAGCTGCTTTTCCATTATTTGAGACACAAACTGTTATTAAAGCAGCAGAAAAGCTTCTTAAATAGCTTAAAAAGCCTAAGCAACCTTTGACATACTGCATTTCAATGTCTTGATGATGATGATGAAGAGGGACATCGCTTGAAGGACGCCGTCCCAGAACTCTAACTGGTGATAACTGACAGATTTTCGGTGCGATTTGACGATGCGAGGGCTCGCTGTGGATCACACCGGCATTTGCATCTCCGAGTACTCGTCGTGACACTCGCGCTCGTCAAACTTTGGCTCTGCGTCGTCAGCATCCAGCTAAAAGAAGGACAAGAAGTCAGATTCAGTAACCTGAACTAACTCCGAAACAGTTGTGACTCATTTAAACGACTATTTTATCACAATTTTGTTTTATTTTTTAAAAATTAGTGAAATTTTGATCTGACGTTTTGTGCTACCCATCTCTGTGGATCAACATCAGAGCCATAAATGTTATCGATATTATCAATCAGTTCTAATCATAACATTTAAATTATGTTTCCTTTTTTACCTCTACAGTGTGTGTCAGCGTAAAGCAGGGCACTGCGCCCCCCTGTGGTTAACTTACGCATGCCATCTCTCTGACAGTGAAGACTCGTCGCAGCACAAACATCTTGACGGGGACGGTGAGGATGAGGACAAAGGGGAAAGCCAGAGACGCCGCCGTCGACATAATGGCCCACAGCACCGCCAAACACACCAGCTGGATGCAGGTGAAGAGATGCATGCGCAGCGTGCGGACCTAAAGGGTAGAGAGGTCGCTCACATATCTGACAAGGACAACAGTTTCTGCAGGGAGCGCTCAAAAAATTCCCAAATGTAGATACGTATAACCTTTGCAAACTATTTTAGGGGTTTAAAAAAACGTTTAGAGGTTGTGTGGGTTAACATAGATAAAGTCTCCCCTAGCTGGAAACCGCTCTGAGGGAACTCAGGCGTTTTTAAGTGTGCAAAACATCTTTTTTGTGACAGACCTCAAAAATCCTGAAACTTCTTTTTCTGTTTGTTGCTGCTACAGCAGAGCATCTCCATGCTCACATCTCTTCTGGTCCTTTACTTTGGCTGTAAATGTGTGTTTTCATGTTCCTCTCACCTTGCGTACGTAGGTGTGGTCAGGGTGATACTTTGGTGGCATGAGCAAAAGCATCATCCGCTCCGTTAGCTGGATACCGTTGAGCGACATCACTCCCATGTAGAGGAAGATCCCGAAGAGCACGGCGAGGGGGATCTGACACAGCAGGTCGCCGATCACGATCGACAGGCCTAACGGAGGAGAGCGTTAAAGGGTGAAAGTTCACACAGGACAGAGCCACGGGGGGAAAGAAAAGATGATAAGTCTGGAACTCACCAACTAAGATTGCAACCAGAAGCCCGGTGACCCGCTGCTCCTTCACCTCCTGGATGCGAGGTTTGTCTCCGGGAGCGACGGCCTTACTCATGACGGTGAGGGCGTTGACGTGGGTCACCGAGCGAACGGTCGCAGCGGCCATCCACGGCAGGCCGAACAGAGCCGAGGTGCCGCCCAGCACCACGATCAGAAGTAGGTCCAGATGGAAACCAGAACCTTTGACAAGCATGCGCTCCTTCTTACTAACTATCAGCCTGCAGGAAGCCGGGACAGAGCCAAACGTAAGAAACACATTTCAGATTCATCACATATGATGAGGTACGGCATTTTTTTTTGTGTGTGTGCTTGTTTATCTGCATTTTGATGCGTTACAGAAGCTAAAACACTAAACACATCATTTAGAAAACAGCTTAAACATCTGATGGGTTGAAACTGGGAAATAGCTGGAAAATTCAATCTTTGGTACGACCACTTTTATTCTTCACTCTGGGTAAACTTACTCCTTTTGTCCAATTTCCTCAACTTTTTTAAGGACGCACTGCACACCATGTCAAGACTTTTGACTAATAGTTTTTTGCAGACGACCCTGTTAGTTTCATAGATTCAACTAAAGGAATCAGAACTAATTGTGTGTTTTGTGACAGGCTGCTAGTAACAAAATCCCTAAAGATATCATTTCAAACTGGCTCTTTGCTAAATTGTTGGTTATGTGTAGACACAACAGTAGTTCATCCCTTGAGTAAGGAGTTTATTTTATGCTTGAATGACTCATGAGGTCAGTGCTGAGCAATTTAAATAAACAAACAAACAAAATATTCCTCTGAAAATGGTCAGGTACATGGAGTGGACTGGACATGAGTGGTAAAAGCAGCCAATGTCCAACAAAACTTGTCCAGAAATCTTGGTCAAGACGAAAAAATGATAAGAAATTCTGGCTCCTTGGAAGAAAAACAAATAAATGAGCAGTGGTTAAAAGTTTAAACTTGTGCACTGTACTGTACATCACGACTAAAATACACAAAACTTCCAGAGAATCTCCTGATTCAATAAAATGTTGGTCACTAAAGAACTCGGCTGATATTTTGTTGCTGTAGTTTACTTTACCATTTCAGTTATGGTAAAAATGTAGAAAATAATGGAAAAAATAAAGTAATACTGCCCCCAGCAGGCCATTGTAGAAAGTGTTAAACTGAAATAAATATATTTATACTTTAATATCCTGCATAAAAAAAGCTGAGTGACATTTTCCCCGTTATATTATCTGCCTTCTTTCAGTTACAGGGTGTTTCTCTGTTTTTGGAAGGAGGTTATTTAATGTGCAGTCTACTCTGTACAACTGTGTTTAATGTAAAAATGATCTGGCTGTTTAGAAATATCAGTTAGGAAATAAATAATGACCAGATGCATTTATTTCTTTCTTAGTAAAAAGTTACAAATAGTTCTCTACTAAACTTGTTTGAGCTTTTAGTGGAACCTGTAATGACCCCACATTTGGATATAAATCTGATAGTTTTGTACTTTTAAAAACATAACAGATTTTATTTATTTGATTACTGAATGACGTTCAAACAAAACTACTGAAAAAAAGTCCAAAAAAAGTTGAGGGAAAAACTGTCAGTGCCCTCCGCCTGTAAAACCATTCCTGGTTTGGGGTCTGTCCCTCTCTCTGTTGTTGCACCTCTAATGTGCGTGTTGTTAATTTCATTAACATCAAAGCAGCTGAAACCGATTAACAACCTCCTCTGCTACTACACTGACCAGATCAATATCCCAGGACTTTGACTTGATAGTGTACACAGGGAAAAAAATAAAAAGTGTTCCTTAAGGAGTTTTTGAGCAGCCTATAAATGTACACCAGCAACTCTTCAAACATCTGCCTGTGTGATGCGGCTCCAGCAAAACTCACGTGGTGATCTGAGTCTCCATGAAGATAAGGATGAAAACCAGCAGAGCGGGCAAGCAGCAGGCAAACATCATCCAGATAGGGAATTCCCCATTTGATCCAAGCGGACTGATGAACCAGCCGCGCTTGTCGGGATTCGTCACTGAAAATCCACTGGGGACACTCAGTTTCTGTAAGGAAGACACGAGACAAACTCCCATCAACCTCTGAGATAAGGAGGTTCCTTATTTTTCCAATATTTTGCATGATAAACACACTGCACAGTCCACTGAGTCTCACCTGTGTGTATGTGTCTTCTATGGAGTAATCCACCAGAACCATGATGAGAATGGCGATCGGTACCCCAAAGTCTCCAATAATCCTGCGTATCTAAACACCACAGACGGCACGGTTTAAAGAAGACTGCTAAATATGTCACATCAAACAAGATCAAATATTTGCTGCAGATCTCAATTACAGATTTCAGCTCCTCACCCTTCCAGGGAAGAAAGCGCTGTTCTTGAATTTGCGCAGGTAGAAAGCGATAAAAAACGTCCCCGCCATGAGAACCAAAGAGAGCAGCGCCGTGTTCGGTTCCCCGCTGACCTTCACAGTCGCCGGCTGGCTGCTGTTTTTCATCATGAGGGTGATGTTTTCCGCCAAGGCGTCTGCATCGGTGCCGTTGTTGAGGGAACAGCGTTTCAGTGGGTGCTCCTTGAAAATCTGCACACAGAGGTTTCATATTATAAAAAGGTGCTCACGCAAACACACTGTGATTACTTTTCTTAGACGGATTAACAGGTATCGCAACCACTCTTTCTTTGAAATGAGATTAGCTCGTAGCAAAATGCCTTTTAAGTCTGTGCCATAAAACTCTAAAAATAGCAGATCTTCCAAAAATCACAAGTCTGGACCATAATTAAAACTCTAAATCCATTTAGGATTCAGGCTCCATCAATCAGAAAGGATTTCAGGTGTGCTTGTTAGAAAAACACTCTCATTTCGACCCCTACTTCTGAACCCTGTCCAGAGATTAGTCTGCTCTGCTTAGCGTCAGCGGCGCAAACGCACAGCGTGCCAACAAAAACTTTTTCCAATCAGGAGCTTTTCACGTCTCAGGTGTACCCTGACAAGCTTGATGAAGGTCTCGCAGATGAAGATGAGGGAGATGAGGAAGGAGAAGATTTCCTGGGTGAAGCGGGAGACGAAGCGCACCAGGAAGCTGCCTTCGAAGGCCACCATGGTGACCACGATGATGATGAGCCAAAAGCCGATCCAGACGCGGCCCGTCAGGTACTCTATGTCGTTTGATGTGCAGAACTGTGAGCACAGAGACATTAAGCACATTTGTTTGCCTATTTAGTAAGTCACCAGCATTTTTAACATTTTTGAAATTAACTTCATATGTTTTTTTATGCAACTTACACTGTAAAAGGCTTCTTCAAAGACCAGCAGAGGTCCAGAGAAGCCCACAACCAGCAGTGGCTGAGCCCCGAGCAGACAGAAGACCACCCCCTGCACTGATGTTGACACAATCAGCTCAGAGACACCGATCAGGCCATTTGTCTTCTCACCTGGAGGCAGACCCGGGGTTAAAAGGTTAATCAAGAGGCCACTATTACCAAAACACGGAGAGGATTTGCGATATGAGGTGTGAATACACTCTCAATTCCCTCACACAGACTCACCCAGCAGACCTCCAAACGTTATGGCCGGAGAGAGGGCAGCGAAGTAGATGAAGATAACTGCGGCCATGCACTGGCTGTTCAGGGCATCCTTGAAGTCGCTGACATACTTTGGGTAACGCCGCTGCACGTCTCGTATCAGCCCACCAAAAGGCCGTCCAGTACGCTCTAAAGGGTCGTCTGACTTTTTCGAAGGTTTGAGGAGTGCCTCTGAGTGACGACAGAGCTTTACGTTAAAACCCACGAGAAGGCACCTAAAATCAAATCGAGTGAAATTCATAATTGAAACGGAAACACTTACCTTTTTCTTCAAGGCTTTTAGGCTCTTTGGCCATTAGTTTGACCTCGAGTTCCTCCCTCTTCCGCAGCATCTCCCTCTGAAAGCGGGCGACAGAGCGCAGCAGCTCATCACCTCCCACCTCTGAAGGTGGCAGCACGATGCTACAGTCCAAGAAGCTGTTGATGGCGTTCAGCAGGTCCTGCCTGTCATCTGCCAGGTAGGCCGCCTCGTGGAATTGCTGAAAGATGATGGCAGAAATAAACCAATTTACCCAACATCATTGGTGCCAACAGAAACCTACAGGTGTTATTTTATTTCATATAAATGTAAAATTCTTCTATGTCCTCCTTCACATTTTCCAAAGTTGACCAGTGGTCCGGATTAGAGCCTTTCCTGGGCCGATCCTGGCTCCAGGGGCTTATTTTTGACACCCCTTGTCTAAATCAGCACCACCACTCACCTTATCAGACATGAGGGTGGAGATGGAGCGTCCTATCTGGTGGTAGTCCATGCTTGTAGTGGCGGGTCCCAGCAAAACAAAGAGAAATCTGACCGGCACTGGCACTTCCAGGACGGACTCCAGCTCCACCGCTTCCTGCAGCCGCACAAACGCCATGGTGGGCTGCTCCAGGAAGTCCACGCTGCCTGGGAAACCACAGGACACGATGGTCAGTGTGCAGAAAGCGCTACATGCAACCAAAGGCAAAGTTTTGTAAGTAGCAACCGGTTTTTAGACCAACTGTAGTTATAAAAAAAAAAAAAAAAAAAAAAGACTAGTGGTACAGCATTACCTGGCCTGTGATTTTAGTCTGTTGCTAGGTGGTTGCTGGGGAACATGATGATGTCATATATAATTCAAGTTTTTCTGGGTATAAATTAGATGTTACAATCACGACATTAAATTTATACCATGCCTTTATAAAAGTGTTGTAGGTGCATAAAAACCTATAAATGGGTAATCTTAGCCTGTTGATTGATGGTTGCTAGGCAATGTGATGCCATATTATGTGATATAGATGAGAACCTTCAGGGGCCTAAGATGTACCCGTGTGCCACAACTACTGATGCTGTAAGAGAAGTTCATGGACAGATGAGTAACTTACCCACGAGGACCACTGTAGCCTCGGCATTTTCAGGAATCTTCTCCAGCAGCTTCAGTTCATGTTTGGACTTGGACCGATGCATGCCAGGTCCGATGCTCGGCTCTCTCTGCTGGAAACAACACAGGAAGTGTAAATAAGGACGACAAAGATCTCTGTGATATTCTGCAAACTCTGCAGACTCGGACTTACCTGCACTTCATTCTTCTCCATGTCAATGTGCGTGTCTGTCTCCCCCGTAACGCGAACTGTGCCCATGAGGGGGTCGGTCACTGACGGCTCGGTCTGGTTGGTGTGGTTGACACTGTGGTGATGCGCTATCAGACTGCCGAGGCTGGCTGCAGAGATGTTCCTGGGGAAATGGCTACTGTGCTCCTTCTCATCGCTCGGGTGACTAGGGGAGGCAGAGGTGGGGAGAGAGAGGTTGAACAGGAGGAGGAGAGGTAGTGACCAAGCATGAAGCCATCTAATAGCAGGAAGTGTGTAGCGGTGAGGAAAAGAAAACACAGTTTAACCAGCTTCCATTCTTAAAGCAAACATTGCTGATTATCACAAGGTTTTTTTTATGACTCTTTCAGGAACTTTAAAAAAGTTGATGTCATCTCATTTCCACCTCCATTTTTTTTCACTCCACTAGTTTTTGCAAAAATAAGTTAAATGTTCAGGATACTTCACTTCTAAAGAAATACCCAACAGCAGCAGAATAATCCATGAAAAGCTGAAGCTAGTTTGTGCACATACATATACCCAGTCTCCATTTTGCACACCTTGCAATTTATTATTTAACTACCTTGAGACATCATCGCCATTGCAGTGCACAGCATGCGCCACATTTTTTCAGATCATTAACAAGAACAGGTTCACCTCAAATGGCACTGAATGCCTCTGTAAGATGAAATCTCTGCAAGCTTATTTGTAGCACTGAGGCGCTGCCAATCACCTGTGTTTGAGCAGCAGGGCTCTGAGGACGTTGGCCCGGTCCTCAGCTTTGATCTGATCAGAAATAATCATCTGTTCCACCACCTGGTGGGCGATGCCAGGCAGGGTCTTCTGGTCCAGGTCCAGCAGCACCGCACCTGCAAATACACAAGCAAGCTGAGCTCAGTCGTCTATGAACCAGACAGGAGACTTTCAGGCATACAGCTTACACAAACGCACTCAGTCTCTCTCTTTACCGTGGGAGATGGTCCTTCTGAGTTCCAGCAAACTGCGGAAAGACAGCGAAGCGACGTGAGGCTTCCCCCAGCGGTCCGTCTCCTCTTCAACATCTTCCTCAAACTTGATCCAACGGGCCGTCTCCTTCCACTGCAGCTCCTGGTTCTTGTCCATTGTCAGCTCGTTCAGCTCCACAAACACCTGAGGTGATTTACATGCATACGGTCCACATGTCATCACATGCACATTCGTGCCAAACACACAGAAACAGTGAGTAAAGCACTCTGACTGGTCAGTTTGTCCAACTTTTCTCATTTCTGTTTTGTGCCTCATCTCATCTGCCCTTGATCCTGCAATCAATCTCAAATGCCACGCTCGAGGATGTCTCCACACCTGAAGGAGAAAGGAGCTATGGTGGTGGATGAAGAAACCCATCATTCGCTTTAGCATATTAAAAGAGGCACAGGATAAAGTTAGAATACACAAATGACAGCAGGAGGACCTAACAAATGTTGGCGCTAACATTTCTGATTCCTCCTGCCTCGACTCATACGTTCACATATCTGCTCAAAACGTAAGAAATGAGGAGGGGAAAATTTAGTGATTCATGTCATGCTTTCCAGAAGTGAGCTATCTAAAAAAAAAACATACTCAGCACACAAAGATAAGTGTTGTTAATCCTTAATCTTCTAAGTTTTAAGAGGAGAATCTGTACAGCCTTAACTTTCTTCCCCTTGAGCATCCAAAAGCAGTTTTTATAACTGTACAAATTTGTAGTTTCCGACAAAATGTGATGTAGCTGGATGCGCTTTTTACAACTACATTTGTCAAAAAGCTTCTTTCGATGCCAAAATATAGCTTAAAAGCAGCAACTACAATGTTAATAACCACTTCAAGCATGCTTAAAATGTGTTTACAACTACATTAAAGTGGGAAACAATTTACACATCCAGCTGCACTTTAAAAACAAGCAACTACAAAGACTGCTGTGCATCAGCAGCAGCAGTCTCCCAGCTGCCAGGATCTGTTAGGGAGAGATTAATCACGCCATGCTGGGTCAGTCGAAGTCCTCCGAGTAATGATGTCCAAAAAAACAAAAAAAACAAGCTGCAAAATATTCCCTTATTCCCTGCTGCATGCCTGTGAAGTCACGCTCACACAGGATCAAACCTGACTCTTGCCGGCCATCCAGCCTCACCTTCTGACGAGCCATCTGTCCGCATCTGTGGACGCCTTCTGTCCACGAGGCAGAGCGGTACAGAACCACCGGCTGGAAACGGTGCAGGAAACGACTCAAACGCTGACCCGACCGACAGTGCCACAAAGGACGGGACCTTCACTTTCACACACATCCCCACACAAGTAGTTCTTCCTCATCACACACACCTGACAGGGACCTGTTGTTTACTGGGGCTGCTGGGGGCTCGGAGCTGCGTATGGGAATCTGTGTGTGCGCGTGTTAATAAAACATAGCTCCCCCTTTCTCAGGAGCTCCCAGTGTCTGGTTACCCAAGCTCCCCTCTTTTTTCCTTTCCGTGTGTGAAAGGAAAGAACGAACTCATTCATTTTTAATTGTCTCCTTCTCTCCCCAACCCATCGGCAAAAGAGTCGAGCCACTGCTAAATTTGAGAGCGAAAGAAGAGAAAACATTTCCTGGACTTTGAAGGATTTGAAATCTGAAGTAGAAAACAGAGCCAACCAATTACGACTGGGTTTAAAAGCCCTGCTATTTACTTTCTGACCACACAAACGTGTTTGTTTACTTCCACTACAAAAGTGGAAGATTTTCACTTTTAAAAGCTGCTCGTCTTTAAACTCATCTCTTCCAAAGATCCCCGAGGTAAAGAAATCATTTGAAAAATCAAAGAAACTCTTAATCTTTCACTGAGGTGATGACAGCTTCCAATTCAAAACTCTGACTTTCCTCAGTTTTATCTCGACATCTTTATCTCAATTAGGGTCATTCAGACTACCATACACAAGCTAATTTAAGACCTTATTCTTAATTCAGCCCAGTAGATTATAAATGTGCTATAATAAGATTTTTATGCAGTTTCTTAAAATGCAGTGCAGTGCTTACAACAACATCAATTTAAGACACCTGTGCGACGTCAGTGTGTGAGGTGTTGTCTCACCTCATGGGGGGTGCGATCCTGCTTGCGACTGCGAGTAGTCGGCTCCTTGTGGTCCTTGCCGATGTGCACCACTTGGTTCTTGGTGCTCTTCCGGACCAGGTGTCGGCGCATGCCAGGAACATCTTCAAAGCGATGACCTGGAGTAACGGAAATAAACATGCAGCAAACTGTAGCTCCATGCAACACAACAGCATCAGGTCTTTAGTTTGTATGGCACATTTTGTTTCTTTAGCCCAGAGATGGCACACATTGACCTTCCACCCTTTTAAATCTCAGCCCGTTTAATCACAGGCCTCTTCGCTTTGTATCTAAGGGAGTAGAGTTACTCATGCTGGCAACACACCAGGCACTGAAAGGATGAGGAGAAAGAAACGTGATGACAGAGACATAAATGGTTCTGTCAGGTGTTGGAAGTTCCAAGATCAACAGATCCGCTGATTCATTCAAGTTGAATTCAGAAACCGAGGAGATGACAGCTTCACACTGACAAATAAACTTGAGAAAATGAACAGGCCTGCTCTTCAACAAGAAATATGCAACAGACATCCAATTACTTAGGTTTTAACACTAAAACACTATTTTTGAGACCATAAGGGAGCCTCGACTCAATCTCACATTTAAATGCATTAACTGTGGCCATGAAAACCGGATCATTGAACAGGAAAGCCTACACAAACCCCGAAAAGCTCACATCAACCTTAAATGACAGTCTGCATCTGTTGAACAAGCATCTTTTCTCTGAGCTCACTCAAACATACAACCACAACATCCAAGTTTATTATATTTTCAGGACTTCTACAACCTGACATCCTGTTTATTCTAAATTGATCTGTTAATAAGTTAAAACACATTCAACACAAAAAACGAGTGAAATTTTCCTTAAAAAAAATATCAAAGCTTACCATTATCAGAGCTTGCATATCCTATGTAAAAAACACTGAGGCTTTTCTGGTTCTTCATCAAGGCTTTAACTCATTATCTGATAACCGGGCAGGCCTCGCCAGGACAAAAGATGAAATTCTGTCCAGAACTGAGATTTTCATCTGCTACCTCATTGGTTCTCGCGTCACTCGTACAACCTTCAAGTTTTATTGGGAGGGCCCCTTGTCAGGTCACTACATGTTTGCCTGCACTTTGGGGCAGAACCTGGAAAAAATGAGCCCTGGCTGGCGTTAAGGAAGAGGAGGGTTTCTGCTGCAGGCATCGAGAGCATCTGGCGCTGGCGCAGCCACCTTACTGCGTGACCCCAACCCTCCTCGCTGCTCAAACTGAAGTGTGGGACTTGTTTTGACAAATTGGAAAAAGTCGCCACTTCTTGACCGGCTCCTGACCCCCGCCGGAGCTGAAGCTTTCAGAATGCATCAGTGAGCAGAGGTGCTAATTTGCTCGGGTCGAACAAAAGGGGAGGGACAGTGATCTAATAATTCCTATTGTTGAGCGGCAGCCAGAGACGGACACTTTCCCAGGATGATTTAGGGTGGCGGGAGGTAGATAAAAGAGGACAGAAAGTATGTGACAGTGAACCTGTTTGCAGGCTCACCTCTTTCATAATGACCAAATATCACACCCACACTTCCATCCTCAGCTGCCTTGTTTTGGCCCTCGGGTCTACTTAATTCTTCCTCTGGTTTCACTCCTTTAATAATTAAAGGTTGGAAACAGAGGTCCGGATTTAACAATTAGCCACCATGTTGGCTCAGGCCCGAGTCCAGGGGCCTCATCTGACAGCGGGAACAGCTAATTTAATAATGCAGGCCTGTCTGCCACAGTTTCTGATAAGCTGCTGCTCTCTGCGGAGGAGTCGGCTCCCTGACGCAAATCACCTCGGCCCTGGACACTACCCCACGCTGGGCTTGGGGCCGGGAATGTCACCGGGCAGTGGAAAGCAGTCTGCAGTCAAACAGAGAAGGGCCCCACACCTTCACCCTGATGTTTGCGAAGGAATCTAAGCAAAGTGACTAACTATCAGTTCAGCTGTATTTAATCATTTCCCCAGCTTCTTTAACACTCAGAACATGTTTTAGTACAAAGTACAAAGTTTGTGTTAATGCTGGTGAAGATTAACAGCAAATGATATCTACAAGAAAGAGTAATGCGTGAGTAATACCATATTTTTAAATGACATTCCCAACAGTGTGTTTAGACAAAACTTTTTGTAAAAGGTGCACTTAGGAGATTTCCTGAAAACAAAAGAATAATCTACTCACATCAAGGCACTTTTATTGTAAGGCAAAGATCCTAAAATATTAGATAGAAAACCAACAATCACACAGCCCCTCTGAACAAGCACTTAGTGACTGTGGGAAGGAAAAACTCTTTTAACAGGAAGAAATCTTCCGCAGAACCAGGCTCGGGGAGGAGGGGCCATCTGACAGTTAGGGTGAGCAGAGATGGACGGGAGAAAGACACAATGTGGAGTGCCAGAGTTTAATAACTGCTAATGCAAATACAGTGAAAAGAAATGAGTGAAGAAGAAGCATTGTGGGAAGCCCACAGAGGCCTAGGCTTATTGCAGCGTGACTACAGGAGCGTTCAGGGTCATCTAATCCAGCCCCATCTTGAAGCTTTATCAAAAAGGAAAGTTTTAAGCCTGTTCTTAAAAGTAAAGAGGGTGTCTGTTTCCCAAATTCACAGTTTGAGCCTGAAAGCTCTTCCTCCCATTTTACTTTTAGTTACTCTACGATCCAACAAGTAAGCCCACAGTCTGACAGTGAAGTGCTCTAATGGGGTGATATTCTCGCCGCGGGATTTTGAATCAGCCGAAGACTACAATAACATCAGTTTTATATGAATTTAGAAGCAGGAAATGCAGGGGCTTTATCTTTATTATCCATGAAACATTTTCAAACCAGGATAAAATACAAAAAAAGTGAAGCCCCATTGATTGACCATCAATGGGACTTTTTTCTTTTTTGCATTCACAGTCCAGAGACAAACTGATGATTGTAAATATGTGATTATCTGTATCACCGCAATGACCTGTATCCCACCTCTCTACCTATGACAACCTTAGTTTTGTTGAATAAATTAATAAAAGCAATGGTTGGATTTTTTACTAATAAATAAATAAGATAAAATACTCTAATAGATCCATCACCTCAGACATTTTGCCCACAAACTGCGTATAAATACTTAGTCTTAGGCAAAGAGTAAAGCAGACAGACAGCTGGAGACACCACAGATGAGTAGTCATACCTGTTGTGCTTTCTCTGGAATCCACCTGAAGAGTGTGTGCAGAGTTGATGTACTGTAGTCTATTGTCTCTCCTCATAAGAGTCTGGACATGCGCAAAAAGCTAGCAAGCACTCTTTTGTGCACACAAAGCCCTGCACTCTTCACCTGATGACGAAGTTGAAGTCATATGGCCCACCGGAGGCTCAAGGATGCAGAAACAATAACACACCTTTACAGCCTGAGATTTGGTGGATTATGCTGTTTAATCACTGTCGGTTTTTTTAAGAAAACATCTTTCTATGTTTAACAATAAGTCACTATGTACTGCTGAGCAGGTAAGTATACTTTGTACTATTTTTTGTCCAACCTTGCGAGCTGTAACAATCATAATTTTGTAAAGCAGACAGAAACTGCAGAGTAGGGAGATGATTATCTGTTGGGTTTATCATTACAAGGAGCTCATTTTACATACAGGCAGTCATGTGAGCCACTGGTGATCCCAGAATACAGATAAAACGAATGCTACATACACAAAACATAAATAGGTAACCAGTCCTCTTTTAACAATATCAACAGCCAATAAAAAGCAGGAGAGAAACACTTTATTGCTCACATTACATCTCACTTCAATCAACGCTCAAAGTGAGTTTCCTTCAAAAACACCCTTCAAACACAACCACAGAAGGCTAGTTGGAGGGCACCTATGTCAAATACCCCTTTACACTTTTAGTCGGTGTAGGCTTGAACTTAAGCCACGATTAGTATCTGCTTGCCAAATGATTCGCACTCACTCTTGATGCCGTCCAGGTCAGCAGAGGCCAGTGTCTGAGCTTCGCTCTCATCAGTGGGGATGCGCTGGTACTTGGCCTGCTCGGCACCCGTCATGTTGCCCGTGCGTCGACGCTCTGTCAGGTCGTAACTGCGGCTGGCGGAGGAGACGCGGGTCAGCGGCGTGTGCTCGGCTGGGACTGACTGGGCAGTGGGGCTGGAGGGCTCAGATGAAGGCAGTTTACTAAAGAAGAGCAGAAAGATTAGGAGCTAAAAAATAAACAAGTGGAAAAGGAAGGATTGTTTTTGATCTTTTATCTTTAGGATTTAACATTTCCCCCTTAAAAACTGGGAACTGTGCACACTCAACCACACATAAAAATCCTCCCAATAGTTATTTCGTTTTAACAGGACTAACATTGTCGAAGTATTACAGCCTTCAGGTGCTTCTCCTACTCTGATAAATGCATGCAAGGTGCAAGTTACACATTTAGCTGCAAAAAGCAAAAAAGTGGACAGAGGACAAAGAATTTTAACAACACATATCCGGCAAAAATAGACATAATTAACTTACCGTCTAGCGTAAACGCTACTTTACAACCTCGTCTTTAAGTCAACTTCCTCCGCTTTAGGTAAGAATGGTTTAAAAGACAAATCTTCTGCGGTTAAGCTGATCTCTAATCGACTCAAAATAAGCAAAAGGTGTATGTGCAGCTTCTTTCAAGCTCAGATTTCTTTAAAAAGGAACAAAGTAAATGTCACAGGTGGAGTCTGGGCTGCTGAGTAGCAACAGGTGATATATGGGTCTCTGAGGACAGGATTACTCTGGTCCATCTGATCATGCCCAGCAGGCTCACTGGATGCCTGAGACATGGTAACGTACAGTACATCACACACCCCCGCCCCCCGAACAGGCGTGAGCCTCAGTGCTCTCACCCAAACAGGATGGCTGTGAGGACATTTCATCAAAAAAGACAAAAACATGCATTAAGCAGTCATCGCGGCAGGTAAGGCATGATTACCAACCTAACAATCACGCCCTTTTTCACTTCTTTTTGAAGTCTATGAAGCAGACTTGACTCACTCTGTGGAAGTTGCGTCTTCATGTTCACCTCCCACACCGGACTGCGGTACGATGTCGAGCTTTCGGACCGAGTGTGGGCTCTCTTTGACACTTTTGGATACATGGTCATCTTCGGAAACGAAGAACTGTGGAGGGAAAAGGAAGCGTGAGAGTGCAGCTTACTGTAACACGGTCAAAAATAAATAAATAAATCAGACAAATTGAACATCTCTCACATCCAGACAATGGAGAAACAAAGCCTGTGGAGACTTTTGCACATAAATCAGAGTTATTTAGATGTTGCTGGATTTCAGTATGAATTCAAAGGGAGCAAAAAGTTTCATGCAATCATTTGATTATTACTTGTTGATTTTTTTTGCGAACTCATTCAAGTGGGTTGAGGCAAATAGCCACCCACTCCGAGTCCGGTTCTGTTTGACATTCCCTTCTATTAAAAGGGGGGATTTTGCCTGCCCAGTGTTGATTAGTGTTTGTTTAAGAGTATAGAGTTTCTTCTCAAATTCCACTAAACCTCAGGAACCCATCAACATTTATTCTGGTCTAGCTTTGGTCAGCAAATCAAAACAAAAAAAAAAAAAAAAAAAAAAAAAAAAAAGTCTCTTTATGCTTAAAGTAGAAAATCAAAGGTGAAAAGTTGTCAGACTATTGCAAAAGCCAGAATTCAACATAATTCAAGCTTTTAATTAACCCTGAATTAGAATAAGCCTAAAGGTACACAGTAGGTTTCAGTTTGGTTTAAAAGAGAAAAGTTACATCACATCGTTCCATTTTCTCAAAGCAAATTTGTATTTAAAACCCATTTTCAAACAATTTTCGTATCAAATAACGCTTCTCGTGGGGTTTTATCTTATTCGCTCCCAAACACTGTGTTAAAAAGACTCAAATAATAAAATGATTACCTCCACATCTTTGGATCTCTCTGACTCTGACAGAACAGAATTTAGCTCTGTCCCCTCTTCTTCTTCTTCCTCCTCATCTTCACCTTCCTCTATGGGGACACTGCAGGGAGGATGGCTGCTTTTGTGATCTTTATCCTTCTTCCTTTTCTTGCTGCCCTTCCTCCTGCGTACGTCAGAGGGCAGTTTGGACAGAGGCCGGTGGATGTGGTGAGAGGAGTGTCGGTGGTCTGAAACACAGATAAATACATCAATCTCAGAGCTGTTCGCACACAACCGAAAGCATCTCCATGCTTTATGAAGCTTCTGCACGCTCACATTCAATGTCTTCGTCATGGTAAATGTGGTGCTCCTTATCAGGCACGGCAGCAGCAGGCGTGAGGATCTGCTGGAAGCGCTGGACACCCAAGGCTTTATTCAGGTCCCCATCATCCTCCTCTTCTGGGCGCGGAGACCCGTGTAGTGATGAAGCAGCAGGAGCTTCTGGCTGCAACAAAAGATGAAAATAAACAAGACAGCAGTGAAATAAGAATGAGGAAATGCTTCAGATTGGCAACCTGTCCAGGGTGTACCCCGCCTCTCGCCCTATGTTAGAAGAGGTATGCATATGTCTAAGAGTGCATGCTGAAAACCCAGCTCAGAATGAACAAGTGTGCGCCTCGCTTAAAACCACCACTAGAGGGCGTTCTGTCCTAGCTGTGAACACATCAGTTAGGTCATGTCTTCTTCAACATGAGCTTTAAAGTCAGAAACAATAGCCATGAGCTTTGATCAGTTCCAACAGGGATCACATGGGTGATAAGAGATCTGTTTTCCTGCAGCACGACGCAGTAACCCACTGAGCCCTGCTCTGTCTCTCCCGGTGAGATATTGAGAAAAGGATGGACTGCAGCGATATGACAAGAGTACCTGCTCAGACACCATTCAGCAGGTGGCAAAACTCGGGAATCGTAAGTCATTTGACACCCTGTTAAATGTTCCCAGGACACCCACCATGGTGGTCCTACACTAGGCTTTCCTGTGCTGCAGGGAGCAACAGCAAATGTGATGATAGTTTTGTGTCTAGGCACAAAGTTTTGGCACAGATGGTACTGTACTCTTATTGTTATTAAATGCTTTTCTGATGGGTTTAAACTACAAAACTTCAGTTTAACTACTAGTAATTCAATTAAAACGACAATAAAAATGTCGCTACTTACAAGCACGCTGTAAAATTTTATCATTTTTTTATAGCTCACATCACATTTTCTACACCTTCTACAGCACCTGTGTGATGTACAAAGGTCCCCTAGACACACGAAGATTATGAAGTCCATCGAGATGAGAAAATGTAAGCGGGAAACTTTCTGGTTAATCATAATTAAAGGGATCAGACATGCAGGCATGTGCAGGAAGAGTGTGGAAAACTGACTCCCATAGCCTGTAACACCATGCTTCTTTTTGCATGCCACACAAAGGTGACAGCAGCGGTAAGCCCTCTGCTGAACGGAGGACAGGCTGAAAATAAAAGGCTTTCAAGCAAACGTTCAATATTGACCCAAGGTTCAATTTCTCAGATCTCTCTCCACCCCACCCCCCTATTTTTTTTTTTTTTAACAAGTGCCTAAAAACAGGAGTGAGCAGACTCACTGCACCTCAGTGACCTCCAGAGTCAAGAATTCAGCTTTAAGGACCAATAACCAAGCAGATCTGTGCTATTTTGCTATGAACTGAAGCATCAGCCTGCATCCACATCACCATCAACCGTTCAGCACTTAATTACTGATCCAAAACCCTGCAGCGCATTATCCGGACGAGTGAAGCCCTCAGAGTGTAGCTAAATGATCTCGTTGTTTGTTTTTACAGGGCCCTCATTCATATCATGGTTTCACGGTGAATCCCTCGAGGTAGAAGCAACGTGTGAAGGATTCTCGAAGGGGTGCAAGAATTTTCCACAACCGATGGCACGTATGAGAACAAGCTGAGGGAAGCACAGTAGGAAAAAAAAAGAGAGCAGAAAAAAAACGAGTAAATTGAATAAGATCAACACTTCTTCTGCAGTTTCAGTGACTTACCTCGCTCATGACGTGAGCTTTATCAAAAGCACGGCTTTTGGTGACAACAAGCGTCAGCGCCCTCCACCATGACAAAACTGGATCTCTTACTTCACTCAGCACCTCTATTAAAGAACTGCAGGCAGGAGATATCCCTCTCCCCCTGCTTATCAAAGCCTCGTGATACCATAATCAGAGCCCTATCGCCCAGCCTGCCACCTTCACCAGGTTGCGTATTGTGCCGAGGCCGAACAAACAAGACTCGCATTCTCGCTTTGAGGACAAGTGTGGCCTGAAAGGACAAGCCGTGTTTAAACAGTCAAGAACAAAACCCGACGCTGACATTCATCCCCACGTTTTCCACATAAAGTCTAAATATTTACCTGGGTGCTTTAAGTGCATATGATCTAAACCTCTTACACTTTTCTAAAGAGATATTTTTGAAGGCTAATATTGACAGAGGTAATGTTAAGCAATGGGCTGAAAAGAAACATGAAAGACTCAAAAGTGACTAAAATCTGACCTGTGAATTACAGTCTGTCTCAATTACAGAAACTAACAAATGCAGCTGTTTTCCCCACATGTCTACAGCTACATTTAAGACTTTTTAACAGTACATTAAATGATTTTGATGCACGCTCAATCATCCAGGTAAGGAAAACCTAAAAAAGCTGGACACGTTTTCTCAGACTGAAAAGAGATGAACAGAATCTATTTTTTTGGGTTCTACTTTAAATGAAACTAATTAAACTTGACATGGAACCAAAGAGCAGTGTGAAAATAGACTCTTTCCAAGAGCTTGAGTTTATGCACGTTGCTCAAATATATTCATTAAGGCGAAAAGAAAAACAAAAGTGTGACCCATCTTAAACACACAACGCAGTTTGTTTCATAAGCATTTCCAGTTTTTGGCATGAGCTAGAACTGTTAAGTTAGCCATTTTACAGTCAATGCTTTTTTAAACATGTGAAAAAGCCTGAAAGGTTGAGTCAGACAATAAAGCACGCTCTTAATACTGAATTTGCACTGCATGATCCAAATGTGTAGACCGGGGCTAGAGATGTACGGTTTGAGACCCGGCAAAACTGAGTTTAAGACATTTTAATATTTTAGCTTTAGCCAGAAAATGAGAGAAGTTTAAATGCATTAGTAGCATAATTCAATCTAAGCACACTCTTCATCAATCCTGTTAAAGTGGTTCAGCTATTTCAACAAATGATCTATGTCCATGTATGAGAATTAGCAGTTGAGGGAGCTAATGTAATGCAATCTAATGGATCCAATACAGAGAAAAAAAAACAGTTTAGGATTTCAATCGTTGTGAGCTGAAGAAGGAAGAACATTGCACAGAGTCCTGGGAGGACTTGAGACGGGGTCTGGGTGCTAGGGAAGAGTTATCAGATGACTGGGGAAAGTTCAGCAGTAGTGCCAAGAAGGTGTTCGGTGTGTCCTCTGGACAGAGCAAAGAGGACAAAGAAACTTGGCTGTGGAATGAGGGAGTACAAGGAAGTGTTCAAAGAAAGAGGTTGACAGAGAATAAGTGGGATAGGCAGGATGTTTAAGAAAGTAGACAGGAGTACTGGGAAGCGAGGTGTACAGGAACGACAGAGGTGGTAAAGACAAGGAAAAAGTTTATAGTGAGTTGTATGTGAGGCTGGATGCTGAAGGAGTGTTCATAGCTGCACTGTGCTGTTCTCTTCAAGGAATTACCATTCCACTGCTTTGATAGCACTTTAAAGCATATACCTAGGTTAGAGCATTTAATATTACTTCAGTACCAACTGAGTCATGTGTGATTCAGCGAATTTCAGTTATTTACCCACATTAAGGCCTGTTTATCTTTGGCTCAGCCCTTTTGTGTTGGCGCATCCTGACAGGAGTCTATCCACTCGCGTTACATATAAAATGTTATAACGCAAGTTAAATCATCAGTCAAGTAGAAGTTAACACCAAGATAATAGTAGCGAGGTAGTGGCTGGATTTCATCTTTACTTTTTGCGGATGATGTCATTCTGTTGGCTTCAGCAGGTGGTGACCTCCAGCTTGCACCGGAGCAGTTCGTGGTCAAGTATGAGACGTCGAGAATGAGATTCAGCACCTCCAAGTCCGAGATGATGGTTCTCAGCTGGAAAAGGGTGGCGTGCCCTCTCCTGGTCAGGGGAACGTTTCTACCCCAGGTGGAGGGGTTTAAGTATCGGGGTCTTTTTCATGAGTGAGGGGAGAGTGAAGCGTGAGCCACAGAAAGGAGTTTCCTTTAGAATCAGTGTCCTGGACTGTGTTAAACTTGATTTGGACTTCTTTGGGAAATCTGATTTATGACGAAACCAGAAGTCACTCTTGACCCTACACCGCAACCCTCCACGCCATTCACACCGTTGTGAGCTGCATCAGTCTGATGTGTAGTTGCATTTCTCAGGAGGTGCACGTCAAAGGTTATAGCATAAGGTTAAAATGAATTCACAATTACATTGTAAGTTACATCATAGATTTGCCTTTGAAGCATGAGTCACGCATTAGAAATAGGGTGAGGTGGTCTGTCTGTGTCAAAAGGAGCCAGTTGAGGTGGTTTGGGCATCTGACTAGGATGCCTCCTGGACAATTCCTAGGCATGTATTTCAAGTATGACCTACTGGAAACAGATCCTGGGAAAGACCTAGGACTCTGAAGATATTATCTCTCTCAGCTGGCTTGGGAACAACTTTGTATCCCCCTGGATGAGCTGGAAGACGTGGCCAGGGCGAGGAAAGTCTGCCTGAGCTGCTTCCTGCATGACCTGATCCCACATATGCGGCAAAAGAAATATGGATGGATAATTTTAAAAGGGGCATGTCTAGTTAGCTTTTCCTCAAAAAAATATATGTTTTGTTAAAAGCGATTTTCAAATAGCTAACAGGGTTTATCAAATACTGTATTTGCCAATTTTAAAACCTTTATCCACTTGTGAAAGATTTCCTTTCAACATTAGTTTACTGTATCTGCCGCACTAAGACTGCTGAAACATGTAATGCATCCATTTTTAATGCAGGTTTTAGTAAGTGGCATGCATGTGCAGAGACTGTTGTAGAAAGAAACCAACACTCAGCATGTGGAAGCTGCAGGAGATTATTTGTGTGGTGAGGCAGTCTCAAATCCTCCACAGTCAGCACTTGGAAGCAAAGTTGAGGCGGGGGAGCAGACACTGTAGTGATCATGTCGTACATCGTGGCTGATGTGTCGCTGTATTAACTCATATCTTTAAAGTAAATCAACTGCAAGAAAATCCCAGTGCAGATTGTGCTCAGTTTTCCAGAACAGTGTGTGAAAGCAGAAGAGTTGTAACCCAGGTCTTACCTCAGCCAGCGCTCAAATTTCTATTACAAACACTGATTTCAACAACCTTCCTGTTGCATCATGCATTAAAAAGGCCATGTGTTTAAAGTTTTGCTTTTCCCAGCCATCAGTCTGACGCAATTTGGTAGTATACACAGCCTGGGGTCGTGTTTCTACGCCTCATTTTATTTAAAATGTCCAACTGACAAACTGAGTTTACAAACTCAAGTGAGATGAGTCACATACAGAGGGAGTCAGATACACGTCACAGGAAGAATGAAGCTAGAATGATTTAAAAAAAAAAAAAAAAAAAAAGTGTGAAAGAGGAGGTAGTGCAAACCACAGAGGGCTGATCCCAATCACTGACGACCAACGGCTCACTGAAAGGTCAAAGTTCAATGCCACAAAGACAAAGTGTGCATTTCAATCTCAACGTGAAGTTCAAGGGTGAGACTCCCTAAAAAGGAATCAAAGAGGGGGGCGTGATTACGATTGTGAAATAGTCAACAGTCAAAGAATATTTTTATTTTAACCTGCAACAAGAGGCCATCTATCCTGTTTAAAGCAGATTTTTTAATATTTTTGTAGCATCCCTTAACATAACAATTGGAATCACGTGTACCATGTTTATAAAGCTCTACATACTAAAACCTGTAAAGCAGGAATGGAACCTCGTGAGAAATGCCAGTTGTGGAGGGCAGCACCAATAAGCTGAAATAATTCTACTCAGTATAAGTTTTCTCTCCTTATTAGCTTATTGATGCTGTTCTCCACAACAGCCCCAGTGTCAGTTAAGTGTAACATTTCCCATTAAAAAAACAAAGTTTAATAGTCTAAACCTGCAGTTCTCAAAATCACTGATGACACATTTTACGTCACTTAAACTAAAGTGGACCCAACGAGGCTCACAGACGTGTAAACTATAACAACTATTACAGGGGAGAAAATAAAGGATCCTCCCCAAAAATTCTAACACTCAGCTAATTTGCTAATGTGGACTGACTAAGCCATTTCTCCATGCACTCTGTTTACATTCCTAATAAGGTGACCTACGCAGCAGCAGGGGCAGAAGGAAGCATGTGTTGCACCCCGAGAGAATGGAGTGAGTTAGCTTAGGGTCACCAACCAGCAGATGTTCTGTAAGAAACAGTGACTTCAGAGTTTCCTTTGCAAGGAGAGAAGTAACAGAGAATACTTGCCCCGTTATTTTTTGTAGGAAGTTCATTTCCTTGTTTGCTTTGCAATTTAACAGTTAACTCGTTGTGGTTTGGTTACAACCACTACAAAAAAAAAAAAATTCTATCTGTAAGCCCCTGTGAAGAAAACTCTCATAATCTCACTGCTGACCATCAGAGGAGTGACTATCTGCAACTACTCATGCATTAAGATGACATAAGGAAGTAATTATTAACTTCTATTTTTGCAGCTTAAGAAGAAAAGGAAATGAGCTACTGGGCATAGAAAAAAAAAAAACCCTCAAGAACAAGACTGAACATTAAACAGCTGCAGGGGTCGTGCTGAGGTTAGGTTTACCTTAAGAAGCAAAGTCAGACAACATTTGGAACAATCTCTGTTCGGGGAAAGCGGGGAAAGATAACATCAAGCCAAAATGTCATACAAACAGCCTATGCACAAAGGCAACAAACTCACCTTATACAGGAAGTCCATCAAATGACATTACAGGCGTTTTTCCGATGTGAACCTCAGAGACAGTTTTGGTTTTCCTATATCAAGGTAGTGTTGGCTCCTTTCCTAGAAGGCAACGCGTTTCCATTTCAGTTTGCCTCAGTCACGTGACCAGGGCAGATCTTCACGGCAGGAAGACGACAACCACTGACATTAGTTTCAAAATGTCAGCACATAAAATCCAGAGTGGAGTAACTGACCACTTCTTGACCACACACCCCGCTCAGGAGTTAATCATTTACCCAGAATTTTTTTTATCTTTGTGCTACCAACTGGCAAATCTCATCACAGCCAAAAGAAATTATGGATCACAGGCTCAGTAAGACTGTTGACTGCCATAAACCTACTAAGTACAAACACAATAAAGACCTGCAGAGTGCTGTAAATGAACACAGGAGCTCTGCCCTTTGCACCATGTTCTTCATAGCAACTAATGCCTTTGGTATTATACACAAACTGAATGTCTGTGCATCTAAAGGCACTGTATTAGGAATTTACTGCTTCTAAATAAACAGCATTTTACCCTTTTCACTTTGTCAGGAACAGAAAGTTTATTTAGTTATTATCATTATTTAGTTATGATGATTTTGATCAAGGAAATAATCTGATCCTGAAGTGCTGATTAGATATGAGCTGTGCAGGATTTAAGATAAACAGTCATACGCAAAGGTATGCATCCATCTATCCACAGCGGGGTATAATATTAGTCAGATGACTTCATTTAATGCTTAAATGCAGCAGCAGCACAAACATGGTTGAGAGGTCCAGTTCACTGACTGGCAAAGGTTGCCCAAGTCGGCATACCTGTCAATCAAAGCAGCAACATCCCTAAATTTAAGCCTTAGTAGTATAACTCAAGGAAGAGTTGGATATAAATAAATAAATAAAAAAATCCACCCATTACAGTTGTAGAACTATTACCTCCAATCTCAAGGCCATACCTGGAAAATGGGTGCAATTCAATGAGTTGGTGCTCCAAGTATCTCAGTGTCTTGTTAATGTGCGAGCGGGAGACTAACAGACAGATTAGTGCAGCGTCTGCAGTGATGTGGATGCTGAATCAGTCTGTTGGGGTGGAGAGAGCCGAGGGTAAAAGTGAAACTGTCGATTTTTACCGATAAATCGACAGCTTTACTTTTGTGTTTTGATGTACGTTCCTACCCTCACCTATTGCCTCAAGCTGTGGGGAATGATTAAAAGAATGAGGCTGCAGAAACAAGCAGCGGAAATGATCTTCCTCTAAGGGCTGTCTGGGCCCTTAGAGACTCAGTCATTCAGGAGGAGCTCAGAGTAGAGCCGCTACTCCTCCACATCGAATGGAGCCAGCTGTGGTGACTGGACACCTGCTAGGTGAGGGGAAACAAGCACGTCCTGCAGGGAGGAGGCCCCTAGGCAAACCAAGGACATGCAGTAGACATTGCATCTCTTAGCTGGCTTGGGAACACCTTGGAATATATATATCTATCCTGCTATATCTGTATTTATCATTAGATATCTCAATAGATAGATAGATCAGTAATTGCGTTTAGTGGATCGAATTTCATCTAAATGCTTCTAATTCTCTGCGTTAACTAGTGAGTATCGACTTCGAAGTGTGTATGCCTGGTGATTCAACCTTTGTCTAGTTCCCGAGTAGTTGCAACATTTGAAATGAAGTCCAAAGCTAGGCTCAAGGTGGGATTTCCTCGATTGGGTCTGCCGTGAAAAACTGAAAACAACGGCAGAAGACGAACGTGTACTCTCAGTCAGTAGTGGCCTTCATGACTGGTTATTCAGAAATAAATGTTTTCCCATTTCTACCTAGCTGCACATATAATTCACAGTAAAGTTATCAAAAATATGGCTTGTCATTCTGGGAAAGACAGAGCTCCTGGGAAAGGTGGGTAAATCAGTTAATAAAACCGCAATCCTGATATTTCCTGGTATGAAATTGAACGTATGCCTGGAATTTACAAGCCATAGTCATAAACGGATCAGCTCTAGCAATATGAGAGTATTCACGGCTGGATTGTGATTATTTTCTGCTGCAGCAAGATAATCACGAGAGGACCTTGTTGAGAACCTCTGTGGATGAATTCTGCTTTCTTTGGCCACTGACCAGCTGCCCTCAGGCCTTTGCCTGCCATGTTTATCAACTCGTGCTCCACCAGCAGCATCGCAATCAACTCTCATTATGTGCCAATATTGTTTTCACTGTTTTCAACAAAGTCAACTTTAAGAAAAGAGGAAGGAAACAGATTTAACTGTGTGCCTGCTGATATTTTCCAGTGCTCTAATAAGAGGGAGATTTCAACAGGAGCTGCTCTCTGAGCGTTCCTGAACATTTTTATGTTGTAGTCAGAGCTGCTGTATGTTGGCAGGGAACTGGATGTTACTAGATTTGCACTGGAGGGAACATCACTGTCCAAAATACACACTCCAATGCCAGAGAGGGCAGAGGAAGCTGATGCAGCATAAATCCAGCACAAGGAGAACTGATAGGAAAAGACCAAACTAAGGAAAGACTAAGTCCTGCCAGTGTGTTTAGTTTAATGTGGTTTTAAATCAGAGCCACTATCTCATATCCTTTATCATGCAGCCAGTGGTGGTGTAGCCTGACCTGATAGGGCAGGCTGAAGCTTTTGTGCATGTGGGCGTGCGTACTTACTCCGTGAATAACCGAAGCCACGGCATCCGTAACCTGGCTGGGAGCATCGGGGTTGCTCATGGCTCTGCAGTAGAGTCGTTGCTGGAGAGGCGCTGGAAAGCTGGTTTAGACTGGTGTGGCTTTAGCCCTTCTCTTTCTCACTGGGACTCAGACAGCTTTTGGGCAGCATAACCTGGAGCCAGATGCAGATCAGGGAGTTAGATCACATGATGACAGATTTAAAACTTCAAGGTGAACAAGAGTGCAAAAGCCACCAAATACAAATCTAGAAAGAATAAGGACGAAGATATCTTTGAGATTTAAACGAAAATTGTCAGCGTTACACTTTTTTTCAAGGTCAGACAGTGAACTGTCCTAGTCAATTAACCCCGGGGGGGTGGGTGGGGTGGGGGCGGGGAGGCACTTTTGTTTCTTCGGACTTAAACTGGTCACTTTCATGATGAAGCAAAATGTAACACATTATATTTGAGCCATAAAAAGGCAACAACTTCAGAGAACTACATTACATCTTTCTTTTCCTTTTTATTTGATTCTTGCCTTGAAGCCCTGCAGAGCTTCCCAACTACCATTCAAGGTCGTTGACTAATTCAGCTCGATAAGATAAGAGCCAGATAACATTAATGCTACTATGAAGAGGGGCCTTTGATAAGCGGCAGCACGTGCCTCAGCCAACCTCCGTCATTCCAGAGTCTCCGTCACGTATGGTACACATGTAATCATAGGTAGAGATTGTGTAAAATGTTATTGAAGGGGCTTTCGGTACATACAAAAATTAATTGTATGTCTCATTAGATTTTTTTTTTCTTTTTTTAAATCAAAAGTTGTGAAATGGTGTGGTTCTGACTTCTTCTGAGTGCACCCTGAATGTCCTTGGCTGTTGATGAAAGCAAGAAATCTGAAGATGCCATCTTAAGCACCTGGAAAAAAAAAATTCTCCCAATCAAACTCTAACTTACAAAACTGAATAAATGGGGGGGAACAAACCATTACAGTAAAATGTAACCATATTGTCAGGCTAAAAAGATCAACCTAAACTTTAACCAAATGAAGCAAACTGGTTACTTTTGTATATATCAGGTACCCAAAGAGTCCTTAAAAAAAAAAAAAAGTCTCCCACTTGCAACAATATTAAAGCAGCAGGAGGGCCCTCTGTGGGTTCATGTTCTGCCAAAGCTGGCCGCGCTGGCTTTCTGACAGCATCTATCAAAGAAATGATAAGCCTCCTTGGTGCCTGAACGCAATCATATCACTGACCTTGTTTGCAGTGAGCGATTTCATAGAGGTTTCGCTGAAGTACAATCAATGATATAAATTTTAATTTAAGAGGCAGACTTGAACTTTTGTTTGGACATGGATTTAGCAAAGATAGTACTTCACTGCACCAAATGTTAATTACATGCATAGTTTGAGATAATCCCATCCGTGCGGCAGTGGTAATAAAAGAGTCCGCCTGAGTTTGAGCTTTGGGCGTGCATGAAAATTACTTTCTCAGTAAACCTAGACCCCACCACAGTGGAGGAGGCAGAGCTGGCTACACAGGGATAAAGTTACCAAACCCTGGGATTCTGGGCAGAAACTATGGGAACCAGCTCATCCACCTAAGGGCACGTCTGTAATCATACCTTTAGGATAACAATAATGATCAGAAAAGGAAAACAATAATGACTGCAGTTGCCTTTTCGAGCAGGTAGGTTAAGAAACAGCATGGTCCTCTGTCTGACATCAGGTACACTCAGAGGACTGAATAAAAGAAAACTGGTGGGTCCCTTGTGCAGGAACTGAAAAAGGCACTGATAAGTGCTGAGGTCAGCATGTTCCTTTTCCCACCTGGAAGAAATCCATCAGGTCTTCCAAGAGTCATCCAGGAGTCTGGTACTTTAAAGAGTTTCTTAGATGAGGAGGATGGAATTTTTTCTTTATAAGCTTGAAAACCTTTCCGTGTTAGACTTAGTCACGGCCTTTAAATGTGCACACACAAAGCTTTGGGAAATCTTTCCTTCAGGGAGGAAGTAAGTATGAAAACAGGAAGAAGGTAACAGCAACAGACAGATGCCTGTCAGTAGGAGCTGTAAACTTATAGAAAGAAATGGAACAAGTGGTTTCCAGATTTATTTCCAGCAGCTGAAAAATAGGTCTGGTCCACACATACACAAGTCCAAAGCTTCAAATGCAACCAAATTAGCTGAAATTTTAGTGCCATGTGTGTAAACTAAACAGAAGTCAAAGACACACAGCAAATGTTGAAATTGTAAATTTTTAGTTTTTTTGAAAGGTATACTCTTATTTTGAAACCTATTAAAGCAACAGGTTTCATAAAAGGCTAAGTTAAGGCACCACCTCTTCTTTGAACAATACTTTTGGTAACTGAGGAAACTTTTTACCAGCCAATTTTCCCGTTATTGCTTAATATAGGACTCTAGCTAATTAGCTAGTCAGGCTTCCTTTGTATTATGTGCCAAAGGTTTTATTTTGGTGAAAGGTCAGTAAACAGCAATGAGACTGATGACACATGCAGAATGTGGTTTGGCATTACCTTGTTGGAACGAGGAAGGCCTTCCCTGAAAAAGGCTTGTTTGAATGGCACCATACACCAATCCAAACCATGCAAATATAACATTAATGGAGCCTTCACAGATATGCAAGGTAAACACGCCACATGCATTAACTAACCCCCATACTATAATGGATGCTGACCTTTCAAGTGAATCTAATAACCTGCATGGTGCCTCTCCTCTTTAGCTCCAATGACTAGTCAAATTCTGAATTGCTCATTTTAAATGCGCTCTAGCCACCTGGAGCTTGTTTGGTTTGCATGGTAGTTGGATTTGTTGATGTGCTGCGTTCAGTGAAAATAGCCTCTGTGTTACTGAGCCTTTGCAGTTGTATCGACGGGCTTGTAGTGGTGAGCCTGGATTTATAGTAGGCCTAAAGACTTCATACTCAGAAACAATACTAAATTGCTTTAGCCTGAACTCTTTTCATCTGTATTTGTTAAAGATTCAGCCTTGTTTGAACGCCTTTTTTTTGTGTAAATATAGCAAGTCTTGGTCAAAGGGCAACGTCTAAAGCTTGGCTGGGGGGGATCAAACCATTGCAGAGCAACAAAAGCTGCAGTTCCTCCAAGGGTCACTAGAGGCTGGCTCAAAAAAAATAACCTGGTGCAAAAATAAAATGAATAAAATCACATTTACATTTAAATGTAATTTATAAGTAATAAAAACATTTTAATGTATTTACGAAAAAAGAAAAAAAAAAAAAACTTCCACCTGACATCTAAATTTAAATGTCATTCTGCTTGACAGGTGCCCCGACTGGTAAGTGTTCAGTGTTTTATTAGCCTGTTACTGAGGACAGCTAAGCATTGCAACCATAGAGATTACAGATGCAGATTGCTATATAGCCCTCTAGCTTCAGCTGATAAATGGCACTCCAGCCTTTCATCCATATAAGATAACTTTAAGAAAACAGTAAAGTTGAGCTTTCAACACCAATGAGTGACTTTAGCTGTGGCTAAGTCTTTCATGCCATCTGTGGTTAAGACACTAACCTAATCTTTTCTAAAGTGACCTACAAAGATGATTTGTTTTTCATTCTAAGCATACAGATTAATAAAAAATAAAATCAATCACATCTACCATTTTTCACCCAGATCTACCTCTCATACTTTTTATTATACAAGCACTGTGCCAACCAGGAGATTACCGCTTGAGAATTTAACATTTACACTTTTTCTTCAGCATGTGCAGCTTGACTGTGTCCCTAAGCATATAGCAACGTAATGGAAGACCACGATTATAAGTATCCCTGCAACAGATGGTCTGCCCCCCCAGAGACTACTGATGTCAGCATCATCCAGTCAATTTGGGATTACTTACTTATTAGAGAAGTCACTGCCCCAGCCTAAAAAAGAACAATAGAAATTAAGCCAGTTCTTCAAGATCCTCAAACAAATTAAGTACTTAATGCTTATGTGTGCCTATGGTTACCTTGAAAGGGGTCACACCCAGTGTTGACTTGAATCAGATTTTTACAGAAAACAAGCGGGTGTAGCGTGTAACATGTTATTTTATAGTTTCTAACGCGAGACTGCAATAAATCCCAAAAGCAAACACTTCCTTTGCTTTTGATTACACATTAGATTAATCTGTAAATCTCCAAAGATCTGCATCCCACTTTCAGAAGAAGACGATAACAGAGTGGGAGAGTGATGAGAGCTTGACATTTTCTCTTTATTTGGATCTCTGATGTGTACTTTGTGATGACTCATCGCTCCCAAAGTGTATGAATGCACCTGACTCTTTGGCTCTGTGGTATGTTGTAAATTTCCATTCCTGATGGAAATCCCTCTATGTTTTTAAACTTTTCTGTGAGGAAGAGTTCCCTACCACCTGATGCATATCACAGACACATTTATGGGTAAATGGGATCCTTGAAGACAGCAGGTTATAGAAAACAGACAGAGCGCTGGATTAGGAGTCAAGAACTGATGGTTCGGCGCAAGAAAATCTCAGAAAAATAGCAAAAATGTCTTACACAGACCTACAAACTGCTTATTCTGCACCTGTGCATCTTCCACTTTGATGTCATTTGACCGTTTGCGTTAATCACAAGCAAAAGGTTAAAAATATCCTATGTCGTGCCCTCATAAATACACGAGACAGTCAGACGACGGGACGGAGGTTATGAGCAAGAAGAAAACCCACGACAAAAGCCCACATGTGCGTTAAACCAACGTTCTGTCAAGACGCCGCGGCTGGGCCCGGCTTCGGTTGGCAGCTTGGCAAGTGAGCGCCAACCGCAGTCTCCCTGCACATCTACAAATTCTATCAAAAACAAAGCATAATTAAAGAACAGTTCAATAAAATGTGCACACTGCCAATAAAAATGCCCGTGCACAGAAATAGAAGCTTGATCACAATGTCCAAACCTCAACCAATACACTGGCCTGTACTTATGAAAGCAGGACAATGACAGGGAAGAAAGAAGAAGTATGAGGTTTCATTAAAGAACAGAGCTTTTCCTTTAGCTGACAGTGCAGGTTTGAACAGACAACATTTTTTTTCCCTGAAACACTGACTGTGTTGCTAACCTATTATTATATTAACCTTTTATTTAAAAAATAACTTAAAAAAAGAAAAGAAGAACTAAAGTGGGTGAAGCGACAAACACTTTAGAAAAATCACATCGTTTTTTGATGTAGCCACAAATGGTCAAATTCTGATTTAACCACAGCACTTAGAAAGCAATCCGGTCCTAAAATGTGTCCTTTGAAGGCACCAATTTAGGATTTACAACACTGGAAAAACATGTCTGTGCTACTGAAACACAAGTGGGCAACAAGAGAGCTCATTTAAAGATCATTTAAAAGGGCTTTTTGTTGTTGTTTTTTTGGGGGGGGGGGGGGTTTACCCCCTTACCTTCCCTCCTTCCTCAAACTGTGTAATCTGTGGAGCATATTTTGATTTGTTTACAGCTGGCTACAGATCACTGTGGTTGAACCCTGAGTCAGCTCAAATCTCACCTCAAATGTTTCATTATCAGGAAGGATTAGACTTGACAAATAACGGATCAGGTTACTCTTTTAAGCACTAGCCCATATGAATAATGAATTAATAAACCAAATAAAAATGAATGGCAAAATCAATAATCTGTAAAAAAACAAAACAAAACATACAAATGTGACAAATGCAAATAGTTGAAAACCTAGCAACTGTTAAAGAAGCAGAAAAAAAAAAAAAAGAGATTATTGATTGTACCATACCTTTGTGTGCTTTACTGCAGAGAAGCCACCGCAGACATTGTAGTGAAATTCTGAACTCTGCTGTGAATACAGACCCGGGGCTGATCAGAGTGCAGGGAGAAAACAAACAGAGGGAGAGGAGACAGATAGGGAGACAAAAAAGAAGAAGGAGAGAGAGCGTGTTAGAGATGTGGAGTGTCTCGTCGAGCTGAATGCCCTTTCAGACCAACATGCACAGACTGATAACGGCAGCCTTCCTCCTCGGGATTACGTTTCCTCCTCCAGCCTGCTGACATGTAGCCATGTGACTCTAGGACCCATTCAGCACTGAGTCAGAGGCTGCTGCTTAGACATACACACACACACACACACACACACACACGCACACACCCTTGTGCAGAAAGTGGAAATGCAGCGATCGATATCTCTCTTTAACAAACCGAACGAGGGGAGTTGGATGTTTTGACAATTTTTTGCCTTTGTGACATAGACTTGCATTTGCTTACCACTAACTGTGACCAGTTCAGCTAAAACTAAACAGTGATTTTCTGCAATTTAGCTATGCTTTTTTTAATTTTAGAGACCTTAAAATTTCAAATAACCCATAATTGACACGCACCAAAAAAAGAAAACAATGATTAGACGCAAGTTAGGAAGGGTAAACATACTTTTGAGCAGCTGAAGTGTTATTTAAGAGTTATTGTAGATATATCCTCAGGCTCCAGCCGCCAGGTTATGTTTTTGTGCTTTTTCACAGACAGTGCAGAAGTGCCTTAAATATGCTAACCCTTTAGGATTCACCGCAGCAGATCATCTGTCTCCATCTAGCCCCATCCTCAGCATCTTCCCGTCACACAAACCCTCTGCATGAACCCCATCCACTACATCAATGAATCTTCTGCCGTCTTTCTTTTCTTTCACGCTGAAAGCTCCATATTCAACATCCACTATCCCTTTCTCTGCACACACCCGACCTCGCCAAAAAGATTTTTGGTTGTGTCTCTGGGAAAACACTTGCTCTGTGATGTCAGTGAACACTTTCCTCTTGGGTTTATGGACTCAGTTGCTCGGAGGATTATCCAGAACATGCTCATGTCCCTGCTGTCATTGTCATAGATCTTCTTGTCATTTTCATGATGGCAATGCTGAAAATGCTCAACTCAAGCCTAACGGGACTTCACTAACCAGTGGGTGACGTAATAGTGGCTAATTTCGTCTTTTATACTGTGCATGATCCTAACATGTTAAACTGAAAGGTTAAATTAATAAAACAACAAAATTAGCCAATATATTTCTGGCATGTTTGCATACTGATATTAACATGAAGCTTGGGGGGGGGGGGGGACAGTTTGGGGGATGCTAGCATGTTTACAATGGGCAACACAAAGTACAGCTAAGGCTTATGGGTAATTAGTGACCAGCAATGAGCCAATAAGCACCATGGAAGTTACTAATGATGTTTTCTCACTTGTTGTCCAGCTGCGTGCTGAGACACCATTGCTATCCTATATTCATTATCTGCCTGGACCCACATCCTTTATCTCACTGAAATTATGGCAATAATACGGCTAACTACCACTAATGTTTTGTGCATAAACAAACCAAGGTGGGAAAAATAAATGTAGGTGTACACTCTGCGTACATACTGTTTGTTTTTCCAGTCAGTTTAATATCCGATTAATGTTTTAAATGAAACATGAGGGGAATCACCAAAGCAATTACAGGTAATCGTAAAGGAAATCCAAATGTAGTCCACCCAAAAATTGTTGCTGAGACCTTTACTTCAAAACCACAAATGTCAAATTCGTGAAAGTTGGAGAGGAAACATGAGGGGATTTCTAAAGTCAGTAGACGTCAACTGCTGGGGACAACGACTGCATGTCTAATCTAGCATCTGAGGGGCCATTCATAAGGGTAGGTTTCACCTGAGCTCAGCTCCAAGTTTCACAACAAACGGCCTCCTTTAAAATAAAGAAAAACTTCTCATTGTAATTAGATGATAAAAGAAAAGAATTGAATGCACTTTATGACAAACTGTGCAAACTCCCCAGATGCACTGTAGGTGCTGTCAGCATGGCTAAAAAATGTAAATATTAAACATAAATAAAAACATAAATTAATAAATAAAGTGTTTCGTAATTGGTCGACCCAGTAAACGGTCAAACCACACAAGAATATTTTGTGGTTCTCCAGTTTTTCTAGCATCAAAGTCACATGAGGTTTGCACACAGTGCTTCCCATGTATTCGTTCTCAAAATATCCATGACAAATCTCTTTCTCAACCTAAAAAAGAAACAAAGTCATGTGACATACAAACTTAACAGGTGACCAAAGATGGCAAAGAACATGACAGGGGATTTGTGAGGGACATGAACTGGACAGATTATTTTCTTGTTATCGTTTATCATCTTCTCATTTGGGCTATGAAACTTCTGCTTTTATTTCTAGCTCCCTCTGCAGGTTATTTACTACAGGTGTTTCTACTTCACCACCCACACCTGGTTTTCAGACCCTGATGAAAACACATTGGTCTCTTTCTTTATTTTGTTTGAAAAATATATTTAAAACGTTATTTTACGCGAAGACAGAGTGCTTTAGTTGTTCCCTATGGTTATATCTGCATAACAATAATTAGTACAGAACTGTGAGAATGTGTTAAGCCACCCCTCATTTCTTTAGATTTTACTAGGCAAATGAGAAAAAGGTGCAATGATTGGATGCAGTTTTGTTCAGTTCCTTTTCAGTCCAGTTCATGTATAACTGGCTAACCAACTACTTCAACCTCCCCACTTCCCTTCCTTAAGAATGGCTTTTTGACAGGCACCCTTCCACTGTGAACATTTCTAATGACGCGTCCAACTGAAGGGCCAGAAGCATCTCTCAGGTCCTGTGTCGTCTCTTCACTTTCCTGATGGAAAAACACTGTTTTATGTCTCTAAAACTGTTATCTTTGGCATTTTTCATAGAATCACCTAAAGAAGAGGGGAACAACTGTGACAGTGCCTGAAGATACAATTTAGATAGATACAATTCAAAACAATTGTATCTAAATTGACTTTTGTGTGTAGACACAACACTGATTCATCCCTTGAGTCAGGTGCCTTTTATATGCTTGAATGAGTCATAGGTCTGTGTTAAGTAGCTTTAGAAAAAGATAAATAAATACTCAAATAAATAAATAAAATCCTTCCTATACAAATAGTCAGCTACAAAGACTGAACTGAAAATGAGTAAATGAGCAAGGAAAATTTTTTTTTTTTTTTTTTTTTAAGCCTTCAGAATCTACTGCTCAAGTCAGCTTAATGATTACAGGAAAGTCTGCCTCCTTGGAAGCAAAACAGAAAGAAATGAGATGTTGAAATGTTGTTCTTTAAACGTCGACCTGCTTCACTAAAGAGCACCTGTCAGATCAGCCACGCAGCTCTTCCTTTCTTCTTTAATTATTAAAGGGTAATAGCTTTCATCTAAACATGTAAACAGTGGGTGCTGAAATTAATAAACAAGTATTATTTTATTTTATTTTTTCCCCTGGCCTGCCGCAGCTTTGCAGCATAGTTGGCAATGGAAAAAAAAAATCCTCTCATGTTATGGAAGAATCAACACCATTACACAATTAATCCCACCTAAAGTCACAAAAGCCGCCACATTAATTGTGTTTTGCAGCGAGCAAAGAACAACCCTGTGATCTAAACAAGTTGCTTATCCAGTCGCCAAATAATCAAGCACTGCATTCCACAAAAGCTTATATCAGCCTAAGGGCTAAAGAAAAACCAAACGCCAGCAGAAGTCGGAGGGTGTGTGTGTGTGAGAGGTATAGTTGTTTGTCTCCGGGGATGTAAGCTCACTGCGGAGTCACATGCATATCTTGCGGGGGAAAGAAAGCTAAAATTAAAGCCACTTCAAAGTCTGGGGCTTTCCTCAATAATAGCATTATCCACTGTGGTCAGCTCTAAAAAGGTGCGACTTCATACATGCACGGACAACAGGTAGTCATTTCTTAACCGCAACCACCAAATGAGAAGCTTACATCACATCACCAACCTGCACAGAATATATGTCAAGTTAATGTTAGGTTAATATACCGAGCCAGATTTGGCCCAAAAGCTGGACTAAATAAAGAAATCTGTACTTTGGTCGAAACACGAAAGCAAACACAAAAATGACATTTGACGAGAATTCTTGCACGACAACAAGCTGCCTTAACGCAGTGTTGGTGTTAACGCATTTCGGAAAACTCCCCTCAGCTTCCTGTAATTCTTTTCTCCACTCAAGTTTAACACAAGGCAATATTCTTAGTCATAAAAACACACAAACACACTGAAGTGATGCAGCTGAGGCTGGACTTGCAAAGATTATGCATTAACACAGAGGTTCACTACAGCAGTCAGACCCCCTGCGCTGCCTTCTAATGCAGACTGACCTCGATGAAGCTGTATACCTCTGACAGCTGCCCTGCCTGTGGATCTCTATGGGGATTTGGCACTGGTGTGTTGATAGCATTCACTCAGTTGCCTCTGAGTGTTTTAGCCTAAAATAGCTCAGCAGTTTAGAAGTGACCCCGCCAACTCCTGAGTTTTGTAACATGCAGACATCTCTTCACAGCCCAGTGGCCACACCAGCTTCACTCAGGGTTTGGCACGGTCTAGAGACTTCAGCATGACTATGCTTGTTATGCGCACAAAGTCACTGGAAGAGCTCCAGTCTAACACAGCGAACAGCTGCTCTCAGTCAATCTATACACATCTTATATCAAACTCCCATCAGAGGGTTCAGGCAGAAAATGGCTGTGCTTACAGCTGAAACGGCACCTGTCTTTGGAGTGACGAGAGATTTCAGAGACTGCTGAGTCCCAGCCAGTCTATCGTCCTCACCTCCAGAAAAGAGAGCGCAATCATCTCTCGAGCATTCACATACCTCAGAAAGGCTTAGGGTATACGAGACACAGTGGCAGGCTAAAACAGACGCAAGTCTTCGCTCTACTTGAAGAATATCAGTGTCCACAAAACCGAAACAACCCAAGACTCAGCAAGTTAGAAAAGGCTGCAAAGACTTAATGTTTCTGCTATAAATAGGAGGCATGGAAACTGAACAATGCATTCAATCAACATGAAATAGGTCTCTTTTTTTTTTAAATCCTTGTTTGACCTTTATTCCCTGTTTATAGAGATAAAAGAGATTTATTAACAAAAGCTTCCACTCTTTGTCCTCCTCCTTAAAAAAAAAAAAAAAACCCAGAGTCAACAGGAAGTAGCAAGCCTCTAATAAACATACAAAGTAAAATACGTGTCTATGTTTTCATCTTATATCTAGATATTAGTTTGTAAGGAGTCAGTGGTTAGCCAAAACAACCAGTCACAAGCTTGAAAAGCACAACGAGCTTAAAAAGTAAAAACAATAAAAATGTTAAAAAAAGCCATAAAGAGCCAAAGGGTAGTGTTCATATTATCCACCCATTTCATCCTCTGTTATTAAAAAGATATTGATTTTTGCAGCTCTAACGGCCTCCAACAGCAATTGTGGTATTGGTCTCAAAGTACCCATATCAGATTGTAATAACACCACTGAGCTAGCACTGTGAAGGTTCTCTCGTATTCTACTTCAGTGAATACTGAGATAAAGCACCTTGTCTGCAGCAATGTAATTACAATGCTGGATTACACATAGTAATATAAAGGGGGGGGGGGAAAGCACACAGTGTAATAATGGAGAAAAAACGAGTTGGAGCCACCCGAGACCGGTCCTATCCAGCTCCAGTAGTCTTAGGGTGTGGTTCTCCTTCTCAAAATTGCATCAAGGGCTGCTCAGGTTGCAGAAAAACAGCAATTGTGAAGCTGTGACCCGGTGCACTTAGAATAACCACTTATTCTCCTGAGACTTAGAAAGGCGCGGGAATAAAATATCCCCTGGACTCCCAGACCCAAAACAAAGCCCTAAAAAAAAAAAAAAAAAAAGAAGATCTCACACTCTGCCAAATACAAGTCAGCCATTTATTCATTTCTTGGGAAACAACGTAATGTGATTACGTTTGTTTGGCTGGCAACACAACTTGGGAAACCTTTGCCAGACTGAGAAAATGAATGAAATTTGAACTTCTGTTTGCTTGGGAAAGGATGATGAAGGCAAAGATTGATCCAAGAGGAACAGAAAGGATGCCAAACCAGATCATATTTAGTCTGGTTTAGATGCTCCCAACAAACTACAATCTGCAGACAACTTAATGAGCTTTAATGTAACAGGACAGCAGGCCTAACAATGCACATTCCAACGTCTACAGCCAAATCACATAATGATAATTAAATGCAAATTAGCAGGATAGAGCCGAGCAAGCGAACGCCATGGTTCCAGATAATAAACAAGACAAAAATAACAGTGTTTAGGTTCAGATACATTTTTCAGGATTAATATGTTTATGGAAAAAGCAGCATGCTTGTTTATCTGCAAGGGGAAGGTAAAACAAACATGAAGAGCTACAAACCCCTGATAAATTATTACCAAAAAACATAATGCAGAAAAATGGGTTTGGGATAATGCAGAGAGGATATAATACTCAGTTTGTCCAGCTTCTCTTTTTATTGCTTATTGCACTCTCAGCACAACATGTAGCAGAATGTGGTTTTGGATTGGATAACTGGACAATTCAGCTAAGTCCATCAATGAGCTTGTTTCTTTTTGAGGCAAAGATGTGAGATTTTTGTCATTTTATCTACCTTGTTTAGGCGTCTGCCTCCATTAAGAAATCAACTCTACAAAATATTTACATGTGAGGTGCAGTGGCTGAAAAGCTCCACTACCCTACTTGGCTTATTAGATTGGGACTGTGCAATTATCATTTGGGGCGACCGGGTTCGATCCCCGGGCTCTCTGTCCTGGTCGTTGTGTCCTTGGGCAAGACACTTTACCCTACCGCCTACTGGTGTTGGCCAGAGGGGCTGATGGCGCGATATGGCAGCCTCGCTTCTGTCAGTCTGCCCCAGGGCAGCTGTGGCTACAACCGTAGCTTGCCTCCACCAGTGTGTGAATGCAAGAGTGAATGAATAGTGGCATTGTAAAAGCGCTTTGGGTGCCTTGAAAAGCGCTATATAAATCCAATCCATTATTATTATTATTATTATTTTAATTACAAATTGGACTCACAGTGGTTATTACGCAGGCCTAGAGATTGGTTGGCAACCACCTGGCAATCTCTAGCCACCAGGGGAAAAAACATGTATTCCCCCACCGGTTGGCAAATGGTTGGCTGGAAGTTGCTGATAGTTGCTAGGTAAAATTAGCTGCAAACTACAGGCAACTGCTGCAACCTGCTACAGACTAACGCAATCACAGGCAAGTTTTTGGTGCGCCATCTTTGTGACCGATTTAACCTAGCAACAGCCAACCAACCACTTGCCAACTGGGTGGGAATACTGGGGGGGGGGGGGGGTCCCTTTTTTACTAATGACTTGAGGTTGTGCAAGGGATCGCCAACCGGTCTCTAGGCCCATGTGACTGATGCCCAACACAAGAAAATCAAGATAAAATAATTACAGTGCCACATCCTTTTCTTTTATCGTTGCTGCAGTCTGAAAATCCATATTCACATTGGCATCCAGTTGTGGCTGTTCAGTTCACTGAGCTATTTATTTATTCAGGTTTTTCGGTTGAACTGCCCTCCATACGGTGGAAAGCCATTTAACTGAGAAGATAACTTGTTTATGTATAATAAATACGCAGTTTCTCCAGAATCTGTAAATAATTGCGTTAAATGATCTCAAGCTTGTTACTGACCAAATTAGTTATGATCATGACTTTATAGAAAATTTATTATAAACATTTGGTATACTCTCCTGAATCATCAGGTGTAGCACTGATGGTGGTGGGTTAGAGAACTTCAACACATAACCTGACAACTCTAGTTAACCTCCTAAGACCCAAACTCTTTATGGTATGCATTTTTTATTCCTCTTTGCCATTTGGGCTTTATAGTGTTCTATCGAACACTATAAAGTCACAATTGAGTAATGATGTGCAAAACTCTTCATTTACAAAAACAAAATAAGAAACAACAATTGTGCGCCTTTGAGCAATATGGCTCATTTGAAAGCAATTTGCAAGAGCAAAATTTAGTATTGTCGTCTAGACAACATAAAAAGTGATGTCCCCATATTTGGACGCCAGGTCCTAGGAGATTAAAACAGTGTGTTCATATTAACTAATTTGCAAAAGTGTGAAGCTAGACATTAAAGATCATCCTTCTGATTCACTAATATCTACATTTTTCACTTCTTACAAATCAGCATCAGAGCAGATATCCAGTGTCTGCCATGCTCTGATAAAAACGTTCAGCTCACCCCCCCCACTTTTCCTTCCTCCACTTCTGCATGACCAAGCAATTCACAAAAGGAATGTGGAGACGCTCTGCTCAAATATTTATCCTTCAGCATTTTTTCCCCCCTTTCCTCTAAAGCACAACACGCTGCTGTTGTCAAACCAGCTCGCAATAAGTCTGTTCGACATATTTCACAGAAGCAAAGGAAAACAAATAAAAGCTGAGACTGATCACACTGATAAGTGTTCAAGCATTGCAGAGCTTTATGGGACAAAAGGACATCGAAGGACTCTGGAATTTTATTTTTTTTCTTTCTCAAAGATCAAATAAGTTCAGATTCACCAAGACAAACATTTCACATTCCTCCATCTAGCCCTCAGGTTTTGAACAGTTATAAGGGGAAAAAAAGCATCACTGTGGTTTATATCACTTAAACTTAATTATTGGAAAGGATAATCGGTTTAGCCAGTGTATTGGCCTTGCATCAAAATAAAAATATCTCCTCAAATAACCTGCAGTGCACAGAGATTATACTGGTGAGTCAGCAGAAGAGACATCCTTCCTCCATCCTGCCAGAGGACATCTGTCCTTACATCCATTAGACAAAATAAACGGTCCTGGTTTCCAAGATGGGGATTTCAAATGGTGCAAATAATCATGAGTTATTAATTCAGTTGAAATTACACCTATCCATTTATGAATCCAATTAGATGATAGACTAAGATGGGGTTTATTTCTTTTTTTTTTTCTTGCATAAATTATCTTATTTTCTGCAACATAATCTGTGGAAACCAGAAACAAAACAAGCCAAAATGGATTTTTCCTCATTAGTTTCTGTTGCAACGCTTTACTGACAGAGAATTTAAAAGGGATGTTGCCCATTTCCGCCTCCTTATTTTTATTCTTAGACTTTGCTAGAGTAGCTTTGCATTAGTCACAAGCCACAATAATCCACTGTTCATCCACTCTATGAAACAAGCTATTTTAGCTTTCTTCTGATTGGCTGCCCCTCACAAAATTGAGGTTTAAACAGCAGATGGATGTGGCTTCTTTGCTTGGAGCCAGAGTCTTGTACTTGAGATGGCCATATAAGGAATATCCACTCTCTGTGACATCACAAAGAGCCAAAAGTAGACAAAAGTGTTTTAAACTAGACATAAAGCACAAAGTTTTTAATATTTAATACATGCATGCACTATTGTAACACTCTGCATGTATGACAGAAAATAAGGAAGAGCATAGTAATAGGTACAGGTCCACTTTAAAAGCAAGTTAAGTTTGTATTTAACCTCAGATATGAGCATCACTGTTTCCTTTGTTTTTTCCACAAAAAAAAAAAAAAAAAAAAAAAACTTTACTTGTAACCGAGCCCTCCTGTGTCTTTGTTTCCCCAGATAAAATCAGATTCAGACCTCTGTTGCATCACGTGCTCTGCCGCAGCAGGAAACTCACAAGTGGCACTAACAACATAAATGATGGCTTCGTTCCAGTAATTAGTTTAAGGCAACATATCCTCACGTCTAATGACAAAGCGCCAGTCAACATTTCTCCTCTGGTCATGTGCAACCACCGCATGAGAGCCATTTACAGAAACGGTAGATGTTTCTTACAGGCTACAGCATCAAATGATACGCGTTAATGCTTTTCTATGCAGTTTCCTCAAACCTCAGAATTATCTCACGGTATGGGAATACAAATGAAAGAATGACCAGATCGTGTCTTATTTGGCAGAAATATGCCATTTTTCTGTCATTTCTCATAATCTGATAAGCCTAGATGTCTGTTATTCTTAAGTAAATTAAATCCCAGTTAACAAAACTGATTACAGAAATTATTTTATTACCTGCTGATTTCCTTTTGGCTCTAGCCAGAACTTGACTGCAGGGGCGGGGTATCTGTTGCCTCAAATCAATGTAAAACTTTTAGAACAGTTTGTCTTTTTTAAAACAACAAAGATATACATTTTCTTGAACAGACTTGCTTAACAAGCTAAATTAAACAAAACTGTTCATTTTAACATTGGCACAGGCCAAATTTCAAAAGTGGGACATGGCCATTTGCCGCCATGTTATGTAATAACTTCAGGAAATCATTCAGTAATTTCTTGCTGTGGTGTCTAAAGAGAACACCCAAGAAACTGCTGATCGGCTGAGATTTTCCCCACACACCCATCTTTAGAGTTTACAGAGACTTGTCAGAAGAGGAACTATCCAGTAAGTGGAAGTTCTCTGAGCAAAAATGCTTAGTAGAGCTTCTGAAATCAACAAACTCAAACACTCGTTACAACCAAGGGATGCAGAAGAGCATATCTGAATGCACAACATGCCAAACCTTGGCAGCACCCACTCAATGCCTCTCCTGTCAGCTAAGAACAGGAAACTGAGGCTACAGTTCACAGTTCACACAGACTCACTAAGGCTGGATAACTCTTATCATACTGTACTTTGTTATTCTCTCTGCACAGGATGTGCAGATTTAAGTGCAACTATTGCAGTGTGTACTTGTACTTTAGATGGAGGAACTGTACAGAGAGATAGCCAGAGGCAGGAATGATTTCCGGTGTCGTTCAATGCTGCATTTTGGTAATCTCTCTCACTGGACGTGCTCCTATGACTGGCCAGGAGGTATCGTCTAGCATTTGCCCATCTCTTGGCTAACATCTGCCTCTCTAACACCACTTTTAGAGACTCCAGCTCCATCCCCACACATTACTGGCCTTCGGGATCAGTTTATTGAGTCTGTTGGCCTCTGTGACCTTCAACCTGCGGCCCTAGGATGCAGGGGCATGGAGGATGGCACTGGCCACAACAGACTCGTACTGTAGAAAAGCAAAGTTTAACTGATCTTGCATATTGCCTTGATCTCATTCAGATGGTGGAATCCGAATTTATTTCAAGCATCCATCCTGGCTAGTATCAAGGTTTCGGGCTTCTAGTGTAATGGTGTGGGGGGGATACTTTTATTGGCCACCTTTGTGTCACTTAGCACTAACTGAGCCTGTTTAGACACCACAGCCTTCTTGAGTATTGTTGCCGACCACAGATTATTCATCTTCTGATGTCTGCTTCCAGCATGACAACACACAAGGTCACAAAGCTCAAATCATCCCAACTGGTTTCCTGAACATGACAATAAGTTCACTGTACTCAAATGGGCTCCACGGTGACCAAATCTCAGTCAAACAGAGCACCTTCGGAATGTGGTGGAACAGGATATTCATATTGTCATGTCTGCAGCACTTGTGTAATGCTATCAAGTCAACATGGACCAAAATCTCTGAGGAAAGTTTCCAGTACCTCGTTGAATCTATGCCATGAAGCATTAAGGTGATTCTGAAGGGGCACACCCAGTATTAGCAAGGTGTACCTAATAAAATGTCTACAGAGTGTGTATTGAGAATGTGTCTTATCCTATGTGCGTTCACGGTCATGTTCCCAAAGCTCCACGCCACGTGGGGGCAAAAAGAAAAAAAAAAAAAAAAGCAATAAAATTTAATATTAAACTTTTTTCCCTCCTAAACATTAAGTCTTGATGTTTCTTTTGAACCTTTATCTATAAATTTATATGCATACGTAACAGAATGATAAAGCTGATTGACCGTGCTTTCGTCATCAGGAATCTCAGCTTTGGAGTGACCTTCCTGAGAAGATAAAGCAAAATCTACAACTTGCTCCAAACCACTTCTAAAAACAATGTTTGGTTTTTTTAAACCTGCTGTTATCTCCTCTCCTCTCTCCATCTTTTTTTAAATCTATCTCCCTCTTACTGTCCTTAAATCATCTATTATCTTTTTTTTAACTGACTATGTGTTTTTCTTTTTACTCTAACTGACAATTTGTCTTTATTACAGGAGGTTCTCCTCCACCCTAACTAAAAACCATTATTCTAAGAGGCAGAACAGAGACACTTAGTGTTCAGTGTTACAAAAGAATGAATAAGCTGGCAGATGGGCAGACAGAGAGACCCCTGGAGATCAGAGGAGAGCAAAACAACATGTGTGCATATATTAAACATCATTTTAAAAAAAAAAGAAAAAGAAAAAAAGCTCTGGCTTCTTCAGTGCTATTTTAAATTCACACAGCAGTCATTTTACAGCTGTAATCATGTTTTTTTAAAAAAGAAAAGAAAAAGAAAGAAAGAAAGAAAGAAAGCGTAGCCTGTGCACCGTTGTAGTCTGTAACTTTATAACTTTTGGGTGTATGATTAACACAACAAATAACCAAAATAGGATGAAACAGCTTGTTACAGCTCCTAACCAGTGCTGGCATGCCTCGTTTAATAACTGATTAATGTATTAACAGGAAGATAACCAGACTGACGACATGTGGATTAACTATTCCCCCTTATGACCTGAGAGACAATAATGCTCCTGTTGATCCAGTGAATGAATGAATGAATGAGTAAGACCGACCACACGTCCACTCCCTTCACTGCTGTGTTTAAAGCCGTCTGTCCTTCCTGATGACACAACGTGAAACAACATCCTAGCTCTTAAAAAAAAATTACCAGCGTGGCTTTGGTCAGGAGGTGAAAAGCACTAGTCTGTGGGATGAGGAACTCCCACGACATCAACAAAAACTCTCAGTCCGACCACATTTCTACCACTTTCCCCCCTTTCTCTTTGTTTTTTCACATTACCTGGTTAACAAGCTGGGAAACAAAGCTAAGTCATCCACCGGCGGAGGTAACGGACACTTGCATGCATGTGTGGCAGTTGACTGGCTGTCAGCTCCGCTTCTTCACTACACAGCAGAACAAGACGTCGGTCGAAACCCGTTAACGGACTTCAAAATTACGCCGCTCTGAGCGAAAAAAAAAGATGCTTTTTCATAAAGCTAAAGTCGTGTGAAGCGCTCACTCACACACAGATTACAGCTTAATTACTTACCGGTGCCTGGTACTCGACCCCAAACTCTACGTGTGCTCAAGCCGGTGTTAACACTCCCGAAATAAAAGCATTTCAACTTCCGGCTAGACTTTCAACTTAAAACAATTTCGCACCAAATTCGTGCATTTGTCACGGTCACGTTAGATGGATGACATCTTGAAGCCTAAAGCAAAAAAGATTCATCAAAAACGTGACACTGCAGTGAGACAAAGGTCTTGATTCTTTCTATACTGCATCGTGCACCTTTATTTTGAAGTTACACCAATCTAATTCCGGTTTAATCTAGGTAACTTTTGGCAGCTGTCGCCGTTTTCTTCAAACAGAAGTTGCTGCGCCTGCGTGAATGATAAATCACATTTCAGAAGGCCTGTGACGGCGTCGTTCCGTTATGATGCTTATGACGTTAATATAAATAAATGTATGTAGGAAAATAAACATTAAAAAACAATAAAAGGTTTTCTGTTTCTTATATTTCTATTTCACATTTTACGCAGATCAAAGCGCGATATGACATTAAGTTAAAATAATAACGACAATTTATTTATCTTGACTTAGGAAATTTCCAGAAAACGCTTAGTTTAACCACCAGGAAGGACAGGCAACCTTTATTAGGATCACTAAAAATCATTTAAGGCTCATAATTTCATAGTTACATTCTGTAACAATGTGAATTTATAGTCATTTTGCCCTTAGTTTTCAATGACTTCACGTTTGTTAGATAATTCCCTTTTCTGTTCCCATTCTGTTCCTTTAGTCTCCGTACTTGTCTTTTTGTCCTTTCTTGTCTCCCCGTTAAGTTGACTCTCTCTTCCTGTTTTATAATAGTAAGTGTTGTTCTCTTCTGTGTCTTGTGTGGAGTTTCTCTTCCTGTCTCATTATGTTAGCTGTCTGCAGCAGCTGTGTTCCCACCTGTTACCTTTCCCCTCGTTATCTTCTGTGTGTGTGTGTGTGTGTGTGTGTGTGTTGAGTACTGAGTCACCCCTTATCCTTTGCTGTGTTGTCCCACATTGCTTTGTGCTACCTTGCTGCAAGCTTTGAGTTTGAGTATTTGAATTCCTGGCTCAATTTCAGTAGATCTTTCAGTAGATCTTTCCTGGACGTTGTTTATTTCTTGGAGTTACAGCATTAAAAGCTGATTTTGACCCTTTTTCCTGAGTCCTGCATTTGGGTTCAGCTTTGACTGGTTACACAGCTGAGTTATGACACTTTAGTAATGCTGTTGTCGAGGCTCTGGGGAGAGCAGTCCATGACTGGTAGCTTTCTGCTGTGTGGTTTGTTTGTTTGTTTTTTTTAATATACGGGTGTACTTGTATTGCATGGCCACCATGTTTGGGCTCATTCTCATGCTGAAAAATTAAGCTGCTGCCAGTTAAACTATTTCCAAATGGTATTGGTATTTTCTGCATTCATAATTCCATCAGTTTTGACAAAATTCTCCAACACCGCTTGCTAAAATGCAACCCAAACCATGACAAAACCTCCACCGTGTTTTACAGATGCTGTTCATCTGCTGCAGATAGTTTTCATTTTATATTTCCTCACAAGAGCATGGTAAGTTTTCAGCTTATAGTTCTTCAGACATCAGTTTCTTTGTGCAAATATATGATTTTATGTCTGTCAAGCTGAGTTACCTTCAACAAATCTCTCATATCACATGTCGTTTATAAAGAAATATATCTGAACAACACTGCAGTGGGTTCATATTTCGCATTACTCATTGCTGGCAGCAGAAGTGGACTGCCTTGTCTTTCCTTTGTATACCAGCAGAACCTCAGGGGCTACCTCAGCCCACCTTGCTGTTCCCTGCCATCACCTGACTGCACACCTGAGCCACTTGTATGCCCTTGCATACTAATTATTAGTCACATTGTTTGATGACAGTGTAATTTCTGCAATTTTATTGAAATATGCACATATATGTGTACATGCAGGTCTACTTTAAATATATGTCTAGCTTTACCCAATATCTAAGAATTGTATAATAATCTAAATGTCTTCATATGCATGTGAAGAAAGAATATATTATGAAGGCTGTATAAGCTGTATGCCCTTTATCTAAAGGTCTTCCTTCTTCTTTCACACACATTAACCCTACCTGTCGCATTACGGTCTGCTGCAACTTTATGAATATCTTATCTCGCTTAATCACATTGTTATCTGTTCCTGTGTCACTCACTGTTGCTGTATTACTTGTCCACAGCAGTCCTGCAAAAGCATTAAAGAAAGAGTCTTTATATTAATTTTAAGTGTAGAGTAATATGAGTAATTAAATCCTACCTTTTTTTTCTTTTTTTTTTTACAGTGCTTTTTAATCAGAAGAAACACAATGATACAAGCGCATTGTGTTATTTTATTTTATTGTTTGTATCTTCTCAGTTGATCAGATAATTGGATAATCAGACCATCGGGCTTATTTATGATTAATAAATTGTTTATGCCCATCAAATTTTGTATTTGTCTACTAATAATGCGTGACATCTGAAAATCAGTGTATAAAGTCTATGGCCACATCACATAGAGTAAGTGTGACCCCTGCTGACAGCTTACTGCTAATGAACTCTGAAGTTACACCTGTTGTGTTTAAGCATTATAATATATGTAGTGAATGAATACCCACTTCATTGAGACAAAAAGAGATTAAACATAGTTTAATTGTCCCAAAATGTGGAAATTATTGTCTCACAGTAAGCAAAATAAAGCGGAATAGCTCACTTACACAATAAGACAAAATAAATAAATAAGGGGGTTTTTTTCAAACAAAAAATCAAAAATGTGTCACGGTTCTGGGTCAGTTTGACCCAGTATTTTGAGTTGTTATGTTTTGGTGTGTTTTTTGCATTTTGGATTCTTTTCTTATTATGATGATAATGATGATTATGACTCTATGTTTCAGTTATTCTTGTTTAGGGATTAGTTCGTAGGTTTTTGTGTTCTCATGTTTATTGCAGGTTTAGTTCAGTGTCTAGTCTGTCTCTCAGTGTCGTGTCTGCGTCTTTGTTTAGTGGTGTCTTGTTTCCTGTTTTACTCTGAAGGTTCATGTTCCTGTCTTATGTCAGTGTTTCTAGCTTTGTTCCCCCTGTCTCATTAGGTCTTATTCCTCCCAGCTGTGTTCCCCTTCTGTCTCTAATTCCTTGATGACTCCCTCAGTGTATTTAAGCCCAGTGTGTCTTTGTGTCAGTGTCAGATCGTCTGTTATCCTCACCTCATATTGTCGTAGTGTCCCTTATTGTGACGCTGTGTTTCATAGCCTGCTTAGTTATTCTGTGTTTATAGTTTTTCCATAGTTCCTTCACAGAGTGTCTTAGCCTTTTTAGGCTACACAGTGTTCTCTGTCTTCTTAGTTTTCCCAGTTTCAGTGTTCCCTAGTGTTTTTGTCATGCCTTCAGCCACAATAAAGGCTTGCCTTATTTTGGAAACCTAGTTCTGTCTCCACCGTGTCTGCTCTTGGGTCTACCTCATTCTTCACACCGGCGCACCCTGCCGTGACAAAATGTAGTTTTTATTACACAGTTAAGTTCAATAAAGACATGAAAACAAGTGAAATAAAATAAAAGAGCTCAATGAATTAAAATCTGGCACTGACAAAAAGACAGGAGCTTGAGCTGGGGGAGCAGATGATGTTAAGATTCTCACTGGGAGAGACCAGAACGGACAAGATTAGTAATGACTATATCAGAGGGACAGCTCACATTTGGAGATAAAGTTGGAGATGCAAGGTTGAGATGGTTTGGATGTGTGCAGAGCAGGGACAGTGGCTATATTAGATGGAAGATGTTAGATGTTGGAGCTGTCAGGCAAGAGATAAACAGGAAGACCTCAGAAAACGTTCATGGATGTAATGAAGAAGGACCTGTAGAGGGTTGGTGTGACAGTGGAGGATGTTAGGGTGAGATGGAGGCAGATGGTACCCTGTGGCGACCTGTAAAAGAAGCAGAAAGAGGAATAATGAATAAAAAGATAAATATGATAGAATGAAAATCAGCATCAATAAAAATCTAAACAAAATCTTCTTGCTTAATACAAAACAAACATCACATCAGTAGGGCTCTTTTGTGGCGTGAAGCCATGGTGCCGCTTGCTGATCATCATCTCTCTTCTTAATCTAGCTTCAGCAACTCTTTCCCACGTCTTCATGGCTCATCAGCTTTATCCCTCTGTAGTTACTACAGCTCTGCACCGGTGCTCTTGAAATCAGAACCAGAACAACTTTTTCTCTATTCCTGATTGAAGTTTGTGTTAAACAGTGTGGTTAAAAAGTGCACTGCCCTCTCTCCCAGACATCTCCATACCTCCACAGATATCTCACCTGGACCAGATGCCTTTCCACGCTTCACCCTCTTCATAGCTGCCCCACTTCTTCTGTACTAATCCTCTGCACTCCCTGATTCACTGTTACTATCTCACAGCACACAAAACATGAAATACATACATACAGAACATAACAAATACAAAATAGTTCAATAAGGTCAAGATTGCACAAAAATGGAGACAGTTAAGTAGGAAAAATAAATAAAGTAAAATAAATAAAAGAGCCCAGTGAATACAAACTAAATATTACATTATAAACTTTATTTTATTTACATTATAAACATTATAAACTAAATATTATATTATAAACTTTATTGTTGTTTTGCAAATCTTCACTCATTTTGAATTTGATGCCTGCAACACGTTCCAAAAAAGCTGGGACAGGTGCAGCAAAAGACTGGGAAAGTTGAGGAATGATCAAAAAACGGTTAACTGGAAACAGATGTTTGTCATGACTGGGTATAAAAGGAGCATCCCTAAAAGGCATCATTTTGTAAAGGATATTACCATGTGGGCTCAGGTATACTTCAGAAAAACTATTGTTAGTTAACACAGTTTGTCCCTACATCTACAAGTGCAAGTTAAAACTCTACCATGCAAAACGAAAGCCATATATCAACTCCAGATACGGCCCAGAAATGTCACCGGCTTCTCTGGGCCTGAGCTCATCTCAGATGGACTGACGCCAAGTGGAAAAGTGTGCTGTGGTCTGACGAGTCCACTTTTTCAAATTGCTTTTGGAAATCATGAACTTTGTGTCCTCTAGGCCAAAAAGGAAAAGGATCATGCGGATTGTTGTCAGCACAAAGTTCAAAAGCCAGAATCTGTGGCACACCCCATCATATATGGGGGTGTGTTAGTGCCCATGACATTGGTAACTTGCACGTCTGTGAAGGCACCATTAATGCTGAGAAGTACATAGAGGTTTTGGAGCAACATATGCTGCCATCCAAGTGACATCTTTTTCAGGGACGTCCCTGCTTAAGCCACATTCTGCATGTGTCACAACAGCGTGACTTTGTAGTAAAAGAGTGCGGGTACTAGAATGGCCTACCTGTAGTCCAGACCTTTCTCCCATTGAAAATGTGCGGCGCATTGTGAAGCACAAAATACCACAACGGAGATCCCGAGACTGTTGAGCAAATGAAGTTGTACATTAAGCAAGAATGTGGAAGAATTTCACCTACACAGCTTCAATAATTAGTGTCCTCAGTTCGCAAACACTTATTGAGTGTTGTTAAAAGGAAAGGTGCTATAACACAGTGATAAACATGCCCCAGTACCAGCTTTTTTGGAACCTATTGCAGGCATTAAATTCAAAATGAGTGAAGATTTGCAAAACAACAATAAAGTTTATCAGTTTGAACATTTGATATCTCGTCTTTGAAGTGCATTTAATTGAAAATAGGTTGAAAATGACTTGCAAATCATTGTATTCTGTTTTTATTTACGTTTTACACAACATCTCAACCTTATTGGAATTGGGGTTGTATGATAAGGAGCACCATTAATAAAAATCTAAACAAAATAAATAGAGATATTGTGGTATGAAATAGCAAAGATTTTCTGGTACACCTGTAAAATGATGTATACCAGATCTTAGGTACACCTACAATCTCAGTTTAATGCGGTTTATTATAAATGTATATTAACTAATGTTACTAGGCCTGTATACTCAAGGTATTGTGCTAGACTACATTATCAAATACCATCAATAGCATATAACACATCATAGACCTTTGACGTTAATACCAATCTACTTTAAAATAAGCATTTTTATTCTATCAGTAGATAAACAATAGATGAAAACAATATTTCTAAGATTTTCAAAGGGTAGAATTATCTGCTGGATGCAGCTCATAAAGTGTACCTAATAAATTGCAATTTCTTTTTTATTATATTATTTTAGTTGCTTCAGGAAGGTGAACGCGCGCAAAGCTACTGGTCCGGACGGGATTCCCGGCCGCGTCCTCAAGTCATGCGCGGATCAGCTGGCTGGAGTGTTTACACACATCTTCAACCTTTCCCTCTCTCTGTCTGTAGTCCCAGCCTGCTTCAAAATGGCCACCATCGTCCCAGTACCCAAATCCTCCACCATCTCCTCATTGAACGACTGGCGACCTGTAGCCCTGACCCCCATCATGAGCAAATGCTTCGAGAAGCTGATCAGGGACGTTTGCTCTTCACTACCCGACTCACTGGACCCTCTACAATTTGCATACTGCCACAACAGGTCCACTGATGATGCCATAGCCCTGACACTACACACTGCCCTGTCACACCTGGAGAAGAGAGACACGTATGTGAGAATGCTGTTTGTAGATTACAGCTCAGCATTCAACACCATCGTTCCCTCGAAGCTGGACAGGAAACTGCAGGATCTAGGACTGAGCAGCTCCCTCTGCAGCTGGATCCTTAGCTTCCTGTCTGACAGACGCCAAGTGGTCAGACTGGGCAGCATCACCTCATCCCCCGTCATAATGAACACTGGTGCTCCACAGGGGTGTGTACTGAGCCCTCTCCTGTACTCACTCTACACCTACGACTGCACGGCCACTAGCAACTCCAACATCATTGTGAAGTTTGCAGACGACACTACAGTGGTGGGTCTTATCACCAATGGTGATGAGACGGCCTACAGGGAGGAGGTCAGCGCCCTGACCCACTGGTGTCAAGACAACCATCTCACCCTCAACGTCGCAAAGACAAAGGAGTTGATAGTGGACTTCCGGAGGTGCAGAGAAGTACAAACCCCCATCACCATCAACGACGCTGCTGTGGAGAGAGTGAGCAGCTTCCGGTTCCTTGGTGTACATCTGGCTGAGGATCTTACGTGGTCAGTACACATAAACAAAACAGTGAAGAAGGCGCAACAGCGCCTCTTCTTTCTCAGGAGACTGAAAAGATTTGGCATGAGCCCCCGTATCCTCAGGACCTTCTATCGCTGTGCCATTGAGAGCATCCTCACTGGATGCATCACCACCTGGTATGGCAACAGCACCGCTTACAACTGCAAAGCTCTCCAGAGAGTAGTGCGGTGTTCTGAACGGATAATTGGAGGTGAGCTTCCCTCCCTCCAAGACATCTACAGGAAGCGGTGTCTGAGGAAAGCGGGGAGGATCATCAAGGACTCCAGTCACCCCAGCCATAAACTGTTCAGACTACTTCCATCAGGAAGGAGGTTCTGCAGGATCCGGTCCCGTACCAGCAGACTGAGAGACAGCTTTTTCCACCAGGCCATCAGACTGCTGAACACTTCATAGACACCTCAGCTTCACTACTGGAACTTCAACATTATGCACTCCACACTGTATATAAATGCCACTTGTTTTGCACATGTCCAACTACCAACCTCTGTATATTTTATATATTTTATTTTATTGTTTACTCTATTTAATTTGTAAAATATGTATACACACACACACACACACACACACACACGTAGAAAAACATATTTAGTATACACATCCAGTAATGCATACACTCTTATATTGTACATATATTTATTACTCTCAGATTTAGCCATTCTTATATTTTGCTTGTTTTATGTTATTGTATTTTTGCACAACTCTGTTGCTTGTGAAGCTCGCACACAAGAATTTCACTCGCATGTACTGTACCAGTGTAGCTGCACGTGTGACGTGACAATAAAAGTGATTTGATTTGATTTTAGATAATAAGTCATAAAGTAAGCGTGACCTATCTGTCATGCTGTTATTATTGCCAAACTACATAAATGTTCACAGACTATAGAAGCTGCACACATGTGGCCATAGTTGATGAGGGTTATTGATAAGGCTGCTTGGGTTCAGTCTCTGTAGTTCATTGATCAGTTTATTGTGGACACGCAGGGGAAAACCCTCCACTATCCTATGTGCTGATAGGCTCTTGCTGTGAGTGGGGGAGGTCGTTGCAGCTAGCATACACAGAGGCTCTCCAAACACACCCGAGGAAGTCTATAAAGTTGCAAATGAGCATCACTTTCACTTTGATTTCTGCACGGGAACCTTGAAACAACGCCATGAGTTCCTCTAACCCTGCGGTAAGCTCGAAATTATCTACTAGCTTCCGACACATCACCCTGTGTAGCACCAAAATATCAGCCTGCTAGCCCGTTCAGCTAACGGTTAGCTCATGCTAACGCTGTTGTTGACAGACCTCCAAATACCAACATACTTAGCATTAGCTCTGGGCTAAGCTTGCTAGCTGCTGTTTTAAGTTTAAATTTGCAGTTTCGATTGTGAGTCGGTGTCTTTCACTCGGACATGGAATAAAATTTCCTACTGTAAACTTTGCGAACTAATGTTTAACTCAGAATTGGAGGGTTTAAAGGTGAAACAGATAATAAATAATTATGGAAATTATCCTTGTGAGTTGCAGCCCACACTGCAACACAGACAATGGTACTGATGTATAATGTTTGTACGCGTTAGGTTTACCGACAACAATTTAATAACACTATAACACCCACTTCTAGGGCCCTTATTTGGGACATATGGTAAAGTTTTTACGGTTTTATTATGCTATCAAAGACGAATGAGAAGAGTAGCTCTATTTTAGTATTGAAACCGTTTATAAGGGCTGCATTAGGCAATAAAATATGATCACTTCTTAGCATTATGGGAATGCCAATATAACAGGTAATTACTAGTTTGCATAGCTGATATTGTTATGGAGTAAATGGTTAATATTTCATCTGCAAATTTACTGTAACTGTTTTTTTTCTCAAACATTGTGTGTCCAAAGCACACCAAAGGGCAAACCTTAAGGCACGCATGCATTCGTATACGCAGGAAGTTCTCTTGATGTCTTCTGCAGTGTCATCAGTTCTTCTTTTTAGTTGCACTGGACTTTACCTCCTTGCTGTCAATCAGACTTTTTATTCTACAGTGATACAATAAATTTAACGCTCATTCATGGGTTTTTGGGCCGACATGCATTAATGCACACGATTTGGGAACTACCAGTGATCTGCAAACACTAAAGCCGCCTTTGGTTAACTTAATCAGTATTATTAAACCACTGAAGAAGAAAAATACTGGCTATTGTACCTTTATTTATGTTCGTCTTTGTTCAGTTCCGTTTTATTTATATAGCACCAGTACACAGCAACAGATGCTTTATAGTGTAGGGATATTAGAAAGACACCCAGCAATCAGATGACCATCTGTGAGTAAGCACTTGGCAATAGTGGTAAGGAAAATCCCTATTTAATAGGAAAAAAACAGTTGAAACTAGGCTCAGGGAGGGGCAGCCTTGTGCCATTACCAGTTGGGGGTGAGGGGAATAAGAAACAGGACAAAACTATAGGAGAGAGTAGAGTTTAATAATTACTAATGATTAAATGCAGTAGTGGTGTGTAAAAATACAGGGAGATGAGTGAAGAAGAGATGCACAGTGCACCATGGGAATCCCCAAGCAGCTAGAGCCTATTACAGCATAACTAAGGGATGATTCGAGGTCACCTGATCCAGCCCACACACTAACCTTTATCAAAAAGGGAAGTCGTAAGCCTAATCTTAAAAGTAGAGAGGGTGTCTGTCTCCTGAATCAAAACTAGGAGCTGGCTCCACAGAAGAGGGGCCTGAAAACTGAAGGCTCGGCCTCCCATTTGACTTTTAGAAACTCTAGGAACCACAAGTAAACCAGCAGTCTGAGAATGAACTTCTCTGTTAGGACAGTGAGGTACTATTAGGTCTTTAAGATAAGATGGGGCCCTGATTATTTAAAACCTTGTATGTGAAGAGAAGGGTTTTCAGTTCACTTCTAGGTTTAACAGCTAATATGGGAGAAATGTGCTCCCTCTTTCTAGTCCCTGTTAGTACTCTCGCGTCAGCATTTTGGATCAACTGAAGGCTTTTCAGGGAGCTTTTAGAGCTAACTTATAATAATGAATTACAAAAGTTGAACCTAGAAGTAATTAATGCATCAACTGACTTTATTGTTCTCTCAGTTTATGCCAAATAGAACATAAGAGCGTAATTTTTAGCTCCTCTGAACACTTACGCTGCCCAAACCTGATGTGACCCAGCTAAACGCCATGTTTTTTTCCATACCTGATATCAGCTGGTTCAATATATGGCTATATTTGTGTATGGTTAATCATACATCACAAATGTATGAGCCACAAATGGCTAATAGCATGCACATTATATACCAATAAAACACTAATAAAATGAGAGAGACCATATTAAATCACTTTTTACACGTCCTTTCACACATGACGACATTATGAGTGAGATAAACAGTATCTTAGTAGCCATTGTTTGAGCAGTGACCGATAAGGAGGGAAAACAGCCAAAAAAAGCCGCTTTGTCAGCATTTGTTTGATCCTTTCTTGCAGACTATCGGGGAGTTATTCCTCGTCCTTAGCGAGATGGGATTCACAGAAGAGCAGATACAAGCGGCTATGCAGGCGGGGCATTTTTCTGTGGCTGAGGCAGCTGATTGGTGAGTAATCAGCCCTCTGTTTTTTGTTTTTTTTTAAATCTGTGAAGCTAGCTAGCTATGATCTTTCTGTATAATAGACCACTTCTTTCAGCCACTTACATCTGTGTCTCGCTCTTGCATGTTGAAAGGCTTGTACAGGGTCAATACCTGCGACACACATTGGTCCCGCAGCCTTCACAGCCAGCTGGGACAGCTTTTTCTGCATTCAACCCACCCAAAGAGGCAGCACACGCTTCAGAGTCTCGCACATCTCCCACTGACAGCAGAGGTAATACCCCACTCCAAGCTATATAAAAACAGTTTCTTACTGTTGTTACTGCTCTTAATCCATCGGTTGGACTTCGAGTAAAGTTTTCTTTTATTATAATATCCTAAAATTGATGATTGTAATCATCCATTTAAGTATAACTTAAGGAATTGGATAGTTTAGTGTGCAGCATTATCTCATCAGATTTTCTTTTTCTGTCTTCAACAGCGGGTCCTTCATTGGTGCTAAGGTCACCGCAATCATGCTCCCAGGACCCACCACCGCCAGTCGAGTCGCGGATCAAATCAGACAAAAGTGACTTTGAGGAGAAAGAGAGACAACGCGTCGCTCAGGAAGTCAGAGCAGAGAGAAGGCAGAAGAAACAGGTGAGCATTGCTGAAAAGACTTCTGGTGCTTAAGCTATCTGACTGGCAGTTGTCTTATTATCCCACAAGGAAGAAAGTCAAGTGTTCGGCAGATTTATAATAATGGCTTAAGCTTTAGCTCAATCCCTGTAGCTCTCATTTCACTTTTATGCTCACTGCTTACCCTATCGCATGGCGGCGTGTGACAAATTTGACGTCACATGTGCTGGGGTGTGCCTCCATGCTGGTGTTGCTTTGACCAGTTGTGCATATCTTAATTTGTATAACCTGTCACATTGTAGCTCTGCCAACGTAGAATGTGATGCTCATTTGCATCGAGTGTACGATTAAACAAACATCGGTAATTGATCATCTGCACCTTTTATTGTCCACCTCTGCCTCCTTTTTTTCATCTTGTCTATGTTTAGATATTTTTCCTGCTGTTTTTGTCTTTTCTGTTGTTTTATGTTTTTTACTTGAGCCATATTTCTTGTTGGCATTTGCCACCTTACTAACCTACTGCAGCACGTCTGTTTTTTCCCATCACTCCTGAGGAAACACTTTGGAAAGGTGCTTTTCTCAAACATTGTTGTTTCAGTTTTTTCAGCTGGAAATTCCCCTGCTTTTGCTTTAGATGTGCCGCCTCTGTTTTTTGAAGATCACTACTTCCTCCTTTACATCTTGAAGTTAATGTGTTTCCAGATAAAGACAAAAGGGAGTGTGGAGGTATGTGAATAAGCAGATAGTAATACAAGCCTGTGGATTAAGAATGAGTCTCATTCACTGACGTTACACGTGGTGGTAAGAACAAAACTGGCCTGTGGGCACATTTCATAAAATGGTAAATTTGCCAGTGCACTTATTTTTTTGGAGCTTTTCACATATTAGTGAATGAGGCCAATTGCATCTCACTTTACATGCGGTCCAGAAACTTTGTTTGGGTGCTGCTGGCGCTGGCTGAACACTACACGGGGAAGTATGCTGCTCTATGAGCTAGAATAGGAGCGTCCATACATTTTTCTCTGGGTGCACATTTAAAAAAACAGATGTGTACTACAGTGTGGTTGAACTGAAGCATGATGGTCACTGTGGGGAGTAAAAGAGGTGTCACGTGCTCAAGCTGAGTTTGTTGTTGTTGTTGTTTTTTGTAAACATGAATAATACATTTGAAAATTAATATTTGAGTATAGACCTCCTGTTTTATTGTTCTTAGAACATTTTGTGTTCTTCTGCATTCGCAGGAGCGCGAGTTGGTGCTGAAGCGGATCGCTGAGGATCGGAGGAGCCTGCAGGATAAGAAACAGACCAATGCTGCTGCAGACGCGTCTCCTCCCAGCAGTGAAGGGCAGACGCTTGGAGGAAAGATTCAGACAAATGTGGACAACAACTGCATTCTCATGGTGGGCCTGTGAAGAACCTTAATCATGATCGATTCAGAATTTTAGTTTTCAGTTTAGTCTTAGTCATTTTGCAGAGTGTATTATATTCTTTTATTTTACTTTTTATTGTTTGAAAATGTTTAATTGAAGTATACTACTTATTTGTTTCAGTGTCAGTTCAAAGATGGTGTTACAATACAAACAAACCACTTGTGAAGGCAGTTATTCTTTGCACAAAGGCCTTTGTTGTGATGACAGCTTCAAGACACAAACTAGTTGGATGCATCGCTGAGGTTTGATTTTGGCCCGTTCTTCCAAATGAACAGTTGTCAAATCCTGAAGGTTCTGTGGGCCTCTTCTATGAACTCTGACCTTAAGTTCTTTTCATATATTTTCAACTGGATTTAGGTCAGGTGATTGGCTGGGTCATTCTAGCAGCTTTATTTTCTTTCTCTCAAACCAACTGAGAGTTTCCTTGGCTGTGTTTAGGATCTTTGACTTGCTGTCCACTCTCGTTTCATTTTTGTCATCCCGGTAGATGGCAGCTGAGTTTTATCAAGAATGTCTCAGTACATTTTTCCATTCATATGTCCTCCAATTATATGAAGCCCCCCCCAGTACCGTATACTGAAAAAAAGCCCCACACCATGATGAACCCACCTCCAAACTTCACTGTTGGTATGGTGTTTTTGTGGTGATATGCAGTGCCTTTGACCTCCAAACATGGTGTGCACCATGGCATCCTGTTTAATAGGCTTGTCTAAATGTTGTTCAGCAACATGTTTTTTCTTCAGCAATGGAGTCTTGCTTGGTGAGTGTGCATACAGGCCATGGTTGAGCGCATTACTTTTCTTTGAAACAACTGTACCTGTCTCTTCTACCACTTTCTGTAGCTCACCACAAGTGGTCCTTGGCTCATACGCGACACTTCTGATAACTCTTTTCAGTTGTCTGTCTGAAATCTTGGATGGAGCACATGGTCAGGGGTTGTTTATGGTGAAATGATGTACATTCTACTTCCAGATTATGGCCCCAACAGTGCTCACTGGAACCTTCAGTAGTTTAGAAATTCTGCTGCAACTAATGCCTTCAGTATGGTTTGCTAAGTTGTTGAGAGAGCTCATTTACCCATCATGAGATGTTTCTTGTGTGACACGTTGGTGATGAGACACCTTTTTTTTAGGCCATCAGTTGGAACTGAACCAGCTGATATTAATTTGCACTGAGTGTCAGGATTGCTTTCTAAATACTGACGGATTTCAGGTGGCGTCATGACTTTACTGATTTTTGCACGTCCCTTTCGTCATGTGTTTTTTCCCTGTGTCATTTCTCTATTACGCATAACTTAGTTTATGGACATCTATGGTTTAATTTCTTTGCATGTGTGGATTGGATGGGTTGTAACTGATATCTGGTGAGAACTTCATGGCAATAGTGCCTTTATAAATACATTTACCTAGAAAACTGGTGATGTGTTCAGTACTTATTTTACCTGCTGTATGAGTTAATACTAATATGTTAATGTGTTGAAAGCGTGACATTATATTGGCAAAAACTAAAAATATTTCCTCTTTCTATATATATTTTTTTTTCATTTTGATTCAGTTTTTAAGGACACAGTATCGTTTCTAGTTTTAGAAATGAAGTTGACTGTAATAACCTTGTCATGTATATTTGTGTTTTGCTGCAGATTCGACTGCCGTCTGGTGAGTCCATGCGTGAGCGCTTCCCAGCTGATGCCCCTCTGCGCAGCGTTGTGGAGCACATCAGCGGACGTCACCCCTCCCTACCCTCCTTTTCTCTCCTTCAGGGTTTCCCACGGAAGCGCTTTGGGGAGGCTGAGCTTGCCTGTTCCCTCCGCTCTCTCGGCCTCACGCCTAACGCTGCACTGTGTATTCAGACCACTCCTCCAGAGACGCCTCAGGAAACAAGTCCAGCAGGCCACAGTGCTGAGCCGCCTCCTTGTGTTGCGCCTCCTCAGCCTCCTCCTGGCCAGGACATGGTGGGAGATCAGGTCCCTGTTATACCGCCTCCACTACCTAACCAGCTGTGGGAAGAGGCAGTGAATTATGCAGGGATTCCTGGAGTTCCTCCTTTACGGCGTGGATCCCATGACTGGGGTAAGTATGATTTACTTTATTTAAACCTAATATAAAAAGCAAGTAGAGATTTGCTGTTTTCCAAACTTTTTTATTGAACGGTTTACTAAATGTTGGGACTTTTCATGATGATGTTAGAATCCTACAGGACTACAGTCACAACCATTACTTGCAGTAACATTTACGCTTTTCTTGGCAAATCATGTTTAAAAGGTTAGTTTGTCAGATAAATAACAAAGCAGTGAGTCTCTCATCCAGCTACACGATCGGTGGAGTCTTTGTTCGCCTCTGCAACCTCGGTGTGTGGTTAGAACGACCCTAAAGTTTGTAGTGGACGTTCAGAGAGGAGTGACGTAATTGTCCTGCTCTTAGTCAGTGGAGTCCATCTGTGGAAGCAGCTGGCTGGGACCGTCGAAATGGTCGAACGAGGGGATTGTCCACCATGCATTTATCTTGTCCCATGGACAGATTTAATTATTACACATAATTGACAAATATACTTTCACAGATTTTTCCCGCCACATGTATAGTGTTCCGAAGGTACATGCTCATATTAAACATTTAAAATAATGAAGTCAGTAAATGTACAAGTATGAGGTAAAAGTTCATTTATTTATTTTCTTGGATCAGGTCTGAGTCAGCTAGAGGGGATTTCCTTATATGGCCATTATCTGTGCTCTAAGCCAATCCACCTGCTCCCTTTGACTTGTATTACAACTACTCTGTTTGACAGATTTTTCTACCTCTATTGTGCTGTATGATGTCTGAGAGAGGGCATATACTTAGTATTACTTCAGATGCACAGCTTTGACTGTGAACACGGAAGTCCCACCCACCTGCTGTTGGCTGGGAGGGGCAGGCAATCAGTTGGTTTAAAGAACCTTAAAGGAGCTAAAACTGCTTAAGAGTGGGTGAACTGAGGGGGCTGCACGAGGCCCAGGATAGGTCGTCGTGCAAGTAGAGTTCGAAAATAAAAGTAAGGAGTATGAAAAAGAGTATAATAGGTCACGTTTAATACACTTGGGTGGCCTGATCAGATGACATTGTATATCAGCCAATGGGATTCTTTTGTAACATCGCACCTCTTCATGGTTGTTTGGGCTCAGTTATTTGATCAGCTGAATGTGTTAAATGTTACTTAAATGGCTGTGGAGTCATTGGATGACATTCTGGGGGTTCAACAGGTCAAGGCCAGAGATTGGTTCCTGGTGATGCTGAAGATCCTCCCATAGATGTTGATATGGACCAAGAAGGAGAGGAAGAACCGCTTCACATGCCGAACGGTACTGCTCCAGAGTGTGGATACTTCATCCCTCCTTTGATCTATATTTTTCTTGCTTCTCTCCTCCCCCTGTTCCTCTATTACTGTTTCCATATGTTTCCATTATTCATCCGCTGTGAGCTTTTTGCACACACGTCAGAAACAGCTGACCCTGGCCTCTTCCTTTGAGCTTGATTTTTTTACTGTTACACTTTATAGTGGCCTAGTGTACAGATTGGCCGGCTAATGTGTGTCACGCTGTAAGAGAGATTAGTATTAGAAAATATGTAGGTTAATTCCCCTTTCTGTCAAACATACAGCACACAAGTCAGAACTGCTGAGTTTACTAAGAACCTACAGGTGGGGTCAGCCAATCAGTGTGTGGTTGTGGTATTGTATTCTGAATGTGAGCCAGACACAGAGAAGAGCTAGTTCAAGGAGAATCAGAGATGTTAATCAGAGGTGTGTGGTATAAAGTTTTTTTTCTCAGCATCTGTAGCTTCAGCTCAGTGGCATTAGAGTATTTTTGGATGGATTACAGTTTTCGTTTGTGTAACTTTCACAGGAATGCCCAGGCTGCCTTTCTTTCCAGAGAACAGGATGCGAGGAGGATTTGAGCCCTGGCAGCGCTGGCCAGGGCAAGGAAATCGACTCAGGCGAGTGTTTAAATAGAATGGCACTAGAATGGTATTATAGGACCAAGGACTACGATCATACTGCTTTGTAATACAAAATAGTGTTAGGGGCCACATTAGGAGAATTTATTTTTTTTTAAATTTTGCTTTTTGAAAGAAATGCTGTGTTGAGAATCTTTTTAAGCTAGAAAGACATTATCTTTCTTTTAGGACCCAAAATCCAGTGTGATATGAAATAATATTAGTTAATAATACAGTTATAAACTCACTATTACTTGGTGAACAGAGTGAGATGACCTTACTCTTGAAATTTACACTCCATTCTCAAATGACTGTTTCAAAATATTATTTTTATTAATGTGGCCCTAACACACATTACACACATTAATCGTGCAATCTGAAGTGTTTTGGAAGTAGATGCATTTAATTAGTTTGAAAGTGCATGCACACTTCACCACTCCAACTTCTGTTGCATCCAGAATGATCCGTTTTATAATGACACCCTGTTAACAAAAGAAAAAAAAAGATGAATATTATCTTGGAGCTCCAGCTCAATCTAAGTGTCTGGGTATAGTCTGAAAGAAACTCTTTACTGTTGTGGAGATAGGGAAGGATGCTTTAAAGCTTCTACCAACATTTTGAAAAGATAAAGTTTGTATGAGCTGCACAGCAGGAAGAAAAGAGCCAGAGAGAAAAGTGGATACAGAAAATAATATGTGAGAATCAGCAAGAAAAATGGATGCTTATAGTCAGCATGTCTCATTGTGCAGCAGTGGTCAGTAATAAGCTAACCATCCATTAGTTTTGGTTTTTAAAAACAATCTAAGTTAAGCTAAAGCATTTTGACTGTATGCATCTTATACAAAAGTAAATGTGGATATTTCAGCTCATCAGAGCCTTTCCACTTACTGTTTATTCCATTGCACAGAAATACAGCAGGGGGTGCTCTGGAGATTATCTTAAATGAATAAAATTTAATGCAGCTAAATGGCTAAAACAGTTATTTACACGTGCTTCTAAGCCCCATATTATTTCAGATTTTACAAACAAAATATCAGTGATATTTCCTTTCTGATGTTCAAATACAGCAAAACTTACGCCCTTTAGATTTTCTTATAAAGACGTCCATTTTTCTCATAAAACACGAGTGTTTGCTAATAAATGCTGAGCAGTCAGCACACTGCTTGCATGGGGTCCATTTTCAAACAATAACCACACGTTAAAAATTCTAACTATAGCAGAAACATGTATGTATAAGAAACAGCTGGTTGTGATGGTCAGACGTGACTGGTCTCAGGAAGCTGCAGCTGGGAATTTGCTGCTGCCGCTTCATGCTCACTACGGGTTGCTTTATCTGTATATTAAAATACAACATGTGGACACAACTTGTGTTTGTGTGTCTCAGAGAGGGCCCAGAAGAGGAAGCGGCAGACCCTGAGAATGCAGGAGGGCCGCTGGCGCCCGCAGCTGCAGGTCAGGCTGCTGTTGAGCGTCTTCAACGAGCCGCACAGCAAGAAGACCGCCACGCCAACCAAGGACAGCCATCACCCCCTAAAAGACCCTTCAGAGCACCCAGCGTGCCCTCACTATGTGCCTTGGCTATCCGCGCAACGGTCCACCTCATGACTGGTAAGAGTCACAAAACTTCACAGAACTGTGCCTCACAGCTTTGTTTGCTCGCTGTTGTTTGCTCACTCTTGACTCTGTGTCTCAAAGCTCCCAGCATGCAGTACAGCAGCAGTCTAGCAGGTCTGACCCCAGAGCTAGCAGAGCTTCTGCTCAACCACATGTCTCATGAGAGGCTGCTACATCCACGCACCCTGGAGCTGTTCTTCGGCTGCCCGATCCAGAAGTTTGTCTTAAACAGCTACCCGTACTCCACCAATGAGCTCCTACGGCAGTTGCGGGCCTTCACTGCCCTGAAGCACCTGAGTTTAGTCAACTCACCTCTCATCACTGGTAAATCATTTTATATCTGGTAGTTTTTAGGCTTTTTATCAATTTAGTTGTCAAATTTCTGCAAAGTCTGCTCTTCAGTTTGTCCCTATCTTTGTATTTATTTATTTATTTTTATTCCCAGACTCTGGCCTGTGTATCCTGTCCACCCTGGTCAAACTCCAGTACCTCAATCTGGCCTCCTGTAGTAAGCTGACTGACTCCTGCCTGCAGCATATCACAGGTTGGACACACAAACATCACTGTTGACAACATTTACAAAACTGGATCTCAGAATAAGCTGTTCTTATTTAAGTAGTTTTATTCAACATACATATTTTCCTTCTGCTGATGCCTTTAAGGTTTGAAGAACTTGTGTTTCCTGTCCCTGGACCAGACCAAAGTGACAGATGCTGGGATGGTACTGTACCTCCAGTCAGTGCCGTCCTGCCTCTCTCAGCTAAGCCTGAACCAGACAGCAGTGACTGAAACCACACTAGCTGTGCTCCCCACTTCTGTGCCACAGCTGCGACTTCTCAGCATCAAACAGACTAAAGTACTTTATCTCTGTTAGCAAGGTCTATTCAGCTGGTGACACTGCTCTGATCTTCAGTGATATTTACTCACCTTGCTGTGCGTTTTTCTTCCAGGTTAAGGATTTGACGGCTCTAGCAGCGATGTCCAGCCTGCAGACCCTCAACCTGGATGGGACAGGTGTGACTGAGGCATCTCTGGAGCACCTTGCTACCCACCCTGCCCTGACTTCCCTCACTTTGGTGGGAATCCCTGTAGCAGATGGCAGTCATGCCCTTCAGATCATCTCAGGTTTGTAGAGCATAAAGCAAAAGAATTAAAAGAATGAGGGTAGGCATGGAGTGAGCCTGCAGTATCAAAGTCTGTGGTGAATCTGTGAGGTGTCTACTTTACTTCTAGGTCTGAAGTTGACTCGCATCACCCTCCCTGGACGCCACTCTGTGACAGACAGCGGGCTGTCATTCCTCTCCGGACTGACTCTGCTCTCAGAGCTGGACCTGACAGACTACACACAGGTTACAGACCAGGGAGTCAGCCACCTCTCCACCTTGACCAGGTCCTTCCCACACTCACTGACGCCATCATATCAGGTGTTTCCTTGCGATTAAAATGCTGACAGGAGTTTTGTATTTACTTTGTGTAGATTGAAGAAGCTGTCACTTAGCAACACTCAGGTGACAGATGCAGGGCTTCCCTCCCTGCGATGCATGCAGGAGCTGCAGGAGCTCTGTTTGGATCGGACTGCAGTCACCAGCCGAGGAGTTGCCGACCTCATAACCTGTCTGCCGCACCTTCAGGTGACTATCCCAATAAGTACTATCCAGGTGTTGCTTTATCCTTGTGCGAGTGCAAGTGTAAATAGTAGCCCTGTGATAGATTGGTGACTTGTGCCCTGTGACAACTAGGATAGACTGACTCTGAATTAGATAAAGAGAATGGATTTACAAAATAGACTTAATATTTTATTTAGTGTGACTTAAAATGAGTGTCTGATCTCATAAACTTACCAGGTAGGTGATTGTTGAGGTCAAGTCAGAGAGCTGTTTTGTTTCCTTTTGTAACCACAATTATGATCATCTGGTGGGCATTAAAAAAACAGGCATTTCTGAACTGGATTCACTCTTCAAACACAGAAGCTACATCTGTCTTTATACTGTCTATGATTGAATGTGACATCGATCTATGGTACATACATGTTTGATTAAATTAAACCATGTTAGTAAAGTCTGTGTGTCTGATCATCGATGTAATTCTCATTTCACAGTTTTTCACCCAAGCTGTCTGACCAGATAACCTGCTTATTTTATACTAGCTGGGCTACAATTTATTATTTTAGCATCACAGTTAAACTCTTTTGCAGAATGAAATCGATCATGGGGCATTCAGAGTAGGCCTAAATCAAAATGTAAAGACCAGTTTATGTTATTTTATGTTGATAAAAAATATTTGATGCAGAGGTTTTAATATTTTGCTATTTTTCTGCTATTTTTTTCCAGGTGTTGGGGTTAGCCAGCACTCAGGTGGGGGACAACGTGGTGAGGAAAGGTCTGATCCGCTGCAGTCAGCTTGTTAAACTTAATCTCAGCCGCACACGGATTACAGATCACGGTAACGTCCAGCTCTAAGGTGGTCTTTGATCTAATAGTTTTGTTTGCTAAGATGAACAGACCCAGTGTATGTTGTTCTCTTCCTTTCAGGTCTAAAGTTCCTGAAACAAATCCACCTGGCTCAGGTGAACCTGGACGGGACCGGGGTGAGTCTGATGGGAATTGCTAGTCTCCTCTCCTGCACCAACATCAACAGTATTCGGGCCAGTAACACTCGCATCCTTTCCCCTGACGACGTCTCAGACGAGGAGTTGGAAGCCCAGTGAGCATCACGAGTTTCGGCTGCCCCCAGCCCCTCTTTAAGCCCCTCTGAGATGCTGCCTCCAGGATCATCTGGGCAAAGCATAATTGATGAAACACTCCTCCTACTTGCACTGTTTCAACCGCAGCTAGTGCCACTAATCTGTCAATCATGCGCGCTGAGTTGAAACCTTAAACAGGAGCGTTGTGTTCAACCGCGGTTTTTTCTAACATTTACATATACAGAATTAATCACTATTTAATACTCTGCAGCCCCAAACGCCACCTGAAAAACTTTATAGCTTTATGCACAGCTTTACAGGTTGGAGCAACCTGTGTTTCTCCAGGGGCCTGTACTACGAAGCAGCTGCAACATACCCCCGGAGATCTTTTCCTTATCTGGCTTCACTTTGCGCCAGCAGTCAGGCTAAATGATCACAAGAAGGTGGTTGTTAACTGGAGAAGTCCACCCAGGATGTGTCTGTCTCGACATAAGCACGTTCACGTGGCTGTGAAATATGGATGGGTGTCCTGGCAGCAGAGTGACATGTTTTATGTAGATGGTAAAAATGTAATGCTAGAAGAATGTGAAGGAAGGAAAACAACCACACAGCGACTCCAGCCAAAGCAACACTACTATATTACTGTAGTTTAGTCCCTCTTAACCCAGGATGGAAAAAAATGGCTGTAAGTTATTAAACTTTTTAGTATTATAGCTCTGTCAGGTAAGGCCTGCATCATGTCACCCCAGTAAGAAGGAAGCACCTTTGTAACCCTGAAGCTTCGCATTACAGACATCAGGTTGGAGCCAAGTGGCAGAAATATACTTTATGCTGGGAATGTACAACAGCATGCGATGACTAACAGACTTTATCTAAGGTATTAAATGAGAATCTAAACAACAAATAGCCAGTTAAACCAAACACGGTTCAAATGTTTTAGAGGGACATGAAGGCAGATAAATGTCTTCCACTGATTATCTGCGTTGAAATTAACTTTGAAGCTGTATTCAAGTCATACTGGCTGTACCAGTAGAAGTAATTGAGTTTTTTTTTTTTTTAGCTTGACCGTTTGAAAGTAGTATTTGTATTGTTAGTTGTGATTAGGCAAGAGTTTAATAAAAATGAGCCACCATACAGTGTAGAATACTGGAATTAGCCTAAAAATTGGATGGCTAAATTTGATGTGAACGCAGCTTTTTAAGCTAAAAACAAAAAAAAAACAACCCACATTTAAAAAGGTAAAAACATTTAAGAAGTCATGGTTTTTATAACTCAGCCTGCATGGATGTTAGCTCTCATCACCTGAAACTAGTTATTTTAGCTGCATCCTGGTGATGCACTGACCTCAGCTTTCTTTTATAAGTAGCCCTCTTATCAATTATGCCAATGTTTTGGGGTGTTTTTTTTGGAAAATTTAGCCATTTTCTGCTACATCAGTGAGCCTCATTCAGTGTAGTGTAATGGCTGTAATATAACATATCTATGCAGCCATGGGGCTCACTCAGGACCCAAAGCAACTTTAAACCCTTCCAAGCTTTTTTCCCCCGTTTACAGATATGTGAGATAGTTTATTTTCCTTAAAAGCTTTTGATTTTTTTGGATACAAACACTGTATTCGTTACAATTAACAATAAAGTCTTCTCAAATGAAGTTGCTGTTTTTTAATGTTCCATTTATTCAGACAAACTTATTGCATTACATTGTTAAATAAGGCAGAACTGTAATTTTACATGGGGGGTGGGGAAAGGAAGTCAATTTTTAAATATAAAATATGACCTAAAAGCTGCTGCATACATGTTGAGATAAACAGAATGTGGAAAAATAAAACTTTCCTATGAAGACAGCACAATGGAATGCATTCCAAAATGCACCGAGATGCTTCGGGTGAATCAGCCAATCAGAGAACAGCGGAGGGGGTTTGGGTCATGTTCAGCACGGTGCAGCACTGTCAAACCGATGGAAATACAGTACAAGAGACCGTTTTAGTTCTGGCTTGGACGTTTCCTGCTCATCCCTTCAGGAGTTCGCAGGTCAAATCTGTGATGCGAGATAAAGGAGTGGCTCAGCATGAAGCTCCTCTAGATGTCATGTGCCTGCTGTTTTTCGATCTTTGATTTCAGATGCTCTTTGTATGCCAGGATGTCTCTGTTCCACTTTGTGATGGTCTGCTTCTCACAGACCCAGATCTCTTGAGCCACCTGCAGGAAGGGAGACCATTAGTACAGCAACACTTCTAATCAAGGTCTAATTGATTGCTTTAAGTGATCAGTCCATACCTGCTGAATTAGCCTGAAGTCGTGGCTGACTAGCATCATACCACCCTCGAACTCGTTGATTGCTTCTGCCAACGCATCAATAGTCTCGATATCCAGGTGATTAGTAGGCTCGTCAAGGAACAGCATATGAGGGTTCTGCCAGGCCAGCCAAGCAAAACACACTCTGCACTTCTGACCATCTGACAAATTTCTGATCGGACTGACCTGGAAGATGTTTCAAATGTCAGAATGGTAGAGAGGAGACAAAAAGTAATGGCAATTCTGGGAAAGTATCCCCTTCCTACCTGCTGTTTCCCAGTTAGACCATAGCGACCAATGATCTTCCGCATCTCCTCCTTTTCTTTGATCTCAGGGAAACACTTCATCATGTACTCCAAAGGAGACAAGTCCAGCTCAAGCTGCTCAGTCAGGTGCTATAGAGAAAATTTTAAAAACCCACACGTTTATCTTTAACTGTACCAGCCACCACCACCAGTGTCTAACGCCATGAATCAGATGGAGCCTGTGCAGCATGTTCAAAAGATTTGTTTTACCTGGTGATATCTGCCAATCTTGACGTGAGAATGTTTGCGGATCATACCATCAGTAGGTAGGAGCTACAGAGAAAAGAAGAATAAACCTTATAACTCTGAAATCAACTGGGAGTAGATCCAAGCTGATGATAAAGATGCCTTACCTCTCCCATAAGCAGCTTCAGAAGTGTAGATTTCCCAGCTCCATTGGGTCCCACCAGAGCCACTCGCGTGTCCAAGTCAATACCAAACTCCAGGTCTTTATATATGTACGGCTAAAGGAAACAAAAATCACTAAGTGTGCCAAATAAATCCATATTTTAAAAGGAGGGAAAAATATAAATGCATTATACTCACTGTATTCTCACTGTACTTGAAGCTCACATTCTGAACCATGATAACAGGAGGAGGAATCTTCCCACAGGGAGGAAAATAAAATGACAGAGTCTGTGGGAAACAGGAAGGGTTACTGCTAAGTTGGTAGGTTTCACCACTAACCACAGTCCCTAAAAAACACATACATTACTGATCCAGAAGTTGGAAAAACAACTGCCTAGCTGCAAGCTGAGCAACAGTTTCAAAGGTTGTAGAATAGGAGGCAGAACATCCCCTCTTGTCAAACCAGCTCTCATATTAGATTCAGGAAACCCTCTTCCTGTTAAAGGGAACTTCTTCCTTCCCACTGTCACCAATTGGAGCTCCAAGAATAATCTGATTGACTGGGTTCTCTCCCCGATATTTCAGGCTCTTTACAGTTTAAACTGGCTTGTGACAACCATTGTTGTGAACTACTATTAAGTTAAAAAAAAAAAAAAAGAAAAAAAGAAAGATAAAGTTTAATAGGCCACAGTTACTGTACCTTGTCATTCACGACTCTTTCAGTCAAACCTGATGCAACCATCTTCTGCAGAGTCTTCTCTTTGCTCTGTGCTTGTCGTGCCAGTTTTGCAGAGCCGTGACCAAACCTGGCTATGTAGTTCTAGAAAATTGGGATGCAAAAAAGATAATTGAGTGCAAATGTTACTGTGTGGCTATAGCAACAGTAACTGCTTCATAAAAGGATGCCCAAGTCTCTGTACCAATCAGGCAGTGACACGTGGCCACATGATGTCCCTTTTTTACCTTCATGTGTGCTATCTGGTCCTGTTCCCAGTTAAAGCGCTTCATCTGGTTCTCTTCCAGTTCCTGTCTGGTCTTCACATACTGGTCATAGTTACCCTTATAATGAAAATAGATTTGCACTGTCATCCAACAGGGTGGTACACAGATATATATTTAGTAATAGCCTGCCTCTGGTTTCCTTATTCAGCATTATGTGATTACATGTATAGCAATCTATTCATGATACTTGGAAGCCTACAAAGCATGCTCAGGGTGTTTTCTTTCTGGCAGTCACTTCAGCTGCATGCCCTTACCGTGTAGTACTTCAGTTTCTTCTGATGCAGGTGGATGATATTGGTACACACACCGTTCAGGAAGTCTTGAGAGTGTGAGATTAGCACGAGGATTCGCTTAAACCTGACAAAAACCATCAAGTTGATCAAAAATGAGTCTTAATCCATATCCGACTTAAATGAAGGAAGCAGAGGGAAAACTTACGACTTAAGCTCCTCCTCCAACCACACGCAAGCGTCCAGGTCCAAGTGGTTAGTGGGCTCATCCAGCAGCAGCATGAAGGGCTTGATGAACAAAGCCCTACAAAGATGTCAAACAGCTGAATTTAAAGCAATACTGATAGTTTGTTTAGATTAACTCCTCAAATCTAAAGCTCAGAACTAGTCTTGAATGCTCGTGCTTTCACATTTTAAAATTACAAAAAGCCCTGTGCTTTGTGTGCGATGGATGAAGATCTTCAGGATCAAAGATGAGCAAGTGGTAAAGGTCAAAGCAATATTTAACCAATAAATCCAAAATAACTTTAATTGGTCTTTCTGTACTTTGACATTTACACCAGGACATATATCCAACTCCAGCAACTGTGTCTGAGTGCACACACAAGTTCTATGAAATGTGTGCTTGAAGCAGCTTCGTTATGAAATGAGCAAAACAATAGGATTGTTGGTTTTGGTTCAATATTATAGTGAATATGAATATCAATTTCACACTAGTTTATCTCCTCTCCACACTATAATACAATATTGTATAGGCAGGGCACAATGAAGATCGAGAGACAGGCGAGATATTTTACACAAAACAGACTGAAATGTTAGGACTTAATACCACTTTGGCTATCATGCCAATACCCTATTAGTCATCCAAATGATTCCATTGTCAAACAGGAGATGCTAGAAACGTGATAGTCCCCAGTCTGTGTCACTCACACCAGATCTACTGAGACCACTGTTGCGTTTCTTGTATTAGGGCAACACGTTACACATCACAGAGGGTTCATACTTCTACCTTAATGGATACATTATCACCTCATCCCCCTCCCTGTATTGGTTATCGTGACTACACAGAGGAAATTATAACTTATGCCCACTTTAGTTTCCTGTATGGTAGTGAAGTCAGGACACAATGCTACAGTTTGCTTTTATCGTGTGCGTTTTTCTGTCATTTGGACAAGGGACACAGGATCAGTCGAAAGCTGGAGAGACGAGGATGACCGTAACTCAGTGGTACAGTACTATACGAGCTGTGTCTACCTGGCCAGAGCAACACGCATCCTCCACCCTCCACTGAAGTCCTTCAGTTTCTTCTGCTGCATCGCAGTGCTGAAACCCAAACCGTGGAGGATCCGAGAGGCTCGCATCTCCGCCTTGTCTGCATCCAGCTCCTCCAGACGCTCATACAGCTCCATCAGCTTCTCACACTCAGCTGTTTACAAAAATAAAAAATAAAATAAAAAAATGCATTTATAATACAGCTAAAGCATAATTAGAGAGACTTTTCAACTTCCTGCAGTTTATTTGAACACTCACAGTCTTCATGGGCAAGTCTTTCTGCCTCCTTCTCCAACATGATCCTCTGTTCATCCACCTCCATGACACACTGCAGAGCAGTCTTTTCGCTGGGGGCCATCTCTCGGGTCAAGTGGTAAATATCTATGTGCTCTGGAATGGGAATCTCACGATGTCCAATGGCTGACAACAGCATGGATTTTCCTGGCAGAAAATGAAAAAAAAATAATAATATAGAGAACAATGTTTTGTGGGATGTGATATAAGAACATTTGACAAATGCAAGCTACACAAGGAAGTGTAGCAGAACCAGTGTTGATAAGAGATTCCCTACTGGCCGCTCCCATGGGCCTCAGGTAGGCTATAAAGCTGCCAAAATTTCTGCTTCAACTTTCTAATGCATTTACACCCTAGCATCTGATGTGTCAGTCAGCAGCATCTTTCTCTCATTGGTACTTGCATCAAATACTTAAAACTCAGGAAGGTTTAATTTGGGATCCAACCATTTCATGTTGTCATTGGTTGAAGCCTAATGTCAACTTTATATAATTCCTGTAATATGAACCCTTTAATTTCATCAGTTATTCAGGTTTTTCCCTTTGTCTAAAGGGCCAGATGGTTTTGAAACAGCTGGGGTTTTTTTTTTCCTTTTGGTTTCTAATGTCTGTGTGTTTAAAGTCTTAATAGAAACATACTGCTCCAGGATAAATTAGTTACCTGTGCCATTAAGACCAATGAGGCCATAGCGTCTGCCTGAGTTCAGCTCCAGGCTGGTGTCTGCAAGCAGCTCTTGACCATGGAAGGTGAGCGACAGGCTGCTTATATGGACATCAGTGCTGTTAGGGTGGGAGGCAAGAACACCCGTCACTGCCCGGGCCTCCGTTTTCCGCAGCTCAAACTCATCCAGCTCCTTTGTCAAATTTTCAACACCTATCAAATATATTTAAAAAAAACAAGAGAGCTTCAGTTAGAAAATTTACCACAGGCTGACAATTCCAGTTAGCAATCAGTGCTTTTCCTCAGTCTTCTTCTCACCATTGCTCTCTGCTCCATTAAGCTGGGCCTCTTGTTGTTCACTCTCCCCATTTACTTCTTCAGTTTTCTTGGTGCGCTGGCGAGCTTTGGCAGCCTCCTTCTTCTTTGCTGCTTTCTTCTTAGCCAGGTCAGACGGCATGGTTGTGCAATGCTACATTATAGGAAAAGAAAAACACAGAAATGATATGGATGAAGAAGAAACTAAGACCAAAATAGAATCGCAGTGTGTCAGGAGAATCGTGATCATAGGTTGTTTAACGGTTTCTCAATTTTCCAATTGGTCTTAGTCTACCAGTTAAATGTCAGAATATAAATGAGGGTAAAAATGACTAATCGCTTACATAATGAGGCGCCAGGACCAACCTCGGTACACTTGCCTGTTTACCATAATGTTAAAAATGTGCCGGTAATTGAACTCACCGTATAACACCATTTTACAGATGACATTAAAAAGTAGGCTAACTTTGAGTATAAAGGCCTAAAATGTCTAAGGACAGCTAAATGACAGTAATAGCGGTGATAATGCTCCCTCCCCAAGCCCGCATTTTGTTTCCTTTCAGTCCCACCTGCCCGCACGTTGGGCTTTTTGCGGTATAACGCATGATAGCATAGCTGTTAGCAGCCTACACGTCACACTTTGTCATTTCACAGTTAACCAACCATAATAAATACCATGGTCTAAGGAGCCCAGAGTGTCAAACATAAAAAGTAAATCGTAATAGTTTTTATAAGCCGGCTATTTAGCGCGTTAGCCCCTTAGCTAAGCTAACAACGGTAGCCAGGCCTGAGCAGCTAAAGCTAACTTGACGCAGGGCCCCAAGTAGCTTCGAAAAACTCTCAAATCGGCTAACTAGAGCTTACCCCCACATCTGTGTTTATCTTAAAATAAAACAGCTTACATGTCATACAACCGTGGCAGCTCTCATACAGTGTTATTCCCTCTCTTACCTAAATAATGAACCGCTGTTCTCCTGAGCACACCGACAGTCTCGTGTCCACTTTTGCCGGGTGGATGTAGCCGCTCGCCAAGCCGCCAGACGGACCATATATGGTCAAGGAGGGCGGTGAAGATGTAAGTTCCCTCCTCTTCTCGTGGGACTGCAGTAAAAATGTCCCTTTACCCATCAACTGAACCTTAAATTAACTACTAAATAAGCCAAATTTATATATTTCTTAGGTAGAACTAAAGAGACGGCTTATGAGTTGAAAACTGGCACTGACTAATGGGTAGATATTGCATTTATGAGGTTTTGCCATCCTAGTAAGGCTTCTTTTACCCTCTTATCACTAAGATGTTGTGTTGATACGTATCTAACACATTCGTGCGTTCAATGTGATTTTCTAGGGGGAATTTATTTTTAAGTACTGCTTTCACTAAGAAGAGATCTGCCGGTAGCTGCTCAGTCGGGGGGTGATGCTGCGGCAGCACTCGGCGGTCGGTGATGAGGTTGAAGAGGGACGCTGTTTCAGCGCTGTCTGTGTGGCACTCGGATTTTTTGAGGAAGTCAGGAAACTGACGGAGATGGACGACAATGTGCACGGCTGTGCTTCGTAGCTTTCCTCCCCGGTATGAGCTGTGTTACATGGGATCTCCTTCGAGTCAGCATTCGTGGAGATGGATCGTCGTTTGTGTACGGAAACAACGGACTCGACGCTAGCTCGCTAGCTCGGCTCCCTAATGCTTTCCTCTGGTGGAAAACGATACTGTGGAGTTCATACTTCCGAGTATTCTCGCTTCGGGTTGTCTTTTATTACTGGTAACCAGATAAACGGTTAACTTTACTAGTTCATCGTCTAGCTGCATTAGTTAGCTGACTTTGGCTTCTAGCTAACGCCATCCCAAAATAGTTAAGCTAATTAACGTAACGGTTAAAAAACCACCAGAGTAACGTTACACAATTTTTATGACAACGACATTTCTGAGTTTTTCTTCCCTTTTTGTTATCTTAAAATTTTGACTCGCAGTGACTGTTAATCATGCGAAAATATCTGTATGCATTTCATCTTTCAGATGAACAAAGTACTTCATTCCGGTAGCTTTACAGTTTGGTCATCTTCCGTTGTGACGTTGGATTAAAAACTACATTTCTTGCATTTGTCAAACAAAAAAAACATTTAAAAAGTGCTGTAACATGTAACGTTTAGATTTAATCATTCGTTATAGGCTGAGTAGAAACTTCACTACCTCGCTGAAAGGGACTGGGAACAGACTTTAATTTTAAGCCAGTTTTCTGTCATTTTGTTTACTCATTTCGGTTCAGATTTATCAAAGACGTGTTAACATATGGCAGGAGTGTTGGCACTATCAGTGCTCTAGTTTTTTGTTGTTGGGATTTTTTTTTTAAATTTTTTTCCCAGCACAGCCACAATAAGTGTAGCTCATAACTGCCAGGGATGCGTCTCTCCTCATTTTTGGCCCTGTTCAGGCCTGCTTTACCCCTTATCCTGGGGCTGTCTCTTGGATGCAGTCTGAGCCTTTTGATGGTGTCCTGGACCCAAGGAGACACGGAGGACTCCTGTGGAGATGAGCTGGGCAATGGCGGGCGGTTTTTGGGTGGGGGAGAGGGCCACAGAGATTCAAGAGATGGAGCTGGAGACGCAGACTTTCAGCCACGCATAGTGCCCTATCACAAGGACCCAAACAAGCCGCACAAGAAGGTCCTCAGGTAAGTGCGGGAGGTATGGTCACTGTTTCCAGGTGCTTAAAGAAGGATCACAGGAAGCATTGCTCGACTTTTAATTGAAAGAAGCTGGAGACTTTTTCCACACAGTGTGGATTTGCATTTAGTTAATTCCCCATTTTACATTCTTACATTTAATTCCCCCCTGCAATGCTCTCATTGCACTGAGGGGGGTACAGAGAATAAGTGGCCTGTAGATTACAGATTATGCCACAAATTCCTTCAGAAAACCCACATGGATGCAAAAGATTGCATCCATTTTCTTTTTTCAATTTTATTTCTTATCTTTTTTATTTATTTCTACTGGCTCTGATCATCCCACAAGGATGATCAGGTTTTCTCTGTCAGTACAACCATTCCTTGGAATAATCTCCCAGATGAGATCTGATTGGCCAGCTCACTGTGGTCTTATAAATGTTTCTTACAGACATATTTTTTAAAAGCAGGCCTCTCCTGTGCTTACACTTTTTATTTCTATCAATCCTCTTTAAGTATTGATATTTACGTTCAATTTTATGTTTCATTTGCTTTTTTCCTTTTTTCTGTTGTGAAGCACTGTAATTATTGTCATTATTTAGCAGGGTCATCTTTTTCAAAGATGACCATCGGCAATTTTGGAGGGGGGAGATATAATAGTACACCTCATAGATGGGATTTTGTGTACAAATTTAATCCTACTATCATTGAAATTGTTCTTTTTACAGAGATGATTTTATGTGGAACTTTAGCTACGCTTTTGAAGCTCCTTAAAGTAGCAGGACCTCAAAACTTAACTGACATAGCTTAAGTAGTTCTCTAGATATAGTTGTGTGTAAATGCCCCCACAGAAAATACTGCCCATAAAAGGCTTAAAAATACCACTGACATCATTGCAAAAATATATATTTTATATAGTGTTGTTTCAGCTCATTTACTGGTTCTTTTGAAAACATCATGCATGCTCATTTTTACTACTTAATAAAATGTATGATTTACCAAGCCATTCCTAGAAGTGAAGGAGTCAAGGATGCTTCCCAGGGATCATCTGCATACATTTGGATATTAACATTTTGGGATACAATAGGTAGATTATTGCTATAAAGTGATAATAAAAGGGGCCTGGGTACGGAGAAGTGTGGGACTCCTGTAGAACACGCAAAAAAAGGAGATTTGATAACATCCATAGCATAGATTAACATTTTCTGCAGAAAAAATATATAGTGCCAATTCAGATAAAATAACTTGGTATCAAATTCCTTCTTTAAATCCAAAAAGACACCACCTACACAAACATTTCTATCCAATTATCTTTTATTTCATAGCCACTTAGTATCTGCATCACATTAGTATCTTGTGATGGAAACAAGTTCACGCTTATGAGAAGATACTTTTTATGCATCGGTGTTCTTGCTGTTTGCTGTAATTGCTCCCTCTTTGCCCTCTTTCTTCAGAACACGATACATCCACACTGAACTGGGCATCAGAGAGCGACTCCTGGTGGGCGTGCTCACTTCTCGGGCCACCCTCAACACGCTGGCCGTAGCGGTGAACCGCACAGTTGCCCACCACTTCCACCGGACCTTCTTCTTCACAGGCCTGCGCAGCCCCAAGGTGCCTCACGGGATGACTGTGGTTGCCCATGGCGACGATCGCCCGGTGTGGCTGATGTATGAGACGGTACGTCACCTCCACCAGCACTACGGCTCGGAATACGACTGGTTCCTATTAGCCCAGGATGACACGTACATGCAGGCGGATCGGCTGTCGGAGCTGGTGGGCCACCTCAGCGCAGGTCAGGACCTGTATATGGGCAGGGCAGAGGAGTTCATCGGTGGTGAGGAGAAGGCACGTTACTGCCACGGAGGCTATGGCTACCTGCTGTCCCGCAGTCTGCTGGCCCGTCTGCAGCCCCATCTCGACACCTGCCGCAATGACATCCTCAGCGTGAGGCCTGATGAGTGGCTGGGCCGCTGTATTATCGACTACCTGGGTATGAGTTGTGTGGAAGTGCACCAGGTAAAAACACAGACTTTGAAATAAGTAGTTTAATCAGTAGGAGGATTGTCCGCTATATTAATATTTATATGTGCATGTTTTTCGCAGGAGATGACCTACCGTTATTTTGAGCTTGGGAAAAATGCAGACCCAGAGCGTGAAGATAGCCCAGAGTTTAAAAATGCCTTCACAGTGCATCCTGTGTCTGACCCAAATCTCATGTATCGACTGCACAAACGCTTCAGCCACATTGAGCTAGAATGGACTTACTTGCAGATCCAGCAGCTGCAGGTTTGTAATACAGGTTTTGTTTTTCGCTCCTATAAACATTTTTTTCTGCCTGACTCATCACTTCTTAGTCAAAATTTAGTATACAGTTTGTTCTTATTTCACCACACCCTCTTCAGGACCTGAGTCAGTAATTCCTGACTGAAACAATATTTATATGCCAGAAAACCAAGAGAAGGGATGTGGTGTTGTGCCGAGTATGATCTGCCTGAGAAACCTTATGTAATTAAAGTAGCTGCTAATGACAGTTCATTAGAGTTGTTTTGACTTAAGGTTACAGCACCACAGAGCTATAAAATAAGTCATGACTTTATTAGACATAACTTATTCTTATGGCTAATTTTTGTGTATACTGGTTAAAGCACAAGGAACACTTGATACAGTACAAGTGTATCAAGTACGTTTGTACAGTACTGTACAAACGTTTTAAGCCACCATTCATTTACTTACAGTTTACTACAAAAGTGGGAAATACTGCAGCATGCAAACATACATGGAAATACAGTATATAAGGCAAAAACAGAGTTTGTACAATTCTAATGGCTTTTAATGCTTTTAATTCATTGACAGTGTGGTTGGAATCATGGTCATGCTGAAAAACTGCTGCCAATTAGATATTTTCCACATGATACTGTATGGTGGATCAAAACCTGATGGTACTTTTTTGTGTTCATGATTTGACAAGATCTCCAACACCACTGGCTGAAATGCAGTCCGTATATACTGACAATGATTTAAACCAAAAATGTCAAATTTGGATTCATCACTCCATAAACTGTTTTCAGTTCGGTTATTGTGTAATTTGGCATTTCCTCCCTGTTTCTCTTCCTTAATCAGATGGATAATCAAAAAAATGACCTGTGACATCCTTTTCCAAATCAACTTCGCTCGACTGTGATGGAAAAAACTGTGAGGGAAGGGCCGTAAAAAGACTTGGCTTAGACAAGGCTATTTAATAATTTCATGATGGATGTTGATGACAAGTGTCTGCCCATCTTAGATACTTTGCCCAACATGTTCTTACCATCTTCTTTTCTGCAGGTCATATAAAAGAACCACGGGGGAAAGAGGCTGCATTTTTAAAGGACATAAATAGATGTTAGTTGCTCATCTTGTCAACTCGTGTTTTCTCTTTTGCTGGAGAAATGATCCAGTCTAACTCCCTACATTCCTCACGCAAGACAACAACTTTATAGAAAGCAGGTTTTATCACAACAATGCAGCGTTCCCCTGTGGGTTTAACAGCCTGTCACTGAGGATGTTAAACATATCAGGTTATGTCATGAAGCACACTTTTAATTAACATTTACATGATCTGTGTCACCTGTCAGTTATGTTGATTATCTTTAGTGATAGTTGGGTTGCTGTGAATTCTTTTCCTGTATGCTCTGCATTTTCTTCATTTATATTTTGAGAATTTTGAAGCTCTTATCTCCTGCATTTTGGCTGTAGGTGACATATTGCTAGACACCTCTGATTTTTGTGTGCACTCATCAGATGCAGATCAGTAACCTGAGTGACCTGACACCAGAGGGCAAGGCTGGAGTGACGTGGCCGATAGGAATCAACCCTCCCTTCAAACCCAGGACGCGTTTTGAGGTCATAAACTGGGAGTACTTTACGGAAGAGCACATTTACTCCTGCGTCGATGGCTCCCCTAAATGTGAGTTGAGAGGTGTCAACCGCGCCGACGTCAATGCAATTCTAGAGATTGCGGTCGAGCGTCTCAACGAGCGCTACCAGCCACAGCTACGGTTCCGCAAGAGGCGTCTGCTTAATGGGTACCGTCGCTTTGATCCCACACGTGGTATGGAGTATATACTGGACCTCGCGCTGGAGGCCTACACCCAGAAAGGCCACAGCCAGGTCATTGCCAAACGAGTCAACCTGCTGCGACCTCTAAGTTCAGTAGAGATTATTCCCATGCCTTATGTGACAGAAGCGACACGGGTGCAGGTCATCCTGCCTGTCACTGCCCAGGATCAGGACTATGTTGGGAACTTCCTGGACATGTACGTGATGAACACTCTGGACACCCATGACAATGTTTTACTCACGTTCTTGTTCATCTACGATCCTTTCGATGCGCAGAGAGTCAGTCAGACTGACGTGTTTGCTGGCGTCAAGGCTATGATTGGGGAAGTGGAGAAACGCTACGGAGACGTGAAGATCCCCTGGATCAGTGTGAAGACCGAGGTGCCCTCACAGGTCAAGCTAATGGACATCATCTCCAAGAAGCACCCGGTGGACACGCTATTTTTCCTGGCCAGCGTTTGGACAGAGGTCAACGCTGACTTCCTGAACCGCTGCAGAATGAATTCCATCAGCAATTGGCAAGTCTTCTTCCCCATCCACTTCCAGGAGTACAACCCAGCCGTCCTCTACCGTGACCAGCAGCCCTCTGCTGCCTCCTCCTCCGCTGCTTCGGAGTCACTGCGAGACGGACACTTTGACCGGCACGTCTTCGACGAGGCCTGCTTTTACAACGCCGACTACATGACCGCACGGACGAAGATGGCTGCCGACATCCTGGATAACGAGGAGCTCCTGGAAAGCATGGACGTGTACGACATCTTTGTCCGTTACTCGGGCCTGCATGTGTTCAGAGCAGTAGAGCCGGCGCTGATTCAGAAATACGTGCGGCGGACGTGCAATCCCCGCTTCAGCGAGGACATCTACCACCGCTGTGTTCTCAGCAACCTGGAGGGTCTGGGGTCACGCTCGCATCTAGCCATGGCTCTGTTTGAGCAAGAGCAGGCCAACAGCACATAGAGCTTGGACTGAAGGACACTGAATGTGATTTTTGTTTCCTTTCTTTCTTTCTTTTTTTTTTTTTTTTTTAAACGTGGTACTTCTTGCATCCACACACTGAAATTCTCACCCCTGAACAAGGTGGAAAGAAGTCAGGACTGTTTTTGACACTCCAGCAGCTGCAAATAAACCCTCTGACTTATGACTGTGTAACTTTAAACCTGTCTTGTCCAGACCTGTTGAACCATTACTGATGTTAACGTCACTTTGAGAAGCCGTTACTTGTATTCCGGTCGAACAACAATATTTATAGCCCCCCCTTTTTTTCCTTTTGTTGTTTTTAAAGACAATAATAAATTAACATAAGCCTTTATTGTTAGAAGTGAATAAGAGGGGAAAAAAACTTGAGCCATAAGTCTTCCTTTTGTGAGGATTTTTTTAAGTAATACTGAAACAAGCTGCCTTTTCTTTAAACTTTGTTCTCTTTAAGAGGTATTAAAGAGTGATACTTCTGCTCAGAGTTGTTGCTTCATTTATTCAAGCTCACAGTGTAAAAGACTCAGTCTCATTAGACAAAACGCGGCGTGCTTGGACAGTTATTCCTGGAGGTATCTGTTGTCTGCTTGGCAGAGCTGAAGAAAAGCCAGAAAAGATTCTGTGGTCAGTAAAGATGGTGTGTTCACATTCACAATAATGCATCTTGTAGTGTTCTCAGTTTTCCCAAAAGCTGCGTTGCAGAGAGCCCCAGAGGCAGTGAACAGTTTGTTCCAAAGCTGCCTGCTCGTCGCATTAAGTCAGTGAATCTCCACCCCTGCCCGGGCCTCCTTGAGTTTTGGCAAGCGTTCTGCATGCACGTCTTTTTTTTGGGGGGGGTGAACTCAGTGCCCGGAGGGAGGGTCGGGGTCTGCAGCGGCTGAGGTGGTTAACCTTGACATGGCGGTGGTTAAACGGTCTGAAAGGCTTACTTCACTCACCTTTCTCCTGTCGGCTCGGGAGAACAGAGAAGCAGCAGAGTTAAAGGAGCTCTTTCTGAGACGGGAGCAAAGCTGCAGTCAGCATTACAGCCACTGCTGCAGCTCCCCGTTGGAAGCGCCTCCACCTGCTTCCTCGTGGTGAGGCCAGTGAACAATAAAAGGCCTGTGTGCCACCTCTGAGGAGCGCCTGGTTCATGGAAGAAACGAAACCCACCAATGAGGCAGGGCACAAAGCCAGAGTGTACGGCAGGGCCGTGCAATCCCCCCCCTCGCTTTATTCTGCAGTTAATTGAAGAAACTGAAAAATTCAAAAGCTCACGGAGACTGTATTCCCTGTGATCACGTGTGCATTAGCTGGTGTTTGATTCGGGGGATGAAAAAATCAGCTCACACAATACAGAATCACTCTGCTGTTCACTAAGTCAGTATTAAAAGGACACTTCACCCTAACATATAATTGATGCCCTTCTCCTCTGCCCTGTAGTTTAGAGTTCTTTCCATTTTGGATGTATCACCTGTAGAGATGTCAGCCTTCTATTGAATATAATAGAACTTAATGGCACTCAGCTTGAGTTGCTCAAACGGCCAAAAATTACATTTAAATAACTCAGCAGCTAAACTCGATCATTGAAAAAAAAGTCACAAACCCAGCTGCAGGCACTTTCTTCAACTGCAAGCTGGGAAATTAATAAAATTTTGATTTCAGGTGAAATTTGGTCTTCTACCCATCAATAAAATGACTACAGTGCAATGTTTTGTTTTGCCTGTCAGCCCATCTTTGTCATGTAGTCACATCCCTCCTCACCAGGCTGTGGCATCTTTGCGTCACTTCATATTTATCCATTAGTTTTTTAAAATGTTAATAATAATGATTAAAGTTCAAGGAAAGTCCAGATGATTAAAAGGCAAGTTTTGTCTTTTATACAAACTCTTTGCCTAATCATCTTCTTCCTGATGTTTACCTCTGGGAGTCGCCACGGCAGATCTTCTGCCTCCATCTCACTGTAGCCCGCAGCTCTCTCCATGTCCTTTCACTACATCCATGAACCTTCTCTGTGGTCTTCCTCTTTTCCTCCCACCTGGTAGTTCCATATTCAACATCCTTTCTCTGATATATCCACTATCCCTCCTCTCCTCATGCCCAAAACATCTCAGCCTTTGTCTCCAAACCTCAGTCTGAGCTGTTCCTCTGATGATAACTATTTCTAATCCCATCACTTCTGGTCACTCCCAGTGAAACTATTAAAACCAGCACATGTTTGTTAAAGTGCTATTTGGTTAGAATAAAAGTTGGAATCAAATTAAGGAATGAATCCCTTTGTGACAAGCGAGATGGCAAAACTTCTGCAACTCCCAGAGACAATCCAACCAATCCAATCCTATGAAACACTGTAGACAAAAACCGGTAAATATAAAACACTTGGAAACTGGTTTCATATCTATGCAACAATATCACGTTGTATAGTAAAAGCTGGTTTTGAGTTTCTACGCAGTGTAACCGATAGGGTTTCACTTATCTTTGAGCCAAAAAACTGCAGATGGACCACAGAGTTGAAGACTTTTCTTCTAACTCCAAAAAGCTATTTCTATAATTAAATGTTTAAGTAAAACCCTAAAGTCTGAGAGCTTTATGGAGTCACATACTAAACTCATCTCACTAAGTAACTTTTGTTTCACTGCACTCAAATGAGCTTTAGTCACCAGATCAGGGATGTGGTGGGGACAGGAGATTCTGATCATGGCTGTGCAGCACCTGTGTGATGCTGTCATGTAATCATGGACCAAACTCTCTGAGGAATGTTTCCAGCACCTTTCAGTGTGGAGTTTCCCTGCTCTCCCGGTACTCCGTCTTCCTCCTTCAGTCCAAAGACATCCGTGTTAGGTTAAGTGTCAACTGAGTGTGAATGAAGTTGTAAAAAAAAAAAAAGACACATTAGATCTCATGTCATTTACAAACTTTGGCAAGCGCTTCTTTATTTACATCCAGGCTGTCTCGCAGTGTCACAGCTGTTTTCCCTTTTTTTTTTCTGTAGTATGTAATCACCAAACAAGATTTGCTCTTTACAGATATACAGCATTATGTATACTATAACCTTCCTGTCGGCGACCCTCTGACAACAGTGTAAACAGAGAAAAAGAGCAGCTCCCGCTCTTCGGGAACACATGCACGGATCGAGACAGACATGTCAACAGCACACCAGGGTTTAGTGACAGAAGACACAGCAGTTTGTTAACACTTTTATCAGACGCCGCTCGAAGCCGAGGAGCTGCAGCTCGTAGATTCCTCCACAAGAGGGTGCTAGTGAACAGCAACGTGAAGGCCTCGGCCATCCATACAAAGAAAAACAAAATCATAATAATAAAATTAAAAAAAATCACTGGGTCAGACACAGGACCGAGATACTACCTATGACTACTTTTTCTCCTCTAAAGAGTGCAGTTAATATAATTTAGTCCTAGTAACAAAAACACGCTCAGAAAAGTCACACCTACAGTTAGTTGCTGGTAGGGTATGTTGGATTTTTTTGTAGTTTTTTTTTTGGCAAAAAAGGTTTTCAGAAGGCATTTCAAAAAATGTGACGGGTCTCGCTCTCGTCACACACACACTCACACTCACACACACACACACACACACACACACACACACACACTGGTATGCCAGCTTTTCATATTTACACAGACCGTCTCGCAAGGTGTGATAGTGAACGTCTATGGAGCATGCATAGGTCATCGTGAAATCGTCCAATCGCCTTTTTGAGTACGCTGGGATGATAAAAGGGGTCTCAACCGTGACGAAGAGAGTCCCAACAAAGAGTTACAGCACAGTGCAAAGAAGTCCCCCCCCCCACCCCCTCCACCCACCAACCCACCCAATCTAGAAACTGCAGAGAAGAAAATCCTCCATCCTGACATTACGACATATACATACAACTCATGTGTCATTTAAAAAAACAATAACAAAACAAAACAGGTGTAACATGAGAACGGTGCAGATTATATCACGAGTTACAGCTACTGAGACTCAGAGCGAGGGAGGGCTCTCTCTCTGTTGCAGCTTCCAGCTCCCACGATGCACACGGGATGGACCTAAAATAAATCATCCCGAACCCAAGATAGTACACAGAAGAACACTAACATTCCTGCCCTACTAACTCAAAACTCATGGAGCTCCCATACTGCAACACCCCCTCCCGAAATCCTCCAAAACAAACACACACACACGCTCGCACACACACGCTCGCACACACAGATAGTCTGCCGTATACTGTACAGCTGGCCCTCTTAAGGGGAAGAAAAAAAAATATTTACATTCACATCTGTAGAAAAGAAATTAATTTCTCTCTTTTTTTTTTTTAATGCGTGTGTTTGTAACATAAAAAAATGCAGAAATAGACAAAAATCCACAGAGCTGAGCTTAAAAGTTCACTGATGCAAGAGTTCAAGAGTTAAGGAAAGCTTTTGGGAGCACTTTTTTTAAAATACTCTGGCGTGTTTGGATTTATTCAGTCGTTTCTGTTAAACCCAGGTCTGAGATTTTGCCAACATCTGTTTCAGTGATCGCTCTCTCTTCTCGCTGCAACCTTTGGTAAAACCTTCAGGACGCTAACGGGCAAAAAGTACGACGCGACAAAGAGGCAGTGAGTGACGGAACATTTAGAGGCATATCTGTTTCTCTATGATTATTATGTTCAGGATCAATACTGTTTGTTTTTTTCCCTTCATTGAAACACTTATTCTTACTACAGTATAAACAGATGTAGCTGATAATGTCATAATACTTCAGTTTGGTTAATTTACTGTAAAAAGAAGTCTTTTTTTTTTCTATTCTTTTTTTTTTCTATCCACACCTCTGGTTTACGTGCAGCATCCTGTGCAACCACCCGGTGCGTCACGCTGTCGTCGCGACTTTGCTGGTGTAATTAATCGACAATTCGAGCACGCTCTCCCCCTAACGAGGACAAAGGAAAAGCACTCTCTCCAAAAAGAATACGAAAACAAAATAAAGACTCATCCAGAGCAGCCGCGGGGCTCTGACTGTGTCAGCGGGTTACGTCATGAGCGTTTGTCACTGCACAGTCTTGAGACGAGAATCCGAAAACACAGTGGCGTGCGAGCAGCTGGTCGAGAAGGAGCTTTTCTATTGACGTTTATTTACAGAGCGGAAGCTGGCGTCGTCCTCCGAGGGGATGAATCCACGCTTTCAACCGCGATGCCTTCGCAGCCCTGCGCTAACACGGGACGTGGAGGAGATGGGGGACCACAGTACGCTGCTGCTGTCTGGTGAACCCCTCCTCTGATTACACTTCAAAACACAGCTATGAAATTGATTAGTCACCTCTGAGATGAAGCCTCCTTTAGACTGTAGAGGTTTAAGGAATCACCAGACATCAGCAATGACCTCACACACACACACACACACACACACACACACAGAAATCAGACTCAGGAATCCAGGAGGGCCTCTTTTGTTTAGGTGTTGCGGACCGCTAAGGCCTGTTCCAGCTCCTGTCTCCTCTGCTGGATCTGTCACGGGGAAAAGCAGGAGGTAAATCTGACTGCTGTCATGCGAACATATGGAAGCAGAGCTTGCAGGTAAAGGTGTCCGCAAGTCACCTTGCAGTAGAAATAGCGGCTGACGGCCTCTTGGGACCAGGGTTCGTGGTAGAACGCCGCCCTCCGCTCCTCTTCAGGGTTCCCCACCACGTCTGTCATTAACTGCGGCCGAAGAGACGACGAAGCCGTTACAAGCAGGTCTATTTTTAGCATTAATTAACAAAATAATCTATGTAGTCTGCAGCGGGCAGCGATCGATCCGCTTGTTCTCCCGGTAGTTCATCTCAAAAACTGCCAAACTGAAGCCTTGAGGGCACTCCAGCTGGGTTTGGGCTTTTAGTTTGTGCATTTATTGCTAAACAGTAATTATAGTTATTAATTGAATAAAGCAAATGAATACCCATTAGTGCAATTAAAATGTCAGCCAAAGAGAAATCATCACTATTAAATGACCCTTTAGTTTCTTTAATTTACATTAATGAATTCTTCTGCTTTTTATTTTCCACTTTCATTCAACATCCACAGGACGTCTGTCGGCTAACATGCAGGCTTGATAGATATAAAAAGAAGTGTGCAACCTTAAAGTCTCGGCTCTGGGATTTGAGCCAGTCCTGGATGTAGCCCTTGGGATCTCTGGAGAAACTCAGCATGAAGTCCCTCTGGATCTTCAGCTGATTGATGGACTCGATGGTCTCATGGATCTGAACGGAAACACACATATCACACGTCACAGTGCTGTTGCTGTTTGTTCATTTGACGCTGCAATTATCCTGTGAAAATGATACAATATCTAGCAGGAAAAGCAAAATATCTCAGGAAAACTGACTTTATCTAACAGTGGGAGGAGGACGGAGACTTCTGATCCGAAGCTGCCGACCTCAGCAGCACAGAGGCTAACAGCAAACCTCTGTGTCAAATCTACGCCGTAGGCTGGAAATGTTATAGAGCCTGTACTCTACTGTGATTGGCTTATTCAGTCGATTCCTCCTGTGCGTTTCTGGCTACTTTTTTGTCGCAATTTTTTGAATTTTTCAGTGATTTATCATCTCCTCGTTGCAACAACTCACAGATGACAGCAAAGTCCTGGGAATAAATGTGAAGGACCATACAATGTGGGGGAAAGTTGAGAACAAATAAGTTTGCCTGAGAAAAAAAAAATCTGACCATGACAAAGAGCGGGAGGGAACAAAATCCCAGCATTTGTTTCTGTCGTGGCAGGCTCTGCATATAAAGATCCCGAAGTCTAACCCACCTGGAAAAGCGAGTAGGGTAAATTTTCACTGACCTGCCTCAACTGACTCGTGACATGCTGACAGGTATTCTCTTGTATTACAAGTTTTCTTGAATTTTATTGATCAAATATAAAACCGAGGGAATCTAAACATCTGATAAAGGCGAAGGATTTTACACATTTTCTTATCTTTTTAAAATTCACTATTTTAACCAAATTTCTGGTGAGTTTAAAGGTACTTTGGTGTATGAAGGTGGCTCGTGATGTAAGAAAAAATACAGACTGTATATAAAGGATGGAGGTAGCGTTCATTTGTTAAGTCTCAAGTTGAGTGTTTCTAGCGTTAACCATCTTTGCGAACACTGTACGCTCTGGACTCACAGGGTCCCACGTTAGTCGTCGTTTCACTCTGATGGGACCGTAGTTTTTCAAAATAAAACCACACCAAGTTCAATCTGGTCTACAACCTGCGATTGAGCCCATGAACTTGTGTGGAAGGTGTTTACTGAGACCACAGATCAAGTGGGAAATAACACTGACTTCTCTGCAATTTGACTATTTTGTGCAGCCAGAGGAGTCGCCCCCTGCTGCTCATTAGGAAGAATGACGATTTAAGCACCTTCACTTTTCACACCCAGAAGCTTCATCCATCTTTTCGGACTTTTTGGGGAAACGTGAGTAGTTTTTGATGTGTGTCAGTGGGGATGGTTTTTCTATTCGTTTCCCCAAATTTATTGTTGCCCATGTTTGGAGTTATGGTTACCTTTCGAGCCATCACAGACAAACGTGAGAGTAATTTTACGCTTTAAAGGTCAAAATGTTAAAATGAGAACCATAACTCTGTATTTATCTGCTGCTTTATGACAGGTATTCACTTTCTGAGCTTTAAACCTGCAGATCTGCAGAAAACAAAGCAGGTTTTAAATGTTGATAAAAGTGTTGAATTTTAATATCAAGGTCATAAATATTTATATTTTCTTCCTGCTACAGAAACATGTGACACCAGGGAGTTAACTCATTATTCATGATTATCCATCCTTCAGTGCTTTTACAGGTCACTTTAATTGATTATTTTACATAAAAACATACCGACTCTTGCTGACTCGGGCCTGTATTTGATAATTCTCTCACTGGTATGTCTTCTGACACTCTATTTGGTATTAGAAAAATGGCGAATTTAATTAGGTGAACACGGAAATTGATCCATCTATCCACCCATCCATCCATCTCATTAACAGCTTGTCTGTTTCAGGGTCGCTGAGGAGCGGGAGAATATCGTAACAGCTGTCACTGAGCAGGAAGTTAGATACACCGTGGACAGGTGACCAATCCACATGGCCAGTTTAGAAATATCATTTAACCTAAAGTATGCGTTTGGACTGTGGGAGGAAGCTCGAACACAAGAAATCAACTGTGTTAATGGAAATACCGTTTGCAAGACTTGCATCAAGCAGTATCAAGAGTATTCTCAGAAGTTCAGAAATAGGTTCTCTGCTATTATTAAGATACAGCAACTGTGCAAAAGACTTGACTCACCTATAATTTCTTGGTACTTTACTTCTAAGGAGCCAGACTTTCTTATAATGTTTAAAGTAGTCTCGAGGAAAAACTCTCCAGCTTTCAGGTCTTTCAAAGGTTTTTCTTCGGGCATTTACTGCCATTTCACCCAGTTTCAGTCCAGTTCTTGTACCTGAGCTTTTTCATAGGAATTTCTTTCCCTCGTTCAGCCACTTAACACCGACTTATGAACCATTCAAGCACAAAAAGGCACCAAAATTTACTAATGTTGTGTCTACCCATAACAGACAACTGAGCAAAAAGTCCATTTTAAATGAGCGGCTTGTCATAAAAAGACATATTTTGTTTCCATTTCTTGAGCTGCATCTACGAAAATGCCAGAGATACCACAGTTTGACAGGCATAAAATAGGATTAGCTGAAAATTTAAAGAAAATTTAAGAAACTGGACAAGTGGAGGACAAAAGAAGAAGCTGTAGGAATAAAAAAGTGTTTGCACGTTTCAATAAATCCCTGCACAAATTTCCATTTTTCAAAATAAAGGAAACGAGGAGTGACTCAAGGCTTTTGCACAGTAATATATAAAATGGCTTTAAGCTGGACAAAATATTGTAAAAGACAAAGAAAACTGGGTCTCGAGCAGCAGTACATGTTCTCAGTGTGGGTTATTTGTCCCACCCTTCCTTCCTGCTCAGCTCCAACAACAATGTCGGCTATAAAGTTAAAATCTGTCAGCGAAATATAAATAACAGCCTTCGTGCTTATCACAGCTGGGTGAGAAGTCCACAGCAAACAAACTACTGCAACAATAAAAACGTTCTCTTTGTGAATAATGTAGCTTAAAAGTCAATTATTCCCAAACTTCAACCACACAGTGTGTAACACGAAAGCAGACGTGTGCTATACAGAGAAAGAGTATTCTGCGACGATGGTGATCTCACCTTGTTGTCAAGTGAGGCAATTTCCTGCTGGTTGGCGGTGGAAAGGAGGAAGCTGCTCATCTGGCTCTTCAGGGGGTCGTCCACCTCCACGTCAATGTCGTAGCAGGCCGTCTTCTTCTGGTCGTTGGGATCCACGCTGAAAGAAAATGTGAAGTGAGACACATCTTTAAAGAGGAAGCTTTCAATAAATCCACTTGGGAGTCCTCAAGTCCGTTCAACACATTAAATTAAGAGTTTATTTTCTTATTTGTTTTCTTTTGTGTAGAAAACAATAACCTCCCATAATAAAGTATGTCTGTGAAGGTTCTCAGTCATCCAGGTCATCGTAGTCAAAGGAGCTTGCAAAGAAAAGCGTCTGGACTTCTTTAAGTTGCTTGAAGACGTTTCACCTCTCATCCGAGAAGCTTCTGGATGAGAGGTGAAACGTCTTCAAGCAACTTAAAGAAGTCCAGACGCTTTTCTTTGCAAGCTCCTTTGGCCTCCCATAATAAACTTGCATCACACATCCCATTACTCTGGTGTGAACTCACCCAGTAATGGTTCAACATTGTTTGGCCTTAAAATATTCTTTTTTAAAAAATGGTAAATGATGCCGTGCTTAAATTATTTATAATGAAAAAGCCAGTAGAAGGTTTCAAGGTAAACACATTTTCATACTATAAAGCTATATGAATTTAATATCTCTTTAAATAGCACCTTTCCTGTACTAATGCAAGGATAAATATGCAAAGCCTGGTGTAAAAACGCTTCTCAGTTAGTACTTGGTTGCGTTATTTATCTTCTGTGATGCATATTTCATACAGGACACTCCTCTGTGTGCATTAAAGGGGGAAAATCTACCTGATAACGTGGTTGATGACGATGGGGTCAGGGGGCAGGAGGAGGTTGGTGAGGCGCTGAGGGATCTCAGAGAACTTCAGCCGAGGGCAGTCAAAAATCTAAAAATAAAAATAACTTTCCTTTTAAAGTGAACCGGTTATGCTTCTTCCTTATTTTCTGACATACACGAGACAGACCGAAGCGTTGGGCCACCTACACATTACACATACAGGAACTTTTATGACATCTCGCTCTAAATTGGTGCTCCCTTTGCAGCTATATCTGTCAGTACATGTGTCCACTCTTTTAGGAAGCCGGTGGAAATTTCATCCAGAAGAGCATTTGTGAGGTCAGACAGTGGTGTTGGACCAGAGAGCCTGGCTTCCAGACTCCATTCTAATTCATCTCAAAGGTGGGCTCTGTGCAGGCCAGTCAAGTATTTCTACACCAAACTCATCCAACCGTACCTTTACGGACTTTGTGCACCGTCTCAGTGATGCTGGAACAGACAGGGACCTTTCTCAAACTGTTCCCACAAAGCTGGAAGCACAGAGTTGTCCAAAATATGTAGGTGAGGTGAAACAATAAGATTTCCCTTCACTGGAGCTTAATTGATTTATTAGTCGGCTACTGGGTCTCCAGCTTTCTGTGTCCGCAATGGAGTTAATCTAGACCCAGGAGGTCTGGAACCTTGTTTTGAAAATTTTATGCCAACCAGAAGGGAAAATTCGGGGTTACTATTACAAACCTATAAGAAAATAACATGAAATTGAGGAAGTAACTTGAAATGTTGAGTTACTAAGTTGAAATCAGGCTGCCAGAAAAAAAAGTAGAACATATTATGAAGAGGGCAGGAAAACCTATGCCATGAAGCGCTCGGCACACAGTTTTTGTGCTGATGTTAATGCTGTGGTTCCTAAATTTTTCCACTTTGCAACAAAGCTACTACTTTTTTCTACTCTTGGCTCTGTATGATGTCATAGCTCGTGATACTCCACCGACAGACATAGAGCTAACATGGAACAGACTAAATATGAGCCTTATTAAAAGAACTAACAAATTCAAAGTCTAGAGTTAGTCCAGAACAACTGGAAAAAAAGCCCAAACCATAAAACAAAGCGCCTGAATGCATGGTTGGAAAACACATGATCCCACAAAAGGGAAAAAAGGAAAACCAGAAGTAAAACAGGAACAGGAAGTAAAAGCAACATAAGACACATGAGGAAAACTAGCTTTAAAAGCAAACCAGAATAACCCTACCTATGACAGAGACATGAAAGCTAACACTAAACATAATGTCAGAGAAAGGGGAACACATGGAAAAGCTACTTTCGTAGTATCTAAGAATAAAAATATGGAGCGCTCATTTGTTCCTCTGCCAAAGAGAGAGCTGAGGTGGAGGTATGTGATCACTGCTGTTTGACTACCCAGAAGCTACTGAGCCAGATTTTATGAAACTAGGAGAGCGCAGGCAGAGGAGGAAGCAGTTCAATTATGGTGCTGATCCAAATCCCTTTCCTTAAAACTGTAAGATAAGACTCCTGCTTTGGTGGAGTTTATATACATACTGCTCATGTTGCCCTGGTGAAATCATATTTTCAGCAACACCAGGAGTCCACACCTGTTGGAAATACTTGTCACAGTTGATGTACTCCTTGTCATGCGAGTCCTGCAGCTTGTTGGTCTTCACGTACTGCCAGAGGGCCTGGATGATGCAGGAGCGAGTCTGAGTGTGAATACCGAGCAGGCGAGCCAGGCGAGGGTCCAGCTTAAACTGGGGAGGCTGCGGAGACAACATAATCACATTACAGCACTTTCTACAGCCGCCCACATCAGAGGCTTTACATCAACTCCATCACATCATTCACCCTTATCGTATTTCCCCGGCTTGGAAACAGATGTCAGGTTTAAATGGCGTCTTACATGGACTGTAATGTTTGTGCAGGCCGGTGTTTATCGGCAACGTGAGGCCTGCAGGTTGTCACTACAACAGCTGATTTCAAGGCACGGATTAGTCACGGCGTAGTAACGGACTATTTATGGGCATCGAAGCGAGACGGCGTGCCGCCCTCACCTGGTATTCCAGCATCAGCAGCAGAGTGCAGCGCACGCTCACGTCTCCTGGCCGCTTCACCTGGAAGCCGTCCGTCTCCTGGGTGGTGGGCGTGCGGTGCCACTGAAAGAGCAAAGAGAAGGCCACAGTTTGACCAAACCAAACTCAGCTGGTTTATTAATCATTTTGTTATTTTTCTACTTCATTTGATTCTCGTTTCACAATTTTTTCAGCTATTATAACACATATTTCCCAACACAAGGTCATAACTACCAGACGACTGAAGTATTCCTCCGACTTCTACTATAGAGCCATCATGAAGTTGAAATAACAATAGCAGATTTTTGTAGGCATAAGAAATGAAAATAATGTAGTTTATACTTTTAAAAAAAGAATTAAGTGGGCTAACATGTGCAATGCCAAGGAATGGTCCAGATTTCATGAAAATCGTTAAAGGATGGCTGTGAGAAGCGGTGGAAAGAATCTCTCGTTGGCTTTGGTTTAAGAGAGGACACGAGCTGTGCTGCAGTAAGGCTGGAGATCACCTGATGACCTTTAAATCTATTTAAATGAATTAAATGTTATGAAAATTACACCTAAGCACTTTTACTGTAACACGCACATACCGATGAATGTATCAGGGGCAACTTGGGGATCAGTATCTTGCCCACGGATGCTTTTACTAGAGGAGCTGAGGACCGAACCACCAACCCTCAGATTAGCAGACATACTCTACCTGAGCCACAGCTCTTGTAAGCCACATCCTCAGTCATGATTTTGTGGGGTAGTGAAAACTGAAGAGCCATAAACTGCAGTTCCTCTAGTGACCACTTGAGGGTGTCTCCAAAAGTTTCTTGTGCCACAGAAGAAGAAATAAACACGTTTCCATGTTTACCGTTTTGGCCTCTATAGACAGTTTCCCCCTCACAACAAGGTAAAGGTGAATTTTTTTTTTTTGCAACTCATCGACGCTGATAGTGGAGTGGAGGGTTTTCTTTGGCCAGGCCACAGATTTCCCTCTTGGGGGTCGAAAAGGCAAAGCTATGCCGTGGGTCAAACATGGGCTAGCATACACGGGCCTCATATAAGTTTTCTATGGGTAGTGCACACTGGGTTTGCCCATAGAAAACTCATTTCGGGGCCCCCAAGGGCAAAACTGCTGTCGGCCCTGTGTGGGTGCATGCAATTGGGGCCCAAATGCAAATGTGCAGAAAACAAGGATGTTTTCAGTGTTTAGGTCATCTAACAGCACGTTTTTGTTTGTTTGTTTGTTTTTTTTTAACAGAAGCACTAACTTAGTAAGTTAGTAGGTTAGCTTAAATATCTGCAAACTAACCACGCACAAGACAGAAAGGGTGAATATTATCAACCTCTGGAGACATAGTAACATCTATCGCTAGCAGAAAAATTCCATAAGCACCTGGTCACATGCAACTATCCCAATATTATTCTGTCTTTAAGTCGTTTTTGCATTTCAGAAGCTCTTCAGCATCTAACCTCTGATGGTATTTACATCTCTGTTTTACTTTAACCACTCAGAAAGGGAAAAGAAAAACACTTTAACACTCAGTCTTGCAGTACCCTGGCAAGCAATCCAAAGTGATGTTTTCCTGCAACCAATGGCTGATTCAGAACACATTACGTGCTTATTGTACCTCAAGGTAGAAACAAAATTCTTTTGATGGAAAGTCATTCAAACAGAAGCACCTGGGCACCTGGGTAAAACACCCTCTTAAAAAGAGGAACCTTGAGAAGTCATAATTTTCACTTTGAAAGTCCTGAAGTGGTTTTTTTTTTAAGTCGGCACATTATGTGAGGACACAAAGTGAAGGGCAGCTAATGGTTGTTTTTAATAAGTAAGCAGTTGTTTTCTCCGGCTCTCGCGTGTTTAAACAACCTTGTGTGTTGGAAATTTTAAAAACCCATCTCCTTTCTGCTGTTACAGAAAAGAAGAAGAGAGAGGGCAATCCACTCTGCCACTCTGTTTTAGTTTGAATGCACCCAACGGGAATATGAAAAGCAGCAGGTCAGCTGGGGTTATTGTACCTCGAGATTTAACCAGACGTGACAAGATAAAAATTTTCACTGAACATCTCTGGACTGCACGACCAAGGGGTCGTCACTGACCCTGACTGCACGGCTGAACGGGAAAGGTTCAATGATTTCTGCTACGCATACAAAAGCCTCACACAAATCAGTGGAGCTTCCAAGACTAATGGATGACACTTCAAAAGACAGCAAAGACCTTCCTTTGTTCTGCTGTGAATGTTGTCCAAACTGGCTGAGAAGATTAAACAGCATTCACTTCAGAAAACTGCCTCAGCTTTGAATTAGCTGTCTTGCCAAGAGTTAGACTGATGCTTTTCTCACATTAAGCCTCTTATGAAGGTAAAAACAAGCAGTTCTAATGATACGTGGTCCGGCACATGAAAAGTCGGTCAAAGATGCCAACCACAAAAAAACCCAAGCCCATTTCTAATTTGGATTTCTAATTTTTGCAGTGTTTGCTATCTTTACTTCACTGTCTATAAATATAGCGTCTGATGCAATCGCTCACTTTTTACCGCAAACCCTCGTCCAGCAAGCCTCTCGGCTATGAAGAGAAAACCCCCACTTAGTGTAGCTACACATGCCTGGGGGTGTGACCTGGCCTGTCAGCCAATCAAATGTGCTGCTTTAATGATGCTGGCAACTTCTCCATCTTTAGCCCGAAGCAACAGCACTGTGTGATCATTATTAATCAACGGGTTCTTGTAGTCCTTGTGGAGTTTCATCGGAAATTTAATCTACACCCCGACTGATATATCAGCAGGCCGATATCAGGCAGGTGCCGATATATCAGTATCAGCATTTATAACATAAATTCCAAAAAGACGAGAGAAACATCCTTCAACCGTGTTTTGAGTGTTGATGTTGCATAGTTTGCCCACCAGAGTGCCCTCAGGCTCTAGTTTCATCATTTACAAATGTGCTACAAGGGAGTATTTATCTATTTGCATTGTTACTAAACCACAATAATTTAAAGAACGTGCACATTTGGACATCTTCAACTTAAAAATCAATAAAAAATGAATAAAGAAAAACTAATATGTTGCATTTTATTGACTTTCCAATGCCGTCACTTTCAAAGGAGTAATTAGTGGAATCCTTTGAATGCATTTCATTGCATTTTAAGGGACAAAAACCCCTGAATTTTTCCCACATAAGGAAATTAAAAGTAAGTCTTATATGAAAAAAAGTGATTTATTGTTACAGGCGGTCGTGAAAACAGGATCCAAAGAAGTTTGTGTTCATAATCCAAGCTTACGCTTATTTGTCAGACAGCACGCTGAACAAATCTGTTTTCTTATCGACACACTGCGCTGCAGCTAAGAAACTCTGAGCTGTGGTTTTCAGGGGTTGTGCACTGGACTATTTCTTGACTTCCTGGTTGCCTCATAGGTACAAACTGACCATCCTTTTCTGTGTGGTTTCATTTCAGCTACTAAGCGTAAATGAGCTGGGTTCACTAACAGCTTAACTATATTACAGAAAGTCAAAAAATCATTAGGTTTTTATTAGAGGTGCTCTTTAACCTATAAAATAAAAAACCCTCACTACACAAATCACTGTGTAGTGAATTCACTGTGAGTGTGAATTAGAATATTATTTTGACACACAAGGAATCATGGCTATAAGAAAAGCCTGCTATCCTTTAGTTTGATTTTACTCGTATTGATCAGACACCTATCCCACATGATCATATGACCCTTTAAATTTTTCTCAGAAAGCAAATTTTGAAGTTTTCTCCAGTGAAAACAGATCAAACATCAAGGGTACCAATGCTTGGTTCTGCTCCTCCATCATAGACATTAAATCGGTGCAGTTTTTGCATTGAAATTATGATGTATCCCACCGTACTGATGCACAAAGTTGGTTGCAGAAGGAAAATTGTGAGAACTGTGCAAATTGTGTGAACAAAAGTAAGATTTTGTTGTTTTTGGATAGTGACACTGTCAGTGGGTTTTTAAAAGCATAAATGTCTTTTTCAGCCCTGCTTTTGTGTTTGTTTTGTATCGTCTGTACTCGTGAAGTTATGAGGCCTCAAATATGCTGAAAGCAATGAAGCTAATTAAAAGCACTGACTTTTAAATGAACTCCGAGGGCCTTTAACTTGGAAAATCTCATCATAAAAAGGTAAAATTTTGCATTTCATCATTAAATTGATGTTATTGTCAGGTGGGCAACACCGATTGACTGATTAATTTGTAATAACTATACAGGGTTGAGTTATTACTACAAGTTTTGTAGAGACACACAACACACTGTGGTCTCTAGTGTTACCCGCCATGGTCAGGTGTTTATTTTTGGTAGCTGCCACATTTTACGTAGATTCATCATAGCAGTGCTCAACATTTTTAGTTAGCCTTTTATAACTCAAAGTGTGTGTGAATAACACGTTAAATATACCTGTGCTTACCCTGCTATGACATGTCAAACAGCCTCCAGCAGAAAGGAGTGTATTAGGGCAGACTGAGGAGGTTCAGTTAATAGAACGTTTTCACAGCAGATGTTATCAGATATCTTCTTCTGGTTTGGATTTGCTGCCATTTATCCAGATTACATCGCTCAAATTGAATTAATTAATCAATCAGTTTAAAATCTGCAGGATTTATTTAAAGTGTCAGTACATTATATGTCTGTTATTTTTGTCCTTGTGGCTATAAACAGATGCTTGCTGTGCTGTTTGGGGGTAAAAAGCTAAAAAGGCTTCTTAAAGCCCCTTTTTGGTAACAAGCTACTTGGTGAGCTGCAGGTCACCTGAACGCAGCGAGTAACAGCGGCGAAACAGTGCATACGTTTTTAAGGACTGCAATTACTCTTCACACACATTCGAAGAGAAGCACTTATGTTCGTTTTTGTGTGTTTTAAGTGACACGCTGTCTGCCAAGGGGTGCGAGAAACAACAGCTAAGACAGGAAGCGAATTCGTTCAACATCCGACTGGTCTGCCACAGAGTGGCTGCACACATGCACTCCATAAATCAGGCTGCAGGGACAGACCGTTTTAAAGTGTAAGGACTGTGTGTGTGGGGGTTGTGTGTAATGCTGCAGGTAGTGTTAACATCAAGCAAAGCATGCAAAACTTGTAGATCTTTGCATGGCAAATACTTTTAAAATTTAAAAGTTAGGAAAATTACTTTCCAGGGAGATAGATGTGAAAAACTGAACTGTGTCTGGCCGATGTGGGTGCAAGAACAGTGGCTTTTCTTAAAGGAGCCGTTTTAGTCCAAAATCATATGTGCACATTTTTCTTCTGGCCTTTTGTGCCGTTTGTTTGTCTTTACCGTTCTGGTGCTCAGCATTGGTCTGGAAGCTTGTTTCCTCCACTGAAGAACACTTTTTCCCCATCTATGAGTCAAAATGTTCGGGCATCTTCTTTATAAGTCAAATTTTCAACTTCTTTCCCTGCAAGTTTGAATTAGTACGTTGAAATTTTGAGATACTTAACCCCAAATTTACACTTACAGATGGCACAAAAATGTGTTTTTCCGTTGAGGAAATATGCTTCGATAGCTTTGGAGATACCTCCACACACATATTATGTTTTCATCTTTGTCTTCATTTGTATTTTCTGTTTTCTGTTTTCATTTTTGCACTCTCTCACGGTATAAGGCCCTCACACTGAGCTTCTGGCACTTTTATTTTAAATATGTTGTTTAAAAAGTATTCTAGACTGCATAATTTTTATTCTTTATCCTGCTCCTGTAGACAAAAAAGTGGCATGAATAAAGTACCTATATACCAATTTAATTTCCTGCTTTATTTTGAAATTCCCTTTCTTGTTTTATTGCTGCTCCTTCCTTCCTGTGTCCCATCAGCTAATTACTCAGCGAATGTATGCATAACCTTACAGCTCAAGCTTTAAAGTTTCAGTGATTCTGTTGTGCACGCTGACCTCTGTTTTCTCCTTTGCTGAATTTTTTTCAGACCCTCTGTGCAACCGCAACCCTGATCAACAAAACCGAGACGTGGACTTCTATCCTGTGTACCTTTAAATCCAGTTTTCAGTCCATTATTTGGTTCAGCCACTACGCTGCAGAAAAGTCTGCCTTGTCTTGAATATAATGGAACTAAAAGCCCGCTACCTTGTGGTTTAAAAGTGACAGAAAAACGTATTTTAAAAACTCAGCAGCAGTAATGTTCCCACACAAACTCTGCAACACTTTCGTAGGCAGGCACAGAGACACTTTCTCCAGCATGTGTTTCAGCCCTGATGTCACAAGGACGGAGACATAAAGACCTGCTTCACAGCCTTTGTTACATTTTTACACATTTATCTCCTTTTTGTAACAAATATTCCATTTGCATAACTTTCTAAATCGTGTAACACATTAATATAACAACTTCTGGGTTTTCGTCTGCGTCCACACTATCGTTTCAGTCGTCCACATTTAAACGGCCGAAAACTCTTAAGTTCCAGTCCTGCGCATGCGTGAAACGCAAGACGATTCGACCTGCCTCATTTCTGTCTGCCGTTTATAATGCCCTTCGCTATCTTAGTTTAATTGGTCACATGACTGCATCACATGACTAAAATGTGTCATAGTTTTCGAAAAGGCTCCGGGTTTGCTGTCCACACCGCGACACAAAAACGGCGTTTTCAAATGTATCCGCTGTGGAGAGCGTTTTCAAAACGCTGCGTTTTCCTTGACCAAAAACGCCGTCTCAGTGTGGACGGACGGCCAAAACAGAGAGAAAAAGATGCGTTTTCAAACGAAAACGTATTAGTGTGGACATGGCCTCAGGGTTCAGTATCCTAGCCAAGGATACTTCAACATGCAGACTTGACCTCTGACCTCGATCTCGAGTTCACTGAAATAGACACTAATACTACCTGTGATTACAAAAAAATACATAAAAATCATAATAATAATAATAAAGGCGTAACCATGTTTATTTTATCATTATTAATATATGTTTTACAATGTTACCGGTACAGCGATGTTACCGTGAGCGCTGCCTGGTGATTTCTGGAAACCGGCCCTTTTTCTAATAGACTTTTTAGCGATTTGATGACCACAAGGTGAGTACCATCTAGTTTCATTATATTCAAGTGAAGCTCAATATGACTACAAAACTCACACCAAAACCATGCAGGTGGATACATTTTGATACAAGCCAAAGGAAAACACGTATATGTGATTTCAGGGTGAACTTCTACACGAAAGCGGACACCACACACTTTTAGAAAATCAGCTTTCAGGTTTGCAAGGTTGAGTATTTTGCACTTGAAAGACACTGGGGACCCTTTTGAAGGTGAACATCTGTTACATTTAAAATCCACTGCAGCAGAGCAAAAAGTGTGTTTTTACTTTTGTGTTTTGTGCAGGTAAGAGTGTAAAATTAAAGCTGCTGTTCATCCATTTATTGATCTGAAAAATCACGGATTATTTCTGAGATCAATGCAAATTCCGCAGGTGAGTGTGTGGTTCCTCCTCTGTGTTTTGAGCTGACCTCGACCAGGTGGTTGTCGGGACCGTACAGATCTTTATCCAGCTCGATCACCAGGCTCTTGAAAAACGAAGAGAATTTCTTCTTCTGCTTCCCCGGCTGCAGAGCAAACAGATAGCAATCAGAAAGACGTCGGTTAAGACCCATAATCAGTCACACATATGCATGAAACACTCATAAGCAGATTCACAAACGCAAACTACTGTTGCCATGTCTTTGCTTATAGCAACATTACTCATCAAAAACCCACGAGAGGCGTGGTGAGATCAAAAAAAAAAAAAAGAAAGACGCAAGACATTCTCAGAGTCCACTTCCTCCGAGCTCAACCAGAAATATTTGTGGTCTGTGAAACCTAAATGCTTTGTGCCGCTGCTCTGAGAACATCAGAGCTTTTTGCAGTCAAGCTCGCGGCACAAGAAAAATGCAAAAACCTTCTGCTTTCAAGACACTCGCGGTCCCTCAAGACGCTCTTCTCAACATCAGTCGTTCATTTCATATTCTGAGCCAGACGATACTTTTCTGTCTGTAGTCGTTTGAGCGCATCATTACCGAGCCGAAGACGACCGAGAGCAACTCCGAGATCAAAGAGCGGCACACTTTAATACCAACCGGGATGATTTAGATGTGTTATTATTTTAGAGGACAAGCAGTTATTTGACTCATGCTGAATTCATCTACACCCAGCCGCGACAGCTCAGTATTCAGTTATTTTCCTTTAAAAAAAGGACTGTATTAAAACTAAACCCATGCATGACTATGAATAAAACAAACTCACATCATCCAGCAACTTCCCTTCTACTCGCAGTTCCCATGACGCAATGCTGCCATCAGAGTCATCTGCGTCAGGTCTGGCAGGGTTGAAGGTGTTGGAAATGTAAAGCCTCAGTTTACGCTTCTGCTGCTGGGACAAGGGCACGACAATAACACAGTTTAAAGGGAGATCTCTGTCTGTTCCTCTTTGAACTGCAAAACTATCCTTAAACAGCATTTTCTTGTTTGTCCCGAGTCCTGATTTCTTTTCGATACCTTCATTGGCCTCTTCAGGGCCTCCTGGATGTCCACGCGTTTGCGCATGATGGTCTGGTCCAGCTTGCGCTCAAATGCAAGCAGGTCCATGTAGGCCTGAGACTCAGGGACCAGCTCACGGATCTGCTCAGAGGGAGGACAGGCTTAGGTTAAAATCAGATAATGTTTCACACCCTGGATTAAGAAGTAAGATTTTCTTTGCATATCTAAATAGCACTAAAGAACTTAAGCTGATAAGCTGTCTATTCTGGTGCGGGTGCTGGTAGGGGGTCTGTTGTCTACTTTAGCCCCTTACATTCAGTATCCTGTAATTTAACCTGTAAGCAGCTTTAAGGTTAGAGAAAAAAAATCCATATTATTCCACTCTAACTTTAAATATGGAGAAAATATGGCTATATGGCTAACTGCTAGCATAAAACAACACTACAAAAATGAGAACTTTAAAGAAAGCCTCCAGAAAATACAGCTAAATGCTAGCGTAAAACAATACTGCAGCTTATCATATAAAGTGATAAAAAAACACACACAAATGAAGATAAGAATAGGTGGGAAAGAAATGAAGTTACCAGATTATGAAAAACAGCACTGAACCAGGACATTTCAGGCAAGTTGGGGTCTGAACTTTGACTTTTACAGCACCTTGAGTGATGATGTTAAATTTGGCTTTGCAAATGTAACATACACAGAGCACACATCCTAACTGTCTGAACCTCTAAATTATTTAAAAAGTATTTTACATTTTTAAAAGGTTTGTGCACTATAGGGCTCTTTTATATGAAAATTAGCAAGTACAATTTTTTATTATCTGACTGTATTTGTACATAAAGTTGGCATTTTTTTAGAGTACTTAATGTGTTTTATAAGCGTTTCTTTTGCAAATGAACTGAAGCTGAATTTCATTATCCCCGCTGAATTTGAATTGAGGAGTGGCATGACAATGAAATATTCAAACAAAGCACAACTATCCTGAATGCACTCCACCACTGCTCCACAGTCTCTCATTATCGTGGTGGTCCACACCAGCCTCATGACACCAGGGGATCAAAATTAGATGCAGGCCGTGCAGCCAAGCAGCCAGGAGTCTCAGGCATTACCATACTGATGAAAGTCCTCGGAGCATCAAGGGCTGCTGCTCACCAAGCTGGGCACACATGCTCCTACGGTTCCTCCCTCCCTCTTCGTTCACGTTTCTTTCTAAAAGGCTGCCTTCATTGTGCTTCTCATTCCTCCTCTATCTCCATCTCGCTCCCTTTCACCGGGCCGAGGTGCCGAGCTGACGGAGGAGTGTGGCAGACATTCCCCGTGCCTGACTCATTATTGTGTAGTGGCGCCCCAGCCGTGCCTGCAGCTATCTCCCCGTCTGGGCTATGTCAGGGGATAAGACCTAACCTCTCAGTCTCCAGATCTGTAAAGCCCTCTGTGTGCTGGCCAGGACGTGGCGTGGCACGGGGCCGAAAACCGAGAGCACGGGATGCAAACCACAGCCGCCACGGACTCTCACCTGTGGCAGCATGGTGTTTCTGCTGCCTCCTTCAGTTTTACTTGTGGTTGCGTCTTTTCAACATCCCGCTGACTACGCCGATTCAAAAAAGAAAATCAATGAGCCGCTGTCCAAGCAGCAAAATGAAACCCCAAAATAAAAAAAAGCCCCCAAAACCTTCAGATCTGTTCCCCTCATCCTCCCTCATCTCATTTGGAAATAACAAATAATCACCTGGCCCTCTGCGCCTCCCAAGAACCCCAAACATCAAAAAAACGACCGGGATTTTTTCTGTGCAGCGCACAAAGGATAAAAAACACACACAGAGAAAAACACACAGCAACAAAAGGTAAAAATATGCAGCCTCACCCTTTGCGGAAGAATCTTGTCTGCCATTTTCCTTCTCTTAGCACTAGAGAGAGAGGGAGAGAAAGACAGGGAGAAAGAGGGAAAAGAGAGCATGTTACTATGGTGACTGATAGCGTAGCACCCAGGCCATCTGCTAAAATGCTGGGCCATATCCAGCACCCCAGCGTCCCAGCTGTGTGTGTGTGTGTGCGTGTGTGTGTATCATGTGTTTGTGTGTTCCCTGAGATGCAGCGGTACACCTGGAGAGCGAGAGCCTCTAACAGCCAAAAAAGTGTCACATCTCACATCTCTTCCCTGACATGTATTCACTGCACACACACACACACCTTCTGCAGAATCGCTGAGGCCGCCGCCGCTGCTGCAGGACTCGGATGGTGACAGGATGTGTGCTCACGACTTTTCAGGATTTATGCGTGTGTGTGTGTGCAGCTCATTAGATTCATTAATTCCTTGCAGCGTGAACACACTTCATATATTTTACTTACCAAGAAAGGGCTAAGAGCAACAAGAACATCTGTGCCAAGTTGTCAGAACTTTCTTTCCAGGTGACGCTGATTGCAAAAACATCACTACACCTTCCTACACCCCCCCAAGATTTCCTTAAATATTTAATCATCTCCCCGTGTAAAGTGCTCTGTCGTCGATGCCTGCAGGAGGACGCTGCCTAAAAACAACAAGACGGCACTACACTGCAAAAAGAGCATAAAAAGAAAAATAAAGGAATAAACTCGTCTCATGAGGACGGATCATTTACACTCACTTTTCTCATTAAAGATAATAAATAATCTTGCCTTTAGGGTGTTACGTCCTCGGGGCGATTCGATTAATTTGTAATCCTGTTTTAGGATATCGAGAGCTAAACTGAGCTGAGTTTTTTTAAAGCTGAATATTTTGATTTGCTTCCTTGCTAAGAGTTACATTAGAAGATGGAGTGGTAAATATAGACAGCCGGGCTTTGGTTGAGATTAGAAACAAGAAAGGTTCACTAATTAACCACACTGTGGTTTTATCTCTCATAATCAGCTGTTTTCTGTTTATTTAAAGGCTTTTAAAGTGCACTATTGACCCCTCAATGACCCCTCAAGTTCATAAGTAAAGGAGGTATCAACCTGAAATGTTGAAAAATGGATTTAAACAGTTAAAACCAGCAACTAAATCAATTTTACTAGATAGTAGATTTATTAGATACTTTATTAGGTAGCAGGAGCGGCCGACATGAATTCAATTTATTTACACTGATCAGCCACAACATTAAAACCACCAGCCAAAACAGGTTCGGCCCACCGGGTTACAGATAGTTGGTGTCCTGTGGGGGTTTGGCACTGGGATCCATCGGGTCCTGTCAGTTACTGGGTGGAGGCCGCTGCCGTTGGAGAGTGCCCACGTCAGGTTTGAGTTTCATGGCGTTAATGTTGTGGTTGATTAGTTTACACTGTGATGACATTTGAGTTTCAAGGAAACAGTCCAGTAAGGAATCAATTTAACAGATTAAATGATTAACTGATCACACAAATCTAAGTACAGATTGATTTTTCCATAATTACATGAAACTTTAAGAGTTTAAACACTACAGGATCTCTGAAACTTTGCAGTGTGTTTTGAGTTCTCGCCCAGCTCTCTCTGTGGGTGGAAATGTCTCTAGTTAGTTAGATTATTTTTTGTATCTAGAAAAGATTTTTTGCAGTGTAGTGAATTTTTCTGTCACAGTGCACTACAACGGTCTGTGAAGCAGTATGTTACATCAGCATGCCAACTACTGAAACAAGCCTGCTGCAAGGAGAATTGAAGGATCCGGGAGTGCATTGGAAAGGGGAAAAAACAAAAGAAACACAAAACAACCCGCCATTTTACACTCTCTTAAAATGGTTTGAGACTGGATTTCTATTCTATTTATTTTTCTGCTCTAGCTGCACAAAACCGTTCCCATCATGCCATGCTCCAGCCCAAAGCATGCACCACTACATTTCAGGAGTCGGCTTCTACGACCTCTACGTTTGTTTTCTCATTCAGGAAGTGCTGGGCTCAGGTGAAAAGGCAAGAAGGAAAAAAAATAGGCCAGAGTCATCAAACGAAAGAAAACGGACATGCAGCAGAATAAAATCCTACTTTGATCCGAGCGTGGGATCTGATTGGGGCTCTCTCATGTCCATCTGCCTCGCCGGCATCTCATTGGCTCCGGGGAATCCAACTGGCTTCCTAAGAATTGGTGAGGATTCGAAGGTTGTCCGATTAGAGTTGTGGCGAGACACACACTCAGTGGCAGCAAGTACGAGGGTAAACACCTGGTGGTTCTGTGTGTGTGTGTCTGTGTGTGTTGGATGTGTGTGTGAAGTTCAAGGGTCTGTTAGTAGGTGCAGACAAGGGCAGGCACTGGGGATGGGTAAGGGTGTCCATGCATGCACAAAGTGCAGCAGGGGAGGACCTGGGAGGCGTCCTGCTCGTCTGAGGGACACGCTCATCCAACAGTTTCTCAGTGAACCAAAACAATCATGCTTCACACACAAAGACAGACAATACACTGATAATGAACACAATGGGAACAGACAAGCAGCGTGTGGTGGTTTTACCTCTTTGGGTTCAGCTCAGGATGGCCCTATGGTGCATACATGGTTGGTGATTTATGGATAAATAAGAGCTTTTTGTCATTTCCACAGCCAGAAAAGTAGCTCCTGACCACAAAACTCAGCCTTTTTTTTTTTTAACTGCTGCATAAAACCTCACAATCCTCCTAAGCAACATGAAGTGTCCAAGGTAACCGTGCGTTATGAGCAGTGAGGAAAGTTTTTACTTCAAGGACCAACATTAATAGCAAAAACCAAGGTTCGGGGGTTTATAAGTAATGTGGCACTCAGGGGAAATAAGAGATAAAATTGAAGACAAAAAAAAAAAACCTAACCAAAATATAGCAGGGTGTGGATAAAGCTGGGGTCTGAAGAACAAAGAGGCAAAGCTAGAGGAGGGAACACGGCACGTAATCTTTAAATCTTCTATTTTACGGCTGCCGGCAGTGGTTTCAACTCTCCTGGGGCGGAGTTTGAGGTGCAACACTCTGAAATCAACTGGAAGCTGTCATTCATTCAGAGGATGTACAGAGACGATGCAGTTCTTCATCTTTGTGCTGCTTTAAAGTGGAAAATTTATTCCAGAATGAGGTTTGAGCCTATTTTTGAGGCAATGGTCAAAGCAGTAGTGGCCAGCCAATCGTACATTACGTCATGTTGCAATATGCGAAGTGTCTGTGGCGAGCAAACAAGGTTTTTTTCAGTTGTGGTGCAACAAAACAAATGTTTCCCCTTTCTGAGAGAAACGGAGCAGAAACGCACTCGCAATACTCAAATGTGGGATTCTGTATGTTTTTCACACTATATCATTAATATACAGACCATAGACTGTATATAAAAGATGGACGTAGCCATCCATTGGATGACACTTCTACTCGAGAGCTATCATTCCTGGACAAATGAGTGTTTTGAAGCCAGATGTTACGAGTGAGCGGCAGAGCTGACTTCTTTTCCACAAGCACCCACTCAGCTCAACTACACTCTACTGGACTCAGTTTTGGTCATTTTCCATTATAACTGAGTTCCACCTCAATGTGGCTGTGGTCACAACAAGACAACAATGGAGGACATCGTGGCGCCATCATTGGCGGGTTTGACTCTTCTGAAGCAGTCACTCTTATGACTCATGCAGTGACGCCACTGCCTGGCCAATCAGTGGCATGCAGTCTGCTGGCGTCACATTTTCAGCTCAGCTCGCTCAGAAACCCGGCTGCATAGGTTATAAAAAAGTCGAGTTCAGTAGGTGAATGATGCAGTGACTTGTCAATCACGTAGTAGGCCTGCCCACGTCCTGCTTTATCCTGCATTTTGACTCGACTGGAGACCACACTAAACATGCGATGAGTCCATAAACTCATCAGGAAGGTGTGTTTTTAGGTCATAGATTCAAGTGAGTTTTCTAATAGACTTTTATAAAACCAGATTTCTTTTTGCAGCCACATAAGTGGCTTTCTAAATGCTGGCATGGAGAAAAAATCCAGGATTAATGCACTTCTGCTTTGACTTGACTTTTTAAGACCTACATCCAATTTTGGGGGGAGAGACCACCAAAAATACATCAACAGAGTCACAACGTTAGCTTATGGTGTGTGTGTGTGTTAAATTGTTCCTTTCTGGGTCCAGGAATTTCCAAAAATATGGCATCTAGTGTGCAGTCACCATGTTTAATTTAAGACAGATTTACCCTTTTGAACTTCATGCACCATATAAGTGAGAAGTTTACACCTACATGCTAGTTGAAGTACCCGAATTGAGACATGCGTGTGAGTTACATATAAAGATAATCCATCCTGTGGTGCTTCTTCACAAACTTTTTAGGAAAATATATACAGACTTTCTAGGACAAAGGGTTGAGTATTTATACCAATTAATGCAAAGTATTTGTAGCAGGACAGCGTAAGCTCTGCAGAGCACGTGTAGCTGGGACCATAAGGTCTCAATGACACTGCAAACACAGGTGGCCCGCCCTCGGCTGGCAGCAGCGTGGAGTCTGAGCTGGATGGAGGCGCCGGACCATCAACGCGTTTGCCAGAGGACGCGCACTCCAACAGAGCAACAGGGAGCGAAAAAGACAAAGACACCTGAACAGGTCACCCTGCACCATTGATCAGAGCCTCCACAGCCGGCTGGGCTGCTGTGGGGGTTGAGGCCCCGATGCAGTGCAACATTTCCCCTGAACTGTTCGACAAGCCTGCTAAATTATAAGTGGATCAATCGTGCTGCACGTAGCAGGAGAATGAAACAGAGGTCCACAGAGTGTGCATATTGATCCCCTTTCTAATGACCAAACCTGGCACGCACTCGTCTCCTTGTAGTCATGAAGCTACTCTGTGAGCCTCTGTGTGTGTGTGTGTGTGTGTGTGTGTGTGTGTGTGTGTGTGTGTGTGTGTGTGTGTGTGTGTGTGTGTGTGTGTGTGTGTGGCCTTGAACTTTTCTGGACATTTCTTGGAAGGATCTGTATGTGAGATCATAAATGTCTGAATCATTCGGACCCGGGGCGATCCTCGCTAACTCACTAACGGAGATTTGCCGTGTTAATGCGGTTATGGCGTTAACGTCATTTTAACGAGATTAACGCTGACAGCACTAATCCAAATATATCTACATTGAAAGTATATCACTTTAATTTGCAGCAGTGGATTTATTTATTAGAATTTCTATATAATGAAACGACGTCTATGCAAATTAGTAAGTAATGGTTTCAAATAAACAGTATAGAATACAAAGTGCTACAATTGCACCCAAAACAAAGTGGATTAAAAGCAGGTGCCACCCGTGGTTAACAGGACTAAGCTAAACAAAGCATTTCCAGTAGTAAGTAAGTAGTAAGTGTGAACAATTTCCTGTTGCCTGCTACATGTGCGAAAGGGCAATGACAAACAAAGTGTGAAAATGAACCCGTCCTCTATTTCATTTGATGGCAACTTCCACTACAGTTGTGGAAGAGGGGGAAGCACGAAATTCGACCTGTTTCGGAAAGTAGAGAAAACGAGCCATTCGTGGATATTCAGCGTATCGCTGTAGCACAAAGCGTTTGCATGGACAGGTCAGCTCCGTTTAGATTTAACCATGTGCGCGTAAAATTACCGTAACTCGTCACTATTTTGGGAAAGACAGAAAATTAAAATTGAAGCAGAGAGAATACTGCTTAGGTTTTAAACAGAAGGTCATAGGAAGTAATGCACAACTACTGCCAGAGGGTGCTGGTAACGCACCTGGAAGCTATTTGCAAACTGACATCAAACAAAAAAATAGAGCAAGAACAACTTAGCTAGCAGAGGGCGGACTTAGAAAACGAATAGAATAGTTAATGCTAGTTAAATTTTCCTACTCTAATCACTTTGTTTCATCTCTCTCATCACCGTCTCCTTCACTGTGGGTATGTCTGCATGAAGCCTCGAGGAACATTAATGTAAAAGTGACCTATGTGTGAACGTCAAATGAAGCCTGCAATGTTACGTATCCTGGTTTGACAGTAGATAGCGTAAGGATAAGCCAAAGAGACTACCAGAGTCTGAACGTCTGCAGACAGCTGTGAGGACGCCACGTTTATGCGATGGTAAAAATTTACACTACAAAGACGCTGAAGACAGCTAGAGGTCGAACCGAGAGCAAACATTCAGTCGTGGCAGCGACTGTGATGGTGAGAGTGGATGTATACAGCAGTGAGCGAGGCGAAGGATGCAAAACGAGGCGAGCAGCGAGAGAAGGGGAAACGACATGAAATGGAAGCTGAAAAGTGACACACACAAACACGCACAAAGGTCATGGTTTCACTCGTCACCGGTGGGATTTTTTAAGCTGGATTTGAAAGATTTTAGGAGATCACAGTGCGTAAATGTTGACGTACACGTTGGAGATACTTCGCTAACATTTTTTAAAACGATTTCACGACTGTTAAATTATGTCGGCGTTAACAAAATAAAAAATAAATAAACAAAGAAATCACATGATTCATGTCTGATCTCCAGTCAAATAGTTTCAATTTACAATGAAATTAAAGAGAAAAGCAGCAAATGATACATTTCATGATGGCGGAGCTAGCAGTTATGTGGCGTTTTTTTGGTTAGTTGCACTAGCAGTGCAAGTCTGTGGCGTGGTTCAGTCCCCCCACTTTTTATCAAGAGCATTTCGACAGTTTTTATAAGGAATGCAATGAAATTTCATGCAGTCATGAATCGTGATCACTTTAAGCAGCTACGGTAGCCAACATTTGCCCAAAGGTTGAGCATTCAACACCCTCAACCTGTTGGCAACAACTTTTAATCACAACATGAATGAAAGGGTCGTCTAGTGGGAGGCAACCTGTTTTCAAAGCAGGTCAGACTCGGACTGACTGCATTTACTTTCAGACAGACTGGGAAAGCTTTGCAAATCATTGCTAATTGCACCCTTTGGTTGCAACTCGTCTGCAATATACGCTTTGCAAAAAGGGACTCGACTCAACTGGTTGCCAACCAGTTGTATTCTGGTTATTCCTTTATAAAACTACCGTTGTTGAGTGCCACGTTACAGTTACACTGGCGTCCTGCAGCAGCTACGTCACTATTTATGTGGGAATTTCTGAAGTTCTTTTTCAAGTCTCTGAGATGGACAAACCGGACTCTGAATGCAAGAGGTCAGTGCAAAATTAAATGGGATTTTTTGTGTACGCAGACTGTGACAGATTTGTGATTTTCCATGTAATTTCTAACCTGACCTCATTCAAATGGAAGCTGATAGCACGCGGACTCTCTCTTATTGCCGTATTAACGACACCAAAGTTGCTTTGAAAGCAGCATCTATGCTGCGAGTGGTCTCAGACCTGGTCCCCATCTTCAAAGCAACCACTTTAAAAGCAACAAGATTGAAAATTTATTGCATGTTGTGGCAATAACTTTTTTGTCAGTCCTAAAATATAAATAAAATAAATTTAAAATAGGTTACAAGTATAATATACATAATGTTACATAATATTAAGACATTAAATTTAAGATATAAAGTTATATTATATTCAGATTTTTGTGCAAAAATCTCTCCTTCCCATTGTTAACGCACACTTTGATTATCATCAACATCTAAGGAGAATCAGCCTTTCCCAAATCTTCATCCAGATGAAAGTGTAACCACTGTTGAGCTCTTAGATCACATAAAAGCAAACACACAAAGGGTCACTGATTGCACACCATGCAGTGTTTTTGGCCGGAGTTGTAGGTCACTTGGATTCAAACTCACTTTCTGGCACGGTTCTGGACGGCCTGCTGCTGCTGCTGCTGCTGTTGCTGCTGCTGCTGCTGCTGGACCTGCTGGGAGGGGGCAGGCCTCTTACGGCTGGGCTCCATCACTGGGGAGGGCAGGCCGGGCCGCACCGCCGGGCTCCCTCCGTACGGCGGGCCGGGGGGGCCCATGGGAGCTCCCTGGTGGGGCATTCTCGCTCCAGACGGCATGCCGGGACGCTGGAAGGAAAGAAGAAAGACAGAGAGCATGTATTATATAGAAAAGATTCTGAACGTGTTTTGTAATTCATTTTAAGCAAAAATGAGTCTTTCTAAAAATACAACAAAGACATTGCAGTGTTTGATTCCAGGTGGAGTGAAGGGGGGACTCTTCTTTGAACACGCCTGACAAAAACACGAATTAGAGCTCACATCAGCTTCTAATCCAGACGCCACAGACCTGACCCAAAACCCAAACAGCACGCTCACAGAAATAAATATTTTGACTTTCTTCCTCTCTTTGGCAACCTTTGATAACCTTTCAACAATCAAACAGCAGCGGCTTTTATGCAATTTATTGACGTCAATTTGCACCATTTCTGTTTGTAAGTGGCAGCGAACATGAAGATCAAACCCAGCTGTGAAGCTTCAACTGCAACGCCGTCTAATATTGGATTTGTTAGACGGTAACAACAAATACAGCAGCGAAAACGTCAGATAACCACAGATCAGTCACCTTAAAAGGAACCTGTTATGCTCATTTCCAAATGTTGATTCTTGGACTTTGCTAGAGTAGCTTTGCATGATTCAAAGCTAAAAATAATCCTTCTTTATCTTAAACTGCACATTGGTGCAGCCCATCAGTTCATCCTCTGTGAGCCAACTTTCTTCTGATTGGCTGCCCCTTGCAAACAGAAGGTTTGAAGGTGGGGCTGTGTGCTTGAGATTACCATATTAATAATAACAGGAGGCCGTCTTGACCCCATCTAAGTGCCTAAATGTATCGAGCAGTTGAACAGGTGTACCTAACAAAGTGGCCACGAGCGTATATGACAGCATATACGAAAAACAGAACAAGTCCGCTTTAAGAAAACAACTCTGATTTCCAGAAAATACCAGAAACGAGAGCAGCTGCAGTGGAAGAATCACCAATATCTTGTTCTTTCTGCCTTATCTTTTCTCCTCTAAACAAAAATCAGGGTTGGCAGCTGGAAATGAGAATGCACAGAGGTTTTTTCACAGCAGTCAAACTCTGTGACATGCACACTGAAGCGCTAACACACACACACACACACACACACGTATGTCTCCGAAACAATGCAAGCAGTGTCGGAGACCACACTCCCGTTCTGACGCCTGCGAACAACTGGGCACCTCTCACCTGTGCCTGTCACTCCCATGGCAACAGCTGCCTCCCGCCTCGGTTTATTGTCTGAAACCGAACAGGGCGAAAGAAAGCGAGCGAGAAAAGAAAACGCCTGACTTCATCCAGACCTCCGACTGTCTGTGAAGGGCTCCACCAGAACACGTCCACAGAGAATAACCAGTCCTCTAATTAAAAATTCTATTAATTGAAATCATCAGAGAGGAAGAGCGGAAGAGGAAGACGGATGCTGGAATGGAAAATATCACAGCAGCAGCATTTTTAATAGCCGGGAGATGCTTTTCTTTATGTGCGTGTACTAAAGCCACCATAGAAATAAAAGCAGTAGTTCCTCTAATGCAGCGGTCCCCAACCTTTTTTGCGCCACGGACCGGTTTATGCCCGACAATATTTTCATGGACCGGCCTTTAAGGTGTCGCGGATAAATACAACAAAATAAAACTAGTACCGGTACCGAAAAAAAGAAAATTTATTCATAACACACGTGAAAAGACCAAGGAAAACCGAGTAAACGATAAAAACGATAACAAAATAATGCTGAAAACCGATAAAAGTCCTGAAAACTATACATTTCACACCTGAGCCTCAACTCTCGCGGCCCGGTACCAAACGACTCACGGACCGGTACCGGTGCGAGGCCCGGGGGTTGGGGACCTGCTCTAATGGCCATATGAGGCTTGGTCCAACGGGGAGTTGATTCCCATAGACTCCTATGTTAAAACGCTCAACTTTAAAGCATTAAAAAGCATTTTCGCAGGGTGGGGGGCACAAGCCAATGTACTCCTGATAGGGATAGGGGGAGATGGAGGCAGATGGCCTGCTGTGGTGACCCCTAAAGGAAGCAGGAAGAAGACGAAGGTCAAGAACAAAAACAGTTTTGGCCTGCAGTTTCAAAGAGTTTTAATTATCTGACAATTTTTTCATGGTTCAGACTTCACAGAGGGCCCCGATGACATTTTGTAGAGTCACCATTTTTATTTGTTTCTTTAATTTTGTCCGTAGCGTCATGGCCACTTCTACTGGACAATATTAAAACATCGAAGTGAAACATTATTTATTTTAGGTTGAATTACAGTTAAAGTTCAAATGAATCCATTATGTTTTCCACAGTCTCTGAGTAATCATGTTAAATAATAATGACAAAAATAAACATGATTATAGGTTTTTCCCTAATCGGCCAAAGAGCATCTGTGTCCCAAAAATGCTGCATGACTTTGTTCCCATTGCTTCCTTTATAATAAATGCTTAATAGTTTAACAGAGAGTGAGAAGTGATTCAGATTTGTCAAATAATTTTTCCATAACTGAGTTCCTATAATGAAAGATTGTTTTATTGATGTATACTGAGGTGTCAAAATAAGCGATTAAGGGTACAGGGAAGGTCGTCAAACGTCGTGTTTATCAGGGAAAGACTTGCTGCAATGGTTAGCAATGTGAGGCCAAAAATCTGTACTTTTATTTTATTTTAGGGAAAATAAATAACAGTTTTGAGGAGCGGTACTCGTCCGTCTAAAGGTTCAGTTCGGCTTCTTTTTTTTCCCCCTTCCCAGAACATGTAATAGGATTCCTTATTGCATGATATTATTGGGCTGAAAACTGAGGACATCACTTCACCTTTTTACTAAAAATAATCTTCTGTGTGCTCGTAACAATAACTCAGTACTCCATGTAGCCTACAATAAGAACAATTCAAATGTTATTAATAAACCGCTCGTCCTGTGTTCACATTGTGTTTAAATACAGCTTTAAATCATAGCCTCACTCGGGTAAATGTAGCTGAGTAAAAGTAAAATGTTTCTTTCACACTTTCAATGTGGACACTTCATTAGGTACACCTTGGCAGCAGAGGTTGGACTCTCTTTTCTTTTCTTCAACGAGGTGCTGGAAATATTTCTCCGATTTTGGTGCACGTTGACATGACAGCATCACACAGCTGATCTATTGGACTGAGATCTGGTGTCTGTGGAGGTCATGAGTGCAGTGACCTCATTGTCATGCTCAAGAAACCAGTTTGAGTTGGTTTGAGCTTCGTAACATGATGTGCTATCCTGCTGGGTACACTGTGGTCATACATGGATGGACACGATGAACAACAATACTCAGTTAGTGACAAAGTGTGCTAAGAAAATAGTCCCCGCCCATCACACCAGCAGCAGCAGTGTAAACTGTTGATACAAGGCAGGATGGAGCCCTGCTTTCACATTGTCACCAGATTTTGACCCAAAAGTCCAGTTTTGGTGAGACTTTGCAAAATGTAGCTTTAGTTTTCTCTTCCCAGCTGACACGAGTGCTAACCAGTGTGGTCTTCTGCTTCATCTGCTCTTCTGCGTACCTCGATTAGAACGAGTGGATATTTGAGTCACTGTTGTCTCCCTCTCAGGTCAAAGCAGTTCAGTCCATTCTCATCTGACCTCTGACATCAACAAAGCATTTTCACCCAGAAAACCGAGGCTCGCTGGGTGTTTTCTCTTTTCCACATTGGCTGTGTGGGAAAATCCACAGCAGATCGGCAGTTTCTCCAACCGGCACGAACAACCACGCCACCTTCAAAGTCACCTAAATCCCCTTTCCTCACTCCGACGCTCAGGTTGAACCTCAGCACGTCGACTCGACCACGTCTACACCGAGTTGCTCCCATGTGGTCGTTAACAAGCAGGCGTACCTAATAAAATAACACGTGAATGTACACTTCACATATTTGCTGACTTTAAATGAAAGCAGAGCGCGTTTCCACGCAGTGAAATGTGCTCTATAAATAAAGCTGCCTTCCCTTGAATGAATCTACTCGCAATGTGAGCATCAATCGAACCAGAAACTTTTTATTTTGGAAAACACTCACAGGATATTTTCAGTGTTTTTCTTCTCCACCTTCCTTTTACTCAAAAAAAAAGCATATATACAATGTTACATACGCGCCTCATTACTGAGTGAATTTAATTACAGCAAACACGTCAACACATTTACAGAGCAAGAAGCAGACGTTTCCTTTTCTTTCTGTGCCTTAATTAAATTATTATTTTTTCAATTATTTAAAAAGAAATCTCTCTGCGATAATTATGTTCGTCTAAACCTCGCAAAGCGGTGAAATTTCTCCATCTGAATAGAAAAAAAGAAGACGTCTGAGCACAGAAACTGCAGCTACATTTGGTAACATAGCGGGTAAATGTTGGAGGAGGAGGACAGCTGAAGGATACAGCTCGAGGGGGGGGGGGGTTCATGACCTCACGCATGCTTGCATTTTTCTTACGTTTGTCATCTCTACATGTAGATTACAGCACGTATGCACTTGTGCAGGTCTGAGGTGATCTTTAGACCGTTCACAAACACAAACAAAGAGCAGAGAGCGGAGGTAGTAAGCAGCAGGGAGGTTTAATAACTCCGCGCTGACTGTGGATTTTTATTTCCTGACGTATTGTGTGCCCTTTGAAATGGTGATCGAGCAGAGATCCTGTGATAAGAACGACCGAGCAGACGCTGCTGTCACTCCGGCCACTGAGGGGGGGAGGGGATGGGGGTCAGAGCAACTGAGAAGGGTCTGGGGATAAAACAACATATGGCGGAGGCCTCCTGCTCAAAAGCTGTTAAGAGAGAGGTCCTAGCTAAGCTGGAAAACAACACCCAGACAGGCAGACAGAGCTGCTGCTGCTGCTGCTGCTACAACTCCGTCTGGAGAATGTGAGCCATCCAGATAACAGATACACAAAACCATGGCTGGATAATGTACACACACGCACACACTCACAATGAGCTGCGCTCTATAATCTGACCTGCTGAACTGACTCCAGCACTCTGCCCGGAGCTCTGCCAGCCAGCCAGCAATCGAATCTGCCATGTGGATGGATATCTGAGAAGTGTGTTGGCATCTCTGGGAAGGCTGGAGGGATTTGAAGAGGCCAAACTTATCCCACACCGTACTAAACATATGAATCTGTGGGTTGTTACATGCACGGTCCCTGAAAGGCTTCGATTGGAGCTCTGAAACCTGCTAAAATCTGAGGATGAGGCTGCTTCCTTAAGACTTGCTTTAGAACAAATTCCCCATCTTTCATGTTATGTGCTGCTATATGTTTTGAAGCGCTTATAGAGCGTGCTTTTATTTTAATGTCGTTCGTATTTACAAAAGGTGATTAAAGGTGAATAAAGCTGCAGTAACTGATTAATCGATTGGCGGGTAATTCATTCTCCGGCATGGCTGATTAACAGCTCGAGTCATTTTTATTAACTGTGCTTTAATTTCAGCATCTAGCATGTTTTCACTTTTCATTTAGTCACCTTGCGGACGCATTTTTTTATCTAACTGATGAATATTTTTCTGAATTTCTCTTAGTTTAGTTTCGTCTGCAACAAACCCAAAAGCATGGACAGAAAAACCTACGAGAGGCTAAAAATGACCATTTTTACGTTATTGCTTGCAAATGTACTCAAACGAGTATGTGACTGGATTTATCAGATGTCTTATCAAACCCTTTCCGAGCCGAATTAAAGAGCATTTGCAGGTTCCTGTTTTATTTAGTTTAGCGGCGTGGAGGGCAGTGAGAGCGGCTGTCGTTCAGATTGTCATTAGCCCGTTTGAAGATTTCAGTTCAGCTGCTAAAACTCTGCTTACAGTCTGGTGTTTACACAAAGCGACACATTTGATCACATTTGTCCTCCTCGCCGGCTATCTCATCTCCGTCGTGTGTTTGATTCGCTCCCCGCGGGAGGGTTATCAGTCATCTCGTCTGTGCTGTAGTTACTGTAAGTACTCAGAGGGCCCCAGCAGATGGACGGCAGGCGCAGGACGAGTAAAAAGTTTAATCGTTCTCACTGAGCAGTTCTTTGATTTTGGTGTTTATGTGGAGCATATTTATTGCGTTTGGGCTTTTTAAGCAATTATTTTTAACCTTCAAGACGTCACTCAAACGGCAGCAAGACATTTATATGTGCTGTTGTGACATTTTTCTATTTTAAAAACGTTTCCCACCATGATTTTCTTTTTAAATTAGCCTGTTGGTGTGGCGAGTATTTATTGAATTTTTCCACTTATGATCACCACATTCTAATGTTTTGCATTTCATTTTGACAATTTTACGTAAAAAAATTAATAAATATTTTGAATGTTTCTGCAAAAAAATAGCTCAACTATAACATATTTTTTAAATTCTTGGCATTTTTCACTCTTTCTTTGACAGAGCAGTGCAGAGAGGAGGCAGGTAAGCAGGTAGTGAGCAGGTGTGGAACGACATGCATGGTCTGGGTTCGAACCCTGGTGCAACAAATATAGATGTGTAAACCCTCTGAGGTCATTTAAGATGACTCAAACCCTAAATATATGAATTTTGCTTCTATGTCCATGTAAAATACTGACCACAACAAAGAGCGAGGAGCCAGGAGGGAACGAAAGTCACAGCATTTTACTAGTTTTTGTTGTTGCACCGCATATAAACACACATTAATCTTACTATAACGGCAGTACTAAATGCATTTTTATACGTACACTATCTCCTCTTTACCGGGCGAGCAAACATCGTCACACACACGATTATTAACATCAAATCCGAATTCTTTTCATTTTTGTGTTCACATGTCACCTTCAACATGTCGCCCAGAGATTCACTGAAGTGTAAACCGATTCAATTTGATCTACACAGCACCAAATCACAACAGCAGTCGGCTCCAGGTGCTTTATTTTGCACCTATAGAGATAACCCTAACAATCACACAAGCCCCTATGAGCAAGCACTTGGTGATGGTGGGGAGGAAAAACTCCTTTTTTACAGGAAGAAACCTCAGGCAGAACCAGACTCGACCACGGGGAGGGGGAACCGTCTACCACGGCCGGGTGGAGGTGAGGGAAGGGAGACAGGACAAAAGACACGCATCAGGATTTTCATTCCTGCCTGTTTTTTGGACCGCGTCGGGTCTCCAGCTGTCCGTGTTTGCAACCGAGTATAACCCAAGTTTCAGACCTCAGAGATTTAAAAGCGGACATCTGAGCAAATGTGTTAACAGATACTTCTGTATTGTATCATCTCTGATTGATTCCTGAAACACAATCTTCAGGATGTTATTTTGGTTACATAAAGCAGGATTACACTTCAGGGGCAGGCTAATTTGTCAGATTTTGAATTAGCTGGATTAGCCAAGATAGACTAACTCTGGAGTGTAGTGGTCAAGTCAAAGAGCCTCGGTTTGAAGGCCATCCGGTGTAAAAAATAAATAAATATTAATTACACATGCTTCTATCAGTTAAGACCTACTAGCTGATTATTTTATCCATCAACACTTTTCAGTCGTCAGGAGAAAAGCTAATCGGGACGTTTTATTTGGTTTCTCACCCGTTAACAGTGAAACAGGATGCTCGACCTCTCGTAGCCTAAAGAGTCAGCTCACCAAAAACTGCACCGAAAGATGCTCTCGTTCACTTTTAGAGGTTTTCCAACCATGCAAATGGCTTTATGTGCTGACATTTTGCAGATATTAATAACCACCCATTGAAAAACCATTAAACTTCCTGATAGAGAGAAATTTCAGTGAAAATCAAGGTCTGCGGATTTTTACTTGGGTTACCTGGACATTGTGTTTGGAAAGTCAAGTAGTTGTTGAATTAGATTTTTTAAAATGTTTTTATTTTGCTTTTCAATACCGTGGCGCCACAGAGGAAATGACTTTCACCTCTGCCACATCACAGCGTGGAGGCACGCCGATATCTCACATCCCAAACAGAACCCCACTCGTCTTCCACTCGAGGTAACTGAGCTTAAACATTTTATTTGTGTAAATTTCTATGAAGGGAACAATGAAGGCAACCCAGCTGTGAGAGAAACTGAAGTTTACATTCGCTCTCAGTTACACAAACACGCTGTGAAATCCACCGACGCCCGAGCCTACACTGTGTCATATTATGCTTTTGGTTTATCGGGGTTTTCCCACGGAGAGGGCTCGAAGGCTTCCTCGCCGACTTCACGAGCCACAGAAGTCGCACAGCAGAAGGGAGGTGAGGGAGACAATGAGAGGAGAGGAGGAAGGGACTTCAGCCCACCCATCAGTCCTCGAACCGAAACTCGGCCAAAGCCTGCTGCTGCTGCTGCGACCTTCAGGAACCGCAGCTATGACTGCATCCACAGTATTTATGTGTGTGTCTGTGTTTTTTGCATGTAAATCCATCTGCGCACGTGTGTCTTTGCTTTATTCGACCATGAAAGGAAAGGGAACGTCACCGCTCGCCACAAGCTCACAAACTGTGCCGAATCATCTCCCCCTCCTCATTCACCCCCCCAATCCCGTAGTGTAAATATTTCTCCATTCTGCAGTATACACGTTGAGGAACCTGCCACAAGTATTACAACAAAACTTTTCCATCTCATAATGTGGGGGAAGAGAAAGAGCAGAGGAGAGGAGAGGCATGGGAGGGGGGAAAGCAGAGGGAAATATTTGGCTTGGAGCAGCCAGAGCCTCATCAAGGTTAATTGGTCTGTTGAGAGGACACACTCATCTGGCTCATCAATCACCTGGTCCATTGTTTCCTAAAGTCGGTCTCCGGGCGCAGGGCTTCGGCTCCGCAGCCCCTCTAATGACCGCTCCTGTCAAAAAGACAATACCTCATCTTGTTTCGGTGTATAAATCTCGCCGTATCGCTAAGCCTGACACCGGCCCTGATTAAAATGGAGTCAGGTCTAAAACCCAGGACTTAAAAGGGTTTCACAAACATGCTTTATTGAGTCATTTTGACCTTCCCGGTGTACTTGAGGCTTTGGAAGAGGTGAGAGTCAGTTCAGCTGGATGATGATGCAGATATTTAGGACGATGGCACCCCGGCTCGTCTTTAAGGAGCTGGAAACACTTCTGATCAACTTTACCTACAGACATGACGCACAGTCCAGGCAGCTTCCCACCACACGTGCCTGCATCTGTGGACAAGCAGTCATTGGTGTGACACTAGGGCTGCCACAAACGATTATTTTGATAGTCGACTAGTCACCGATTATTTTTGCGATTAGTCAACTAATCAGATCATGCATCCTTACAGCTTATTCCACCAGCATGCATTTGCTCTTATATAACTATCATTAGCTTACAGCTTTAAGTGTTTAAGGTATGTGCTAACTTAAAATAAAGACAAGATGAGAGTTTGTTCCGGTGAAGTTTAAGTATATTCTCGAGCATCTCACACTTCTGATGATCAGCTGTCTGCTTGACGTTTATTCAGCTGTGTAAAAACTATAACTTTAATCTCAGCCAAACCGAGTTACTCAGGAACAAATAAAATACTAAAAAAAAGCCAAACAATAACATTTTAAGTTATCTAAGTGACTTATATATCATGTTTAACCTGAGTAGCGAAAGACGGTGGTGGTTTGAAAACGATTTGCCGGGAGTCCGGTGTTCTCACGGCTCTAGTGAGCCTTGCCCCCGGCTAGCTATCGAGCTAGTGGGTAACAGACGTCTCCGAAAACGTCGGAGCGCTTTTGAAAATATGTGGTGTCTTGATAAACTGAGCAGATATTTGAGGTTTACACAGCTACATTCTCGCCTGAAAATATGTTAAACGTTTATTTTGTGACCCAGAAAGAATAATAAGAGTAATATTAAAACTAACTAGCTGCCGCCATTGTTGTAGACTGAGCTGGGCTGCGCTATGAATTCTGGGACACAGTTTCTTCTTCTTCTTCGGGGTTTAACGGCAGCTGGCATCCTTGTACATGCAGTGCTGCCATCTTCTGTTTCAGTCCGTTATTACACTCTTAAATCCTACTACTCATTCCTGCGTCTTTTGTGATCTTACAAAGCTTCAAACGACGCGTCGACTATTACATTAGTCGTCGACGATTTTGATAGTCGACGTAATCGTGACTAGTTGACTAATCGTGGCAGCCCTATGTGACACAAGTTTCAAGTCTGCTTGTGGTCCACGAACAGACCCTAACTGAACACACACTTAAAAAGTCCCTATTTACTCAAATCCCCAAACATGATGACAAATATTGGCTGGAAAGCCTCAAAATGTTTCTCAGCGCACTCACGTTGTCATCCAAACGTTCATTTTAAAGCTTTTCTCGAGTAAAAGACTAAAATATCTAAATACTTTTAAATCACAGACAACCGGCCCATTTACTACAAATCACCAGAGGCCTCCAGGTAACACTAGACCCACGTGAAGGGCACACAGGGTGCTCCACAGTGAAGAGTTTAAAGGAAGGAGTGGTGCCAATGCAGAGATCGTCCAGCAGCAGCGCATGCAGCAGAGTAGCATCACAGTGACCCAGTCACCTCTTTTCCACATGCATGCACCTCAAGCAATCCTGGGTCCTCACTCATGCTCTAGTTATCAAGTCTTAAACTGTACAGCTATTAAAAGTCAAGCATCATTTCATCCTTCGAGGTTTCTCCAACTCACAGTCGGGCTAATTTGTGTGATTTCTTTAGTGAAAAGTCTGTTAGTTCTCCACTTTCTCAACAACGTAAAGATTATGATTAGAAAATGTAAAAACACTCTTGAGATGAACATGAACTATCGCAAAGTCTTGTCACCTTCTTAAAAAGCTGTGCCCCATTTCAGAATCTGAGTAAAGGTGAAGCTTAATTCATCTTTTTCAGGAAGTTAAAACCACAACGCAGCTCCAGAGTTAGACACTCTGCAAACTATGGGTTGTGACGTCCTGAGAGGAATGTAAGAGATGGCGAGATGATTAAAAATGATTCTTTTTCTCTCTTTGCTGTCATTTTTATTTTTGTGTATGTCACAGCTACAGTTTGGCTGCATGTTTGTAGCTAATCTTTCACCTCGTTTCCGGTCGTCTTCTGTTGACCGTATGAGAAAAAATGACAAAAGCTGATACTATTAGGCAGACAGCACAATTGTAACATGGCCGGTTTGATGATTTACTGATTTTAATCACCACAACATGAGTTGAATTCATAAGAAAACGATGCCTCGCGCTTTGGGAAGTCATGGTCGGTCGTTTTCCTGTGAAATTCTGCACAGATACAAATTTTTTCTTGGTTCATTCATTTTTATTGTTGCTATTTTTTCTCTTATGGGTCAGTAAGCCACAGAAATCTTTTGTTTGGAAGTCTTTGAGCGCTTCACTGCGCTATTTCTGAACACTTCAGCGCAGGGTGGATGCGGCACAACGAGATAAAGGTCAGATAATGCTATCTGTAAAAGCCACCTTATTCCCCTAAAAGGCCGATATCAACAGATACATCAGTGTTAGCTGCTTAACTGGAACAGGAATTGATGACAGGTAGATTTAAAAGGTCGAGTCACTGGCACAAACTGTATCCACACTCGAATCAAAGTTCTAACTACAAAGTGACGCTTACAGATTTGTTTTTTCACCGCTCTCAACCCTCGAAATGCATTCGTCTCCTCACCAAAACAAACCACTACTGAAGCAGACTTTGTGTGCTGCGTGTGGTTAATGGCAATAGTTGCTTAACCTCTAAACCATGAGCAACACTTCACTTGACATTTCATGCTAGCTTTTGCATGAATGGGCTGATTGTACCCCCGCATCATTTCCGGCATGGCCGCCTGCCTCGGCTCCGTCTACGATACTACATCGGTTTGTCTCGTGACCTCACAGGTTCAAATTGTTTCACGCCGCCTGGAAGGCTGCTCCGGCTTCGCTGTTTTGAGCGGACTCGTCATTTCCCCCCCCTTTTTCTGTCTGTTACTCCCAGGGAAGCATGCTCAGTGAGCGCCTCTGTTAGCCAAAGGGGGAGCTGGCTGCTTTTCGCTTCTACTGCTGCTGCTGAGCTTCTATTTCTTTTCTCTCGCTCTCTCTCCTTTTTTTTATTTATTTATTTTTTATTAGGGGGGGTAAGAAACCCTCTTCTCCACATCCTCCTCCTGCTCCAGCCCCATCCATCCATCCACGCTGCTCCACTTCTCGCTCTCTCAAGCCATCTCCTCACAGGCTGGGATCCAGGGGGCTGGAAATAACCTTCACATGGCCAGCTTTACCCAGCTATCTCTCACACACAGACCGCCGCTGCTGCTGCTGCTGCACCGACTCATGCACACACACACACACAGACACACACATACACACACACACAGATGCATGCCAGAGCCCAGCTCCCTTCACGGGAATGACGGACAGCGCCACTCACCACTCCATGGACCAGGAACTCAAACAGTTTGCTCTTGGTGGCTTTCCTGGCTCCCCCCGCCGTCTCCTCCATAGCCATTTGCTCAGTCCCCTCCGTTCACCCTGCTATGTCTCCCCTCTCCTTCTTTTGTCTTTCCCTCTCCCTTCACCCAGCCTCCTGTTCCCCTCCCCTGCTCCACTTTCCTTCTCTTTGTGCTCTCCTTTTCAGCACTGCCTGTCCCTGACTCTCCTTCTCTCTCTCTCTCTCTCTCTCACTGCCTCGCTAGCTCTCTCTCTCTCTCCCTCTTCCCTCCCTCTCCCTCTATTTTGAATGTGCAGCAGCCCTGCCAGCCTCTCACTGTGTCTAGCTCACTTTTTAGTTGAGCTGCCTTTCAGGAGCCCAGCACGTCGCTTGGAGGTGGAGGGGAGGGGGGAGAGAGAGAGAGAGAGAGAGAGAGAAAGAGAGAGAGAGAAGCTGTGTGGGGGTCTGGCAGGGGGGTTTCAGCCAGCCCACTCTGCCGCTCCCCCGCACAGCTGTTGCATTCCAATGGTAGATAAGGGCATGCGGCGCGGCCAGGCTGCCGTTTGGGGGGTGGGGGGTAAACTCAGTTAGCCATTTCTCTGCTGCAGCACCCCCCCTGTCCTCCCCCCCGTCCTCCCCTCCGGTGACCAACCGAGAGGCCACGGTCAGCACACGCAGAGCTCCGACTCTGGGCTCATTCTCAAAAAAGGACATTGGGCTCTTAAAGGGGCCACGCTTGCATATCATTACCACATGTGCGCACTGCCATATATGACGTGCTGGTGATGAATATAGGAGTAGGTCGGTGCCATTTCCTGAACTCAAAGCAAGACCACTCAAGACACACTTGAGTATTTCTGAGCGAGCCAACGGGCTCTGGAGCCACTTCACAAAAGGGGAAAAAGGCCACGTCAAGAGCACCTTCATTTCCTGCCTTCCTCTGCCTGCCCTCGTCAGGGTGCATTCACAGGTTACAAGTGTTTCCTTCAACTCGCCTCATTAGCTTTTACCTTTTACCCAGTGGTGTAGCCAGAGGCTACGCTTAGGCTGTAACAAACAAAACAAGGCCGGCCTGCACAGCAAGGTGACTGTGTCTCCCCGCATGTGTAATAAGGTTGTGTTGTGATTTCTTCCAGGTCGCTTTCTGAAGCTTCCTCAGCAAAAAAATGCAGGGGAAGGCGACAACGTATTCGTCCACTGAAGGTCACAGAGAGAAAGAGTAACACACAGACGGCTGCTTTGATTTCAACGTGACATGCTGACACACACACACATATTAAAACGCCACACAGGTCATTACTCTGACGCAAACCACGCCACGCTGAAGATTATGAGTCTTTCAAGTCAGCTTCAGCTCCCCCCCCCCTCATTCTCACACTCCCCTTCACCCGGCCGTCAGATCAGAGGAGTGAAATATTCATGAGGTTATCTGACTGACAAAGGGGGCAAAGTGGGGCATGTTCAAAAGGCGGCTTGGCTTTGTGACAAAGGACGGCAAACTGTCACCCTCCTTTTCCTCTGTTCTGCTGAAAAGAGCTGAACGGTATGTAAGCAGCCAATTAGCACGCAACGTGCCGGTTAATCATCACCGTAAAGCGACGAGCTCGTTCTTTAAAAAAGGAGCAAAAACTCTTTGGTTAATGCGGGAGCTCGGAGGTCGTGACCTTCTCGAGGATGCACCATGCCTCAGGACCCAGGCCTGTTTTAGTCATCTGCATTAGCTCTTATGTGACTTAAAGCCACCGTTACTGAGGGTTAGGTAAGCAGCAGCAATCCATTAAAGAAATAAAAATAAATTCAAACACATGCCCCTCGAACTTCCTCAAGTCTCTGATTACTGGGTTATTGACAGATAAATGTTGGCCCTCGCATCGGCCGCTGACAGCTTGGTGGTGACACCTGCTGCTGAGATGAGTGTACTGCTGCAGCCATTATTTCAGTCTGGGAAGGTTTCGAGGAGCGAAAACCTTCCTTGAATTATATATTTTTTCCTTTTAAAGCAGCATCAATCGACTTGCATTCTCGCATCCCGTCAGATTAACCTTTAATTACCTACGTGGACTCTAAATATAATAATCGCACTGGCGTACGAGGTGTACGTCTCAACTTCCTGCAAGGTCAAAAGCTCAAACCCGCTGAGCTTATCCGTGCAGATCCAGGGATTGTGCCAATCTCCCGTTTCTCCAGCAACAACACGTGGGCGTTGAACGATAACAAAGAGATCTAGCAGCTCGGGCGATGAGAAAGGAAGCCTCGAGCGCAGGAGTACCCCCTGCTGGCCCCCCATCAGCTCCCTCACCAAAGCCAGTCAGTCTCACCAAATGGTAATGTCCCAGTGTGTAGCAGGGGGGGGATTACAGGGGGTAAGGGAGCCACAGTAGTGCTATTAATGCCCAACAGGGGGAGCAAACAAGCAGGCAGGGAGGAGCTGGCTGTTTGAATGGGAAGGAGGGCTCCATATTTAGGGTCTGGCTGCACTGAGGATAAAAACCCAATGATGGCAATCAAGGGACATTAGGGAGAGCAAAATAACTTTTCTGATAATCTGTAATGTCTGGAGCCAGCTTCCAAAAGAGGATTTCATTCCCAAAGCATCTCTTCAGAGGTTTTAATCATTCTTCACTTCCTCATTCGGCCACACGAGGGCATCAAAGAGCTCACCGTATACACAGTGCAACAGAAAGCAACAACAATGGCCTGTTTCTGCTCCTGCAAAGCCAACTGCACCACTGTGCTGCAGTACGTTCTCCTCAAAGACGGCCTGGGAGAAGAAAAATATTAGAAAATTATCGGTGTATAAAACAGGATGCGTTTAACCCTGCAAGCTTTTACAAAACTTTCCAAGTTGTTCCATTTACCCATCTTTCTCTTTATAAACTCTTTAAACATTTGCCACAAAAACGACTCAGGACAAGGGGCAAACGACGATTAATGAATTATTATGTTGATAAAGATACTAACTGATTAACTATCTACTTTTTCCTTTTGTAGTAGTCACGTGCCATAAAACCTCAGAGGAGGTTTATTATAAGCAGAAAAACAGTTTTTTTTAAGCAGTAAAAATATAATGTGGGGTTGAAAAGAAAAAAAACATGTTGTAGTAAATCCACATTTTCTGTTATGACAAAAAAGCAATGAAAACCATAAAAGGATCGCTCAGCGAAGCACAAGCTTTTGTTTTTTCTTAAGGGCAACTTATAAAAATCAGCTCTGTCCAACTGCAGCCGTTTGAAAGAGAAGGTTTTTACAGAAGTCTGCAGTGCTGTGGAAAACTGGTTTTAATAGGGTGAGCAGCAGCCAGGTGTTGTCAATCAAATCCACTTTATTAACTGATCATCAGTAAGTGTGAGCGCCTCTTTAAAAGCTAAAGTTGTGGCAGCTTGTTAGTCTGGTGCATTCAGGTGTGTTAATAAAATGCCACAATCTTCCCAGCAAATTCACCCATATGTCAAACTGCGCAATACTCAGAGTAACTGCAAAAACAGCACAATTAGAAAACTTCCAAGAGAGTCAAATGTGAGGCCATCTCTGCCACAGCTAAAGCCCAAATTTGATCATACAACAGGACAGTGATCCCAAGCACAGCAGCAAATCTACAGTCAGAAAAGAATCAAGGTGCTGCAACGACCCAGTCAAAGCCCAGACCTCAACCTGATTGAAAAGTGCCGACGGGACCTGAAGAGAGCGGAACATAAATGAACACAAACTCAATAAACAATGAGCGTTTTAAAGAAGAGTGGGCCAAAAATCCAGAAAAACTTTAATAGGTCTGTGAAACCTTCCTTTGTGACATGACTATACAGCATCTTAGTGATGATAAAAAAAAAATGGGTTGCCATTAGTGTATTGATGGAATTTCCAGCTTTATAAATGTATTTTTTGACTCTACTAGAGCAGTTTCTATGATTTAGAATTAAAAGAGTTATCTTATAGCCCTGAGCCTGGTTCTGCTAGAGGTGTCTTCCTGTTAAAAGGGAGTTTTCCCTTCCCACTGTTGCCAAAGTGCTTGTTCATAAGGGATCGTCTGATTGTTGGGGTTTCTCTGTATTATTGTACTGTCTTTAACTTACAATAATAAGTGCCTTGAGGCGACTGTTGTTGTGATTCAAATGCTATAGACAAAAACTGAACTGAATTGAATACTGGGTCTTGATTAAGGCCCTCAGTCCTCTATATAAAAACAAGCTTTTTTAGCTCCTCCCCCTCTTTAAGCCAAATGCCGTCTGATTAGCTGACCCTTGCAAACAGCAAGTGGGCGGGGCTTCTTCTCTTACAGCCACAGCATATTAGGAATATCCACTCTAGCTGACATCACGCAGATCAAAGAGCAGAAAAAATGTCATAAATGGAGCGTTCAGAGCCATGTTTTTGTTATTATGTTTTCACCCGTTCAAAAGGAAAATCTAAAACTATCTATAGTCAAAAATTCAGGTATTAACATAAAATTCTGTCTTGCTAATTCTGACGTCTGAGAACGATTTAATTTTCACAAGTATATTTGCAGTGGTGGAAACAAGCTTTCTTAAGGAGCGGCCTATCACACCCTGACCTCAGTATGTCATGCAGGATAAGCTTATTATAGGCATCCATCACCGTTACAGTAGATGAAAACTACAACAGGTCACCTTTAGTAAGAGAAAAATAATAAAATACTGAAACATCGGCTTTTTCTCGCTACACCGACGGCTAAAACGTGTAGCATGTGACGTCACCTTTTCTCAACTCAGTCTCACCCACTTTAAACCAATGAGACGAGAGAATACAGAAAAGAAAACACAGAGAGAAGGATCTCCCTGAACTATATCTGAACTAACATGGCTTATAGTTTTATGTAAATACAGGACAGCATCGCTCAGAGTGATTCAGGAAACCGTGTCCGGGCTTTTAAGGCTCTCAGTGTGAAAAGGCTGGCAGCTGTGGGTGTTTATGATCAAGGCTACAAAAGTTTGAACGCAGAACAAGTGGATTAGATATGAATGTAGTCACATTTTTCTTTCTTTGTCTTTCGTGAAGTTCATAACGGGTAAGAAAAGCTTGCTGAAGCTACATATACTTGATTTCTTTGCGCTTTTTAACCAGTGATGTGAAGCAAAAGGCCGAGAGAAAGAAATACAGAAAAGAAAAGGGGCGATTTTGCTGCTATGTGCAGAAAAAGCAAAGAGTGAAATTGGCACCGCCACTGAGGTATAACGTACAGCTCCCAGTGGCAAGGTTTACATACCAGAAGCCACGAACCTGCCCTCGTCAACATTATTGCCACAGACAGATGGGGCGCACTAGGGGGAATATGGACCGGGCACGAAGAAAAGTCTCACTCCCTCCCACCACTGGGCCCCTCTCCTCTCTTTCTTCAGTTTAATAGCTGCAGACAAAGCCCAGCTCAAGCCGCTTAAAGGCCAGAGCTCTCGGAAAGCCACTCAACAGTCATCAGCTGCCATCAAAGGGACTGTACAAAAGCTCACAGCGCTGCACCTTCGCTGAAGGGGGGATTAGAGAGAAGGGAAGTACGTTTTGGTACCGAGTCCTTGCAGCTCGGCATATGTAATGAACAGGAACCTGCAGAGAAAGAGAGAAAAGTCTCCCATGACGGCTGAAAATAATGGAGCATCTGCTGATATTTTTGTGATCAAAGTAGTTCGGCACAATACACTGTGAGGTGAAAAACGTCGGCACAAAGCAGCAGCGTTCCCATGGATATTTTTTGCCACTAAGGCATGTTAAGCACCGAACCTTAGAAGCCGCAGATAAGAAGTTTAGGGTCGACCTTGGCTTTCGGGGGTTGTTTGGGACAAAGCATCTTTATCCAGACAGCGTTTATGCTTCGGCTGCTGAAGCGACGCCGTGGGAGCAGATGGGAAGAGGACGCAACAGTAATGAGCCAAGTTTCCCCGCAAGCGACAAGCTCCACACTGGGACGAGCCTGCGGCGTTACCTGCCTCGGGGTATTTCCTGTTTGCTGTAGCCATGACAACGGGATAATCTGCCTTGTGTTCAGAGCTAACAGCCAATCCGGTGAAAGCAACTTCGCTGACTTCAAAAGTGGAGCAGCAGCTGGTGAAGCGCGAGAGGAACCATTTCAGATCTTAAGCTGTGAAACTGAAAAGAAAGCAGAGTTTTAGAGAGAGAGAGAAGACTTCGGCTCGTGTTAGTCAGCGGCGAGGTCAGCACGATCAGCTCTGACACAAGCATACAGTGAAAAACAGCCGCTCAGTATGAATAAACCTCGCCAGCTCCCATATAAAATTCCACAGGATGAAAAATAAAGCTGGCAGGATAATTCCCCCCCTACTCCAAACTCTCCCTCTCTCACTGCTCCCCTTCCTCTTCTTTCCTTCTGTGCATCCAAGCTAAGTGTTAGCCCTGATCTTTCAACACCACTCCGCCCGTGCTGGACGGGACACGGAGACGACAGAACGAGGGCAGGATCGTTACGTGCAGGGCAGAGATAAAATCATGGATGAAGAGCAGAACCACATCTTTAAAACTGGACCCACTCCTTCAGTGGTAGTTTGTACCTCCAATATGCAGACATACAGCTCTAATTTCTAAGCCAGCTTCAATAAAAAGTATTATCTAATGTGAATACAGTGCAAAAAAAAGTATGATTTGTGAAAAGGCAATTGCCTGCTAAACCCTAACAACCGGTTGTTCCACCCTTGGCAGTGAGAACTGCAGTCAAGCATTTGTGATAACTGTTAATGAGTCTTTCACATCGCTGTGGAGGAATTTAGTTCCACTCGTCTTTGCAGTACTGTTTTAATTCAGCCACATTAGAAGCTTTTCCAGCACGAGCAGCCCGTTTAAAGTCGTGCCAAAGCATCTAAGTCAGATTTAAGGCTGTACTTTGACCAGGCCACTCCAAAACCTTCAGTTTGTTTTGTTTGTTGAGCGATCAGAGGTGGACTTACTGGGGTGCTTTGAGTGCTCTTGAGCTTCGAGGCACAAACTGATGTTCAGATATTCTCCTTCAGGACTTCGGGCAGAGATACGAACTCATGGTTCCCTTGTTCCAAATTACTCCATTTGTGTTTAATGGTTCTCACTGTGGTTCACTGGATGGTTTACATCCAGACTAATAGCTGCTTCACTTTGTCAGACAGATTATATTTAAGTGATTTCTTGATTCAGCTGTGCTGGCAGTAATCAGGCCTGAGAAACTGAACAACTTGATCATTCACAGTTAATCTATGATTTAATAACTACCTGTTCACATACGTCCAGGTAGGGCTGCATAGCTTTTTTCCATTCATAAATTCAATCATCATTGGGAAACTGCATTGTGCTCAGGTAATCTTTGTCTAATATTAAAATTACTTTGATGATATAAAACATGTAAGCGTGACAAATATGCAAAAAACCAAGAAATCAGGAAGCAGAAAATGCTTTTTTTTCATAGAACTGTATCTGAAAAACCAACAAATTTGTTTAAACCTTAAAGCTGTTCTTAGGTCATTTCCAAGGCCTGAAAATTAATCAAACTTTAATCATAACCTAAGCTTTTAGTAATTATTTTTTTCATAGCTGAATGACAATAAAAAAGTTCAAGGAAATCCTCTTTTTCCCCACAGACAGTGAGTAGATATGTTTAATAATCACAATCTCAGTAATAACCAAAGTAAAAAACTGATAAATCTATTTAATATTTCGGTTCAGCTTGTATAAAGTGAAGCAGAATATGGAAAATAAATAGAATAATAAGAATAATAGAATAAGAAATAGAAATGAAATACATTATAATCAGTTATTTTCACTCGGACGGTTAGGAGTTTGTGGTAAGTGACCTTCTGGGTTTTAAAAGATTGACGGGTTTTTATTTTTAGAAAAGAAAAAAATCAATGTTTAGCTCTGTGACTCGAATGCAGTGGTGACACACGAGACGATGCACACTGGAGCTGATGTGCTGTACGGTTACATAAAAAGCAGCTAACACAGTTGAGTTACTTTGGGCCTTGTCATCCATAGAAACAGCTCCTCGGAGGTCAGGTGATTTACTGTTGTGGTGTGAGTGAAGATGAAGTCCGGGTCATATTTTACAGAAACTTGCACGTTCCTCTCGGAGGATTAAATCAGTGTTTTGGTGCCTTCAAATCCACATGGCTTACTGTGGCTCATGTCACTGTGACAGTTTCCAGGTGATGCAGGATAATCAAAATACGCCTTAAGAAGAACACAAGTTCAACACAGCCAGGCTTTCTTTGTGTTAGATGGCTAACAGTAGGACAGTATGACGGTGGTTAGGAACGTTCTCTGTTAAGCCAGGCTCTCTGCTTTTTGGGTGCTCGCATAAAAAGGGGGCATTTCAGGCATTATCCATATCTTTCTGCCCCACAAAATGATCCCCGTGAGTGCCACCCCCTCCAATCAGAGGTCCTATCAGATGATGACGATAAAATGGTGAATATAACAGCATAAAACATGTAAAAGTTAAATGCAAAACTTTTGCAAATAAGACATTAATGCTGCAGAAAATAATCTATCTGGTCATTTAGCCTACAGAACAATTAATATTTGAAATCTGAGTTAATTATTTTAAGGCTGCGTGCGCTCCCAACGCTGCTGTTTGTTTCTAACATGATGGCTGCAGGTTAAAGCTCTGAAACTTTAAACTGGATACATTTAAACATTAAAGCTTACAGTTCCATAGCCTGATAGAGGAGACGGGGATATGATATATTAGTTTGTCAGCAGATCAAAGGGAAATTATTTTATTGACTGAACAGGTATTCTTGGTGTGTGTTCTGTGTTCTAGCAGTTAAAAGGCTTGCGGATGTAAAACATATTTGCCCAGCAAATAAATTATATTGTGCTTCAAACATGCTGGAAATAAATGAATCGCTTCCAGATGATTTTACCTGAAACTTGAAACGTACCCTGAGGTTATGTGTTCATCATAAGCAGTGTTGGTCAAGTTACTTGGAAAAAAGTAATCAGTAACTAATTACTGATTACTTCCCCAAAAAAGTAATCCCGTTACTTTACTGATTACTTATTTTCAAAAGTAATTAATTACTTAGTTACTTAGTTACTTTTTAAAAACACGATTTACAACCTGAATAGGTGATAAAGCGATAGATCTGTCAGCCCAATTCTACTTTTTCTGCATAATCCATCATACAAAATGTAATCAAATGGAAAAGTCTCTTTTTAAAACTTGTTTTATTAGTTTTAAGCTTTTAACTTTATGCATCAAGCAAAAATTAAATTATATGCAACATTCTCTGACTTGAAGAAATTAGTTTAACATTTAAACCTATTTTCTGCACATTCCAGCACATGAAATAAAATATTTTTTGTGTTTACACTCAGTCTTTCAAATAGATGCAAGTAAAACGCAGCAGAAAATAAATAAAGTCAAAGACTAGCGGTCCTGTTGCTCTATTTTCACCTGTATAGCAGGTCAGTTGAAGAATCCGCGAGTTTCTCTGTGAATTTCCCATTACGTCGTTGCGCACTCAGAGCTTGTTTAGGGGGGGGGGTTTCGGTGTAAAAAGAAGTTTTCTTCCCACGCACAACGGACGCTAATGTTTTTGTCACTTTTTATGGAATCAAACTCAAAGTAAGGTCAGTACTTCCACACTTTAAACGCTGCACGCTCATACTCTCTCCCGCACTTGATATATTATCCATTGTTGATCTGCACACAGCTGTTGTCACGAACATCGCACTCTCTTACGTCACTGTCATGAGACATTCTCGCAAAAAAAAAATCACGGTTTTAGTAACGCAGTAACGCAGCGTTCCTACGGCAAAGTAACGGTAATCTAATTACCGTTTTTGCAATAGTAATCCCTTACTTTACTCGTTACTTGTAAAAGTAATCAGATTACAGTAACGCGTTAACGCGTTACTGCCCATCTCTGATCATAAGTTACCATGGTGATTTAGCCAGGTAAAAAGAAAGCCGCTTTCATGTCACGAAAAACTCTTACTTTAAGCTCGACACAGCTGGCTAAACCATTAATCTGGCTTTATAGCATACCTCTCTGGACTATGAAGCCGAACTAGGAGCTTACTGGTAGCCTGGCTCAGGTGTTCTCTCCTCAATACACACACAAAAAAGCAGTAATAATATAAATATGTACTTTTATATATGTTCTTTCTTTAGCATTCTTTAGGTTTAGGTTTTTCCTCCATAAGCATTAAAATATGATACAAAAAAAGAGAGCTTATTTGATTTTTACTTTGTGACCTTACATTACATGAACCTTGCACAAAATCTATGTTTGAATCATGTTTTTATATTTATTCTTTACTTTTTCTCAGGCTGTTAAAAACAAACAAACTGTCGTATGCATGTCTACACATGAATTAAATGCAATTTCAATTGTAATCCATCAGAATTTCATGTCTTAGTGGCAGAGCTGTGACACTGATACATCTGTTAACTTAAATGAGCTTAATTTCATTAATTACAGCAGCTAAAAAAATGTTGCTCTCAGCTCATACTTTGTGATCTAAGTTTTTAAAATCAGCCACTCTGCTGCAGGCGGGCGTATCCATCACCGGTTTTTGCATGTGCTCGTAGCTAGATCGGTAAACCTTGAGTTGACTCATCCAGCTGATAACCACCTTAGTCTGATTGATGTTGATGTCAGGATAAGTGAAGCCAGACAAGAAAAAAGACACCCTGGGTTTTTAAAACTTGTCTTGTGGTACAGGCCCTGTGTAATTATTACCACCTTTGCAAACCAAATCAAAAGGCCCACACTTGATTTTTCAATCACAAACTTGTAAACTTGTATCCAGTTGCCTTTCCCCTCTCAGGCTGGTTTTAGCATAAACTTATAAAATGTTTTAAAAAAAAATCGCTTTAGGTTCACCAGCATCACAAATGTTCCTCACTGCAATTTCCAAAATACCAAAACTTGCACCATCAACCTATTAGCAAACTGGGAGGAAGCGATGGTCCATGCCAATGGCTATATAAAAGGTCAGTCACAGTCAACACTGGATCTCCTCTCAGCAATCCTACTTTAAATGCAATTCCCGAACAGAGATACACAAGTTTCTCTGCGACTGGCGTTGCCAATCACAGCTGTCATTGCGACATTACACCGCACTGTTACAGCTTTACGTTAGTAATTAAAATCAGCAGAAAGATGACCCCTTAAACCCAAATCAGTGTGATAAGACCTACTTAAAATGGAAGAAAGCCTGTCTGAGAAAAATGTGTCTGCTTTAGTTTGAGCACCTGAGATGATATAATTTAGTGCTAATGACTTGAAGCTTGAACATGAAAAACATGAGCATCAGCAAGGATTTCAACTGAGAAAAAATACAGTCGATGAAAAATGATGAAACTTGATCCCAGATACTGATGAGACGCACAAGAGAACGGTTCACGCTCACTTTTGTCTGACAATAATCGCTACGAAGAATTCCAGTCTGGTTTCCACCAGCTTTACAACTACACCTTTAACAATTCTCCTCTTCTTTGATCCAAATTTACACTAAATTTCATAACATTCTTCTTAATAACCTCAGTTGGAATCACTGGTCTGATCCCAGCCACTTCCAGTTGCTCGGTGTTCCCCAAGGATCTGTCCTGGGGCCTCTCGTTTTTATCATCTGTAAATCGTGCCCAGAACTCTGCCATTAATCACTGGATTTGGTTAAATATCTTGTCAATTTCTAGACTTCGTTCTTCACCTTTAACCTCATCTCATCCAAAACCTCACACTTTTCTGAACTTCTACACATCAACACACCCACTGACACTCAGCTCTTCTTCTTTCCTCCCACCGATCAATCTCCGCTGGCTCCCTCTCCACTTTCAAATCCTGTCTCAAAACTCGTCTCTTTAAATTCACATACTGACTAAAATCATTTATACTGTGAACCTGAAAACACTTAACAACTCCTGCACATTGTCTCATTTACCATTAACCTCCTAAGACCCAAACTCTTCCACAGCATGCATTTTTAATTTCTCTTTGATATTTGGGCTGATTGGGGCCCGATGAATGTAAAAACAAAGAATTACCAGATTTTTTTTTTTTTTTTTACGTTATTTTTGTTTTTAAGAAAAATCAGAGCCACATATGAGGATATTCGTTTAAAATTTTGATAGAACAGTAGCAGTATAATGTCCTCGTAAGTGGATATCAGGCCCATGTAGAGCAGAATTGAGTATTTTAGTCTAAACAACCCAAAATGTGATGTCCACATATACGGACGCCAGGTCCTAGGAGGTTAATACATTTATTTAACTGGTTTCCTCCCAACTGACCATCATCAGGTAACTATTATATACTGTAATATATATTGTAATTTAAATTGTAAATTGTATCGTAACTGTTTTGTTTATTTTATTGAGATTTTTGAGAACCTCGAGAAGGTGGTGTTCCCAAAAACACCTAAAAATAAATAACATGTATTATTATTATTGTCATCTTAACATTGTTGACTGACATCAGCTTATCAGCAAATATTATAACATTATGATGAAGATTGCTTTTTGCCTGGCACAAAATACCATCAGGGGCAAACCCAAACTGTGTTGATCTAATTATTTTTAATAGTGACATTTCTATTACATTTTCACAAGCACTGTTGCCTGCTAGACAACAAACGAATCATCATTTATCTAAGTAAAAATGCCAAAATTCCCAAGGTTTAGCTTTCACAATGCGAGGAGTAAAATTATTCAATTATGCTAATGGCTGAATATGTTTGGCTTTGGTCAGATAACACCCTTTTGTTAGGAACATTGCTAGAGGCTGAAGTGCAGTTCTGCTATTTTCTAACTGTGGGAGTAGAAAAAGCATCAATTAATTGAGAAAATAATCAACAGATTAAATGATTACAAAGACAATAACAAGCTCAGCCTGTCTGCGTAAAACAAATACAAGTTTTTCTTATTTATTTTTATAAAATAATTGCTCATGCACCTTTTACAAGAATTAAAAGCTTTTGCAGCTTCATTGTGAAGATGCACACGTATTGCAGCTACTTTTAAACCAAACTCTACAACAAAGAGTGCTGCAGTATTGAGCGTTAACATCTAAATGGGTCAACCAAGCGCTCGGCGAACTGTAGCACCATTAGGACCAAGACAGTTTGTCTCAGAGCCGAGTGCACAATCTCATTATCTGCATTATAAATGGGTTTAATATACAACCGAAAAAGTAATATACAACTGAAAAAACACAGTACGAAACCAAGCTATGGCTTTAGGTAAGATAACTATGATTAAATAACACTGTTATAATCTGTTGGTTGGTATGGAAGTGCAATGTGAAATCAGGTTACAAAGCGCTCTACTTAAAACGCAAAAATCTATAATCTGTGAAAATGACACAGTGGAGGTTTACAGGATTATTTGAAAATGGTGTTTATGGGTTCAGTGTTGTGGCTGCAGACATACGGCATGTTTGTGTGTCTGCTACAGTGCAGTACTGCAGATATTATCACAATACTAGTGGCAAAAAAAGTGCAAAATTTTTATGAAAACTGTGCAAATATAAACACACATTATTTTATATGCTTAAGTGTGTTTTCTCAACTTAAAGTTGACCTATTGAGCTCTTATTTTCTATCATTAATATATAGTTACGGTCACTTTGGTAAGTGCATCCGCTCAACTGCTCATTAATGCAAATATCTAATCAACGCATTAAACATGTAGACACAGTCAAGGTGACCTGCTGAAGATCAAAGAAAAGTGATGATCTCCAGGCTTTACAGAGAATGATCTGAAAAAGGGAAAATATCCAGCAGCTGTCTGGGAGATCAGAGATCAAAGGAGAATGACCATACTGGTTCAAGCTGATAGGAAGGGAACAGTAACTCAGATAACCACTTGTTCCAACCGAGGTATGCAGAAGAGCATCTCTGAATGAACAACATGTAGAACCTTAAAGCAGATGGACTACAGCAGCAGAAGACCACACCGGCTAGGAACAGAAGTTGGTGTCACTGACATGAAACATGGATCCATCCTGTTTTGTATCAGCAGTTCATGCTACTGGTGGTGTAATGGTGTGTGGGTTACTTCCCTGGCACACTTTGGGCCCCTTAGAACCAAATGACCATAATTTAACCACCATGTCCTGCCCGACTGTTGTTGCTGATCATGTCAGTCCCTTTATGACGACAGTGTACCCATTTTCCGATTGCTGCCTTCAGCTATGTCACAAAGCTCAAAGAATCTCAAACTGGTTTTTTGATCATGACAACGAGTTCACTGTACGCAAATGACCTCGACAGTCAAGAGATCTCAATCCAATATTGCACCTTTGGGATGAAGTGGAACAGAAGATTCTAATTATGTATGTGCAGCTGACAAATCTACATCTATATGAACCAAAATCTCTGAGGAAAACTTTCAGCACGTTGTTGAATCTGTCCCTCGAAGCATTAAGGCAGTTCTGAATGTAAAAGGGGTCCAATTGAGTATCGGCAAGGGGTACGTAATGAAATGCCAAGCAAGCACAAGTAAATGGCCGTGTTTTATATAATGAACGCAGCATGTGCACAAGTAATCACTCTGAACCCAAAGTCCTTTAAATCGATGTAAATGCTGTGTTTCAAGCAGAGCCGATATGCCTAACATGCACGTCTAGCCTTCATGGCTATGGCTGTCTGCGAGGAGCAGCCAATCAGAGGAAAGCTGACTGAAATGAGAGGAAGTGAACAGCTTGTTTCAGACAAAGGATGCATTAAGGGGCTACACCAAGATCCTGTATAGGATAAATTGGGTTGTTTTGAACTATAAATCATGTCAAAGCTATTATCGTAGAGTCAGAGAAGAAAAATATGGAGCTGAGGATGACACAGCGCCTTTAAAATGCTGGAATACACAAAAGAGTTGTTTTCCAGAAGCAAAGATATTCAAATTGTTATCAGATAAAACCATTAAAAGAAGCAAATCTTCATATTTCATCTGAATCTTCGTTTTTTTGTTACATTTTTCCTTGAAAACCTGATTGAATAATCATTACAAAAGTACTATTGAATGAAATCGATCACATTTCTAGGTTTTAGTTAAAGCGGACTTGAGTCCAGGGCAACAAACACCCACTGAACCAGCACATTCCTCTCCAGCCCAAAAAAACAGAAAGAAAAAAAAAGGAAGTGCTCTATTGTTAATTTATCCCTACAAACAACACAAAACACAAAGCCAGGGAACATTTAATTGGGTGACCTACTGTTTGGGAAACAAAGCCAAATGTGTGTGGCTTCCAGTCTGCCTAATCAATCTCACGGCTGGTGGAAAAACAGCGTGATAAATAAGTTTGAGAAACTCTGGAGGTGAATCCACTCAGCGAAACATTGATTGACCTCAATGAGCGTCCCAAACTAAATTTCAAACATCGCTGAACAAAGTGACTGGGGTGTAAACGTGCGCGTGTCCGAGGTGGGGGTGGAGGAGCGGGGGAGTCCTCCCGTGCAACTTTCCTTAAAAAGCCACGTGAAGCATTCAGCAGACTGTAAAAGGAGCCGATCCTCTGATCCCCTATCAGACCTCAGAAGCTGTGACGGCACCTTGCATACTAATAGGACTGTTCTCCGTTCTTTATACTGAAGGGAATATCTGTGCCAGCAGCTGGGTCAGGGAAGACTGCAGTTTGAAACTGAGCTATTTTAGTCCGTTTTTTCATATACCGGGCGCTGACAAGGACCAGCCGTTTCTACAGCGAACGCCACGCTGCAACAACTCCATTTATAATAAAAATCGAGTTGAGAGTAGCTCAAAAGCTTCCTATACCATCTCGAATAAGAACGAATGGGTAGGACATTCTTCCTCAGCCACATGGAAACCTAATGTATATGCCATATGGAAAAAGTCTGCTGGAAATATGAATGGGATCACTTCCAAGAGACTAAACCTATGGAAAATGAACACGCAGGCAGCCGCTTTCCTAAATAACAGCCGTTATGCAATATTCTTTGTTGTCTAATTGCACCCAAATGCTTGCGTCTGTGTGGTTTTTTTCATACAGAGCATCAAAATGAAGAGCATCTGATATCAGCAAGCAGCTGAGTCACCAAGTCCTTCATAACTCCAGAGAGCTGTATGTGAAATCAGAGTGGAGCGGCATAAATCAACACATTTACAGCTATTATGCAAACTGCTTAAAAGCAAGTTTTAAGGCTCTTCTGAGCTTTTTCCCTTTATTGCCTCCCAAAGCATCTCGCCGAAGGAAGAATGGCGAGGGCGATGATGTGATAGGGAAACTGATCAAATGGCTTAAGTTTGCTTTTTCAATTAAGGGTTGCGAGACCTCGAGAAACTGAAATGATACGCAAAAAGAGCAGCGTAGTCAACAGCCCATGTGCAATTCATAAGGTTGGAATTAAAATGTGGTGACTAGACAGTCGGCTCATTTTTCAAAGACATTTCACAGAAGGACAGAAGTTCAATTCATCTTCTACATTTCTCTGGTAAAAATAAAGCTACAGCTTAGCTTAGCATAAACAGGGAAACATTAGAAAATGGCTACCTAGGATCTATCCAAAGATAAATCCATTTAGTAGACTGATACACTGTGGTCCTAAAGGGATGGACGTGGTCAGCAAAAACACTCAGTCGTTACTAAGAGGCCCAAAATGTGCTAAGAAAATATCCCAACTCCAAAACACCACCGCCATCAACCCGAACCGGTGGTTCAAGGCAGGATGGATCCAGTCTTTCATGCTAATGAATCCAAATTGAGACCCTACCATCCGAATATCACAGCTGGAATCAAAACTCATCAGACCAGTCAATATTTTCCCAGTTTTCTATTGTCTATTCTTGGAGAGCTCAATTTAAATTTTATTGTATTTATATAGCACCAAATCACAACAACAGCTGCCTCAAGGCGTTTTATATGTTAAGGTAAAGACACTACAATAATACAGAGAAAACCCCAGCAATCGCATGACTCTTTATGAGCAAGCGCTTTGGCGACAGCTGGGAAGAATAAACTCCCTTTTAACAGGAAGAAGCCTCCAGCAGAACCAGGTTAAGGGAGGGGCGGCTGTGTGCCACGACCAGCTGTTCATAGCTAACAGTGGGGGGCAGAGCGGTCTTCTGCTGCTATAGCCCATCTGCTTCAAGGTTCAGAGATGCTCTTCTGCCATAAACATAAACCACCTTACTCCCTCATGCTCAGTGTGAACTTCCTCTTGACTGTGGCTGCCATGTGATTGGCTAATTACATCTCTGCGTTAACAAGCAGCTCAACACGTTTATCCAAACATTTTGCCAGTGACTGTATGCTTGGCTATTAATCCATAAAACTACAACTTCAGCCAAAACCGATGCCGCATTGCTGCTCGATACGTACTCAATTTTCTCTAAGCACATGCAAAAAGGACTACGCTGCTTCCTTTCACAATAAAAGTCTTGACAAATACACTGCATAACTGCTGCAGATAAAAGGGTTTGTAGAAGTGTTTCAAAGAAATTTATATTTAAATATATATTTAATTTAACTAGTTATTACAGAGAAGATGAGCTTTTTTCTGTATAAAAAAAGGCACATTGTTTTCTGGTTTTGGTTAATATACGGATCTAATTAAGCAAATAAACTCCATTGTGGTAAAGAATTTCTATGAAGCTGATTTTGTGCTCCACGAACAAGAATGTTGGCTTTAAAAAAAACAAAACACAAAGTATGAAAAATTAATTACATCTGTGTAAGTATTCATCAAATTGTAAAAAAAAAACCAAAATAAATAAATAAAACATACTAAGAGAGAAAAATCTACTTAAAAAGATACGTGAAAAAAGCAAAAATATGAAGTATAGAGCGTGACAGCATTGATATAGATGAGAACACAGACATCTGGCAACAGCAGGAGACTAATTTTAACCCAACACCTGCAAGAAAACCAGTCTTTCTAATGTGTTGCAATCTGCTGTGATGACAGGAAGTACATAAAGTTTTGCACACGTGTAAAACAAATCAGGTAGTGACAGACCTTTTAGAAGCAAGTCGCAGCCAGAAAAACATGCAAACTTTGGCCCCAAAATATGTTTTTCCAAGCTTTTTCCTCTTGGATGTTATACTTTGTGTACCCTGTCTCCTCCTTATATAATGTCTCTGGCTAAGATTAGCTTGAAGCCTGAGGGCAGGTGGAAACAGCAGCATGCACCTTGAAATCTGTACAGCTTAAAAAGAAAAAAATAACATGTACGTAAAATCTATTTGGAATGGAATAAAGTGGCATTTACACACATTTTTGCTCTCTCATTGACCCCTCCAATTAATCTACACTACCCACCACATTAACCTTTGTAACGTGTGCTACACTGACCACACCTACAGCCAATGTAGAATCACCAATTACCCCAGTATTTTCAAACTAATTCTGACAGGCCAGCTGCTACTGAGGCTAAAAACAACAGAGCATGCAACACAATTTTTATCAATTATTAAAATGAAGATCCCAGATAAATTTTAGTGATACAGAGGACAAACTCTTTCTTTATAATAGGTTTACCCTGCAATATATATCACCTGGCCATCCACGTTCTCAAACTGCAGTGCCTTGGGGCCCGCCCCACAGTTTGAGAACCACTGAGATAAACAAAGGCACAGCGAGAATGTGCAAACTTCTCAAAGAAAAGCGGTCAGAAGATTCAGGAACAGTTCGATATTTTAGGACATTTCCAGCATCCATATTAAGACAGGCCAACAGGCTTCCTGTTAAATGGGAGTTTTTCCTCCCCACAGTCGCCAAGTGCTTGCTCATAAAGAATCATCTGACAGTTTGGGTTTTTATCTTTACTTTGCAATATAAACCACCTTCAGGTAACTTGAATCACATTTAAGAGACAAACATGGGAGTGGTAACTGTCCTAAGCCAGATAGCATCAATTATTTCACTCTAAACTGCATAGAGGTGAATGCCTCTCCTCAAAAAATAGAGAATTTTTTTTTTCCTCCAGATGAAATGTTGCTGACTGCAGCTTTAATATAAAAATTAGATTTTCCTTGGAATCAGCAGAAGCAGATCTGGCTTCAGCAGCTGTACACCCCCAAATTCCCCCCCCTGCTCCTGAGTGCACCGCAGACTGCCAGCAGATTAACACAGTGAAACTGAAACTTTCTTCTTTCTCCCCCCTTCACCGGACACACTTAGAGAAGCAACAGCACATTATATTGTTGTTTCAAAGCGGGGTGACGGGGGGGTGACGGAGGAGGGAGGGGTAATGGATTAAAGGCATGCGTAAAAAAGAAGAAGAAGGCGAGAGGATGGCAGGGGCTTCGCCGTGCATCCCATCTATTACTCCTCAAGTGTCTGTTTCTCACACCAGTCAAGGTTAACAAGCCGAGCTGCCTGGTGTCTGCGTGTGCTGCAAAAAAAAGAAAAAAAAAAAACAAGGGAGGGGGTGGGAGGTGGAGGAGGGTGAGGTGCTGCAACTACACACTGTGCCGTGTGATGATGCAGACAGGCTGAGAGAGAGCCTACAGTCCCCCCCTTAAATATTGCCAACCACATCACGCTACATTTGTACACCGAGGCTAAAATCACCACGAGGTGGAAATTGCAGTTTCCCCTGTTTTTTTTTTCTTCTCTCTGTTTTTTGAGGCTCACAATAAATTGAAGCGAGACGAGGTAAAAAACTCCGGTGCGCACTAATCCGACTGCGCCTACAGGATGAAGCCTAAACGCATAAAGAGTAGTTTTAATGGTGGATGCGGCTGGCAGAGCAGCGGAGACTCACTGTGGGAATAAAACAAACCGCGCTAACGTATCGCGAGGTAGCATAAGCGTCATCCATACCTTTCTCTCCATCACTGTGCGCTTTTTTTCTCTTCCCTTTTTTCTTTTCTTTTCTCTTTTTTTAAGGGCTACTCAACAACGGCAACTGTAGGATGTGTTTCTGTGGAGCTGTCCGGTCCGGCGCGGCGTGGAGCTGCTTTTCTCCCCTCAACTTCCTCACGGGCTTTCACACAGCAGCAAGCGTCTCCCCCCTCGATCACTCCCCCATTACTGGACAGCTAGGCGACTTATTAACGCTGGCCTGTGGGACGCCGAGCCGGGGATGGAGCCAGAGCCAGGATTGGTGAAGCCTTGTTCGGAAGGGAGCAGGAGCGCAGGCGCGGTCTCTGCTGGAGAGTCGATATAATGAAAAATTACCAGTGGCAGGGAGTGTCATCAAATTATCCTCATCTCTCGCTCTCTCTCTTTTTTAATTTTTTATTTTAAGGGAGGAAGGGAAGATTTTTATTTAACCCAAAGCGCACAGTGAAATGATTTCAGGTTATCCTGCTCCAAACACATGCTGTACATGTAAATGCAGTGCAGGAACAAAAGGGAGGGAGGCGGGAGGGGAGGAGGGGGGGGGGGGGGTAAACCCGGTGCACTACAGCAACAAAGGAGCAGCAGCACCACCAGCTCCCTAACCGAGAGAACTGTTCCACTTTCTAATGAGGAGCCGTCGATAAAGAGGCTGTTAAGTTGTGGCTAATTGCTGTTTTAATGGATAATTTACTAATGCTTCACGCGGCAGTTACAAGTTATCACTTCACACATTTTTTTAGTGCCAGAGTGAAGATTTATGAATGAAATGAGCCAGATTTATAACACATGTGGTGGATATACTGTGGCAGCTCATTGTCCGGCTCTTACCTCTGACTTTTGAACTTGATTCTTTATAATATTGGACTTTCTGTCTAATTATTACCAAACGTTTTGTTCTACTAGCTTCATTTGAGCTGTAAAATATTCATGAAAAATGACGCTGTAAAATTATTTAAACAAAACTAGAAATGCGTGCAAAAATCAGAATTGTGTCTGCAGATTGGGGACTGTCTGTGTAAATATGCACTCGTTTGCATAAAGTGGATAAAGCCAGCATAAATAATATAGTTTTATTTTTAGCAGCAGTTCTGCCTGAGTCCTGGTTATTATGGAGCAGGGTAAAGAAAATCATCTGTGACCTGAATCCACAGCCTCTCCCATAGCTACTGGTGTCAGTGGTTTTAACTATGTGGCCCAGCAGTCTGCTGGTGCCAGGTTTCTGGCACTGGTGATGGTCCTTTTAAGGCTAAGGATGCATGGAACCAGTTCTAGATTGAACACTGGCACTTATGTGGAAAAGGGGTATTTGCTGACATATTAGGAATATCTTTTTATCACTTCATGAATCACGAAATACAGACAACTGCCAGAAAAAGTCTATTTCTGCTGTGTTTCTATTCTGGAACTCAGGATGGGGACAAAAAAAAAAAAAAAGAAACCTTCAGGATTGAAAGGAATCACTTTGGTCAACAACTGTTGTTTTTAAAAGTGCTATATAAATGAATAACCTTGAAACTTGAAAAAATAATTGAATAGTTTGGTGTATGCAAGTGTTGCTGAAGTGAACAAGTGAAAAATGTAAACAGCAGCATCATGAAACCAGACTCCACTTGTTCAAATATCTAAATGTTGAATTTTGTCAGTGAATGAGTGCTAATTTGACTCAGAGTAGTAAAATTAACACATAAATTACCCGTTATCACCCATTGGCCAATTTCAAACCAGTTAGGTCCAGTTAATGAAACATGGATGTTTCTGGACTGTGGGAGGAAGCTGGACTGCACAGAGCCAGGCGGTGGATTCAAACCCAGGACAGTCTTGCTCTGACCACTTCATTAAAAATCTCTCATCAGTAAATATACCATTGTACATTAATATTACGCACTGGGGTTATTTATTTATTTTGACATCTGCAACTCAAAATTTCAGGTCATTTTCTCAAAACTTAATAACGCTAACTCGGGGTTGGTCTGAGACAAATTTAAAACACTGAGAAGATAACTTGAAACTGACAAAAAAGGGACAAAAACAACTTGTTGGATAAGCATAAATTTACAAAAAACTAGAGTATAAATTATAAACAACAGCAACAAATCTTCTCCCACTTGCTTACTAACATTAAAGGAACATTTTTTCATCTCGTGAGCTTCCTTCATTTCTAAATGTGTTAAAAGTCATGGTTTATGCACCAATTTGACAACATGTGTAGAAATAAACACCTAAATGTGTATTCTCCAAATGTCATCGATGCAAAAAATCTTAAAAAGCCCTTACAATAAAAAAGATATTATTGAATTTAAACAAATGTAGTTATGGAGAAAATGTGAGTTGTCATGTTATCCATCATGTTGTGTTTATTTATGCAGCTGCCACGTCTCCACTGTGGAAGAGATTTGACCTCAGTGGGACTTCCTGCTTAAAGGTGATAAAATAAAATGAGAACATCTGTACAGAAAGCTGGTTAGTATCCTGAAATTTAGCATGTACCTATAGAGAGGAGAGGCCTTAATCAATGAGAACCTTTAAGTTGGCAAACACAGAGTGTGCGAGTAGCTGTCCATCCTGTAGTGTCCACTCAGTGCTGGAGTCTGCCTGACTCAGCATCCTAACCTCACAGGCCGCAGGAGTGGGTGAAACAGTCCATTAGCTGGAGAACAGGATCTACGCTCTCATCCGGGCCGACACACATCCTGCTGCATCAGCTTGATCTCATAGTGCCTTCACGTTTTACCCAGGAAGAGTTTTCACAAAGTGCAGCGCCACATCTGGGTCATAGTTGTGTTTGGAGCAAAGCTTTCTTTATGCAATGCAGCCCACTGACTCTTACCCACCCGGCCTCCTGAAGCCTTGCAGAAAGAACAACAACACATCCCTGCCATACAGACTTAACCCTGAGTAAGCGATAGAGCACCTAATGTGGACATCTGAGATATTCTGGAGCCGATGTATTAAATTTCATATCAACATCTGCACCCATTAAATAGGGAAGAATTCGCTTTTTATTAAAACGCATACCAGGGAGGCAAAGAAAACACACAGGAGCTTTTCAAACAGGGAAAGTCTTCATGGACTTTAATGTCAAAATTCAAGGGCTCAATTCATCCTCCCTCATATAACAAGAGTGAGAGTTCCCCAGAGACCATTGCAGCTTTGAAATATTTCCAAACACATTTATTTTTTTATCAACAAGAAGCCAGAGAAATTATGATTATTGGTCTCAGATGAATGCAAATGAAACGAGTTTTGGACTTTTTGGCAGAAGATTTGTTTTTACTTTCAGTCTTGGACGTCAAAATAATCGATCGCGGGCTCTTCTTTAACCATCTTCGACCAGGTGCTTCCACCGGCAGACCTGGCAGGAGATTAATTGATGAGAAAACACAAAAAGAAGAATCACAAGCAGGCAGAGAAAGACACTAACAAACAGCAGCATGAAAGTAAGACAGTCAGTCTGTCTCCGAGTGTTGTTTAAGGACATTTTTGGAGTCGTATAGAAGCGTCTCTCTAACCACAGATTAATACTTACTTGCTGCTGTGCTGTTTGATATGAGCGATGGGAGGAGGAGCCCGCGCAGCTGTCTCTCGCTCTATCAGTGAAGTCAGGGTTGAGTTCGGGCAGGCCGACTTCCCCCTGGGTGAGAAAAACAAAACAAAAGATACACAGGCACATCCTCGACTTCACGATTACCGTATTTCTCATCTATGATAACGGCGCTCATATATTTAGTCGCGCTCTCACTTGTGAGCCGTGATGACCACGTTGCGTTTGGGCTCGTTATCGTAGCTCACGCTCTCCACGCCGTAGACCTCGGCCAGCTCGTGGATGACCTTCCGATGCTCTCGGTTCATCGGCGGGAAACAGTGGCTCCTCTTCGACTGCTTTCCCTGCAGAAATGGATGCTTCATAAGGCTACGGTCATGCTCGCTTTTCGCATGTTTAGTTGCATTTCAGCTACAAAGCCGCATTCGTGGTGATGTCGGGCACCTCTAAAAGGTCGCAGCTCAAGTCTGCAGTCACAAGATGACAGGGAAGAATCACAAATACAGATTTTTTTTATTTTACCAGACTTTCTTTGATTGTTGTTTTGGTTTATCTCTTCTTCAGGCCTTAAATAACACTGCTTTATTTTAAGTGTCACAAGACAGAAACGAGGCAAACAAAGAAAAGTCTAATCTGGTGCTTAATTTAGTTTTGGGGTTTATTTTTAGTGGTATGTCTGTGTATGTTAGTCCTTATATCGACCCCTCACCGTCATTATTACCAATAGCAGTAAAGAGCAGGTCTGTGACCACTTATAACTCACTTCTGTGTGATGTTTTTGTTGTGTTCCTGTACATATTTGTTCACTGTAAAGTCTGATGTGACCTGGGCTGGGAGCAGTTTTGCTTCAGTCTGGCCCGTTCACATCTTATAGTTTTGGTATTCTGATGTCCATTAACAGGCGCTATCCCTGTTAATTAAAGAAATATATCTCCTGCTAAGAACCTTGGTATTATTTGGTATTATTTCTGAGCAGCATTTGAATTTTTAAAATCTCACATTTCGAAGATTCTTTCTTTCATTCATTTAGGAAACACTGCAAAAAATCAAACATTTATTGTGAGACTAGAAAAAGTTACATTTCCTGGGAAAATGCCGTGTAGTGGAAATCATGTGTTGAAAACAGGTGAAGAAGCGGAACTGTCTGCTGAAGACGGCTTTATGTGAAGAGTGCCGAGAAAACAGAGAGAGCGAGTGTGAGTAGTTAAGCGTGTAAGGGGTGGCTGTAGTTAAGCGTGTAAGGGGTGGCTGTAGTTAAGCGTGTAAGGGGTGGCTGTAGTTCAGGTGGCAGAGCAGGTCAGCCACTAATCAGAAGGTCGGTGGTTTGATCCCAGGCTGCTTCCTGGCTGCATGCCAAATATCCTTGGGCAAGATACTAACCCCATGTTTGCCTACTGGTGGTGGTCAGAGGGCCCGGTGGCGCCAGTGTCCGGCAGCCTCGCCTCTGTCAGTGCGCCCCAGGGCAGCTGTGGCTACAATGTAGCTTACCATCACCAGTGTGTGAATGAATGGGTGAATGAGTTAATGTAGTGTAAAGCGCTTTGGGGTCCATAGGGACTGAGTAAAGCGCTATACAAATACAGGCCATGTACCATTTAAGCGGTAAAGAAACAGGAAAACAACAGGTTTCACAAAGGATTCTTTAAAGCATGATGGTGTTTGCTGATGGCTGAAGCTAAAACTCTTAGCCACCGCCTTCAGCACCTGGTCGTAATGCCACAGATAGCGGCTGTCTGTCAGAACCTTTGGGCAGCTGCAGAGAAGATGGAAACTTGTCCAGAGCCAAGTTGGACAGGAAGTGTGCCCAGGTGACCCTGCGCTGGAGGGTCCCCTCCCATCTTGTCCATGCTCCTTGCTATCAGAGCTCCACCACTGCTCACGTTCTCCACCTCCACACCTGCTTGGACTTTTTTCCATGGCTCTGTTGCATTGGACCTTTCTGAGCAGACCTGGCTCTTTGGGAACAAGCCCAGACCTTGTGTACCCATCACCACGGTGGCCACCAGTGCCTTTTGTCTCAAGTGCGTTTCCACCACCTCCACCGCTTTTCTCCACCCTCCATTTCCTGCCTGTTCTAACCTCAGTGCCAGCTGATGACCTGCTGAGACCTTACCACAGCAGTCAGCCTCTCAAATCATGTGATTTTATTAATTGCATATAAAGCCCTACACGACTAGCTACATAATGGACCCGCTGTGACCTTATAATAACAGTCTATAATAGCCTGGTCTGATCATGTGATCAGGGTCTTTTAAATGCTCCACACTTTTCTTTGAAATCCAGGGGTGACGGTGCTTTTGGAGCAGGCTCTCTCAGGCTCATCCGGTCGGCTCAATCTGTGTTTTAACGACTGTGGAAAATTCCCCCCAATATTTTCACCTATAGTGCATACCAAACACTGCTATGAAAGTATGCATTTATGAACAGAGAGATGCCTGCATGTTTCAGTGTACTACATGTACAAAACTGAGAATTAATAAGCAGGGAGTCTGTGTTTCAGGAGCAAAATGCACGTGCTTCAGGTATAAGAGTCCAGACACAGTGAAGGCAGCTGACTCACAGTCCCACAGACACACTAGTCTCAATAAACATGATGTTCACATGCACCACAGTCTCCTCGGGCTGGTTGTGTTTAGTTAAGGACATTTCCTGCACAGGCTGTATACAAGAAGGGGATTAACAGGCTCCATTTCATAACGATTGTGGTGAGCTCAGCGTACTTTGCTGTGGTCTGCTGATGACACGAGCAGACTGAATAAACTGATTGGGAAGGCTGGCTCTGTGATTGGCTGCAAGCTGTTGAAGCCGTGGTGGCGAGGATGTCGCTGAACAAACCGTCATCTATCATCGATAACCCCCACTACTCTCTGCACCGCTTACCGGACAGGCAGTGGAGCACCTTCGCTAACAGGGTAACACATCATTAACACATCTGTCCAGCTGCGAAACATCCTGCGCTTGGATTTTTCACGTTTTCTTGGCTTTTAAATGGCCCCAATTCAGTCACTCTAGCAGGTAAAGCTGCAACCACAAGGGGAGCATTTAATGAGATTGTATGTTACCAAATGTAAAACAACATTTAGTCGGTCCTCTTTTAAAATTAAAGGTCCACAAATTTGAAACACTTTGCCACCGGGAATAAAAACACATCTGATCATTGGAATGGGTCTTATTACTGTCATCATCATCCTTCAATGTTTCCATTTTACTGTACATGCCGTTTTCTGTTTTATTTCTGTTTTTTATATTTGTGTTGATCAGAGATGGGCAGTAACGCGTTACTTGTAACGCATTACTTAATCCGATTACTTTTTTCAAGTAACGAGTAAAGTAAGGGATTACTATTGCAAAAACGGTAATTAGATTACTGTTACTTTCCCGTAGGAACGCTGCGTTACTGCGTTACTAAAACCGTGATTTTTTTTTGCGAGAATGTCTCATGACAGTGACGTAAGCAAGTGCGACGTTCGTGACAACAGCTGTGTGCAGATCAACAATGGATAGTATATCAAGTGCGGGAGAGAGTATGAGCGTGCAGCGTTTAAAGCGTGGAAGTACTGACCTTACTTTGATTTTGATTCCATAAAAAGTGACAAAAACATTAGCATCTGTTGTGCGTGGGAAGAAAACTTATTTTTACAGCGAAAAAAAACCCCTAAACTTCCGAGCAAGCACCGAGTACGCTACCACGTAATGGGAAATTCACAGAGAAACTCTGTTCTTCCACTGACCGCTGCAACACACCTGCACCAGGGTAAACCTCCGCCTACCCAACTCCTGCTTTACAGGTGAAAATAGAGCAAAAGGACCGCTAGTCTTTGACTTTATTTATTTTCTGCTGTGTTTTACTTGCATCTATTTGAAAGAGTGAGTGTAAACACAAAAAAATATATATTTTATGTGCTGGAATGTGCAGAAAATAGGTTTAAATATTAAACAAATTTCTTCCAGTCAGAGAATGTTGCATATAATTAAATTTTTGCTTGATGCATAAAGTTAAAAGATTAAAACTAATAAAACAAGTTTTAAAAAGAGACTTTTCCATTTGATTACATTTTGTATGATGGATTGTAGAAAAAGTAGAATTGGGCTGAAAGATCTATCACTTTATCACCTATTTAGGTTGTAAATCGTGTTTTTAAAAAGTAACTAAGTAACTAAGTAATTAATTACTTTTGAAAATAAGTAATCAGTAAAGTAACGGGATTACTTTTTTGGGGAAGTAATCAGTAATTAGTTACTGATTACTTTTTTCAAGTAACTTGACCAACACTGGTGTTGATATAATGCATCTTAAAAACAATGCTAAATTTTAATGTCTGTTTTTGTATAAATAAATAAATAAATAAATAAATAAAACAAAATACAAATACTTGTTTTGCTTTTTTAAAAATCGCTTTTTCAAATATTATCTCATTGTTATTTTATTTTTTTAGCAAACACTCTACTTTTTATTTTATTTGCTGATTGATTTTAGGACACCAAACTTTTTATTTTGTTTTAATATAACTTTACTATAATAACTTTGCTCCAAACTACAAATGTGAGTACAAATCACGTTTTGTGAGCTGACCTCTGGCATGAAGTGATACAAATCTATCACTTTCATAAATACTTTCAGCCTTGTCCTCACTGTTTGGGATCCTTCAGCCTTTTCCTGGTTCAACGTGACCGTTGCACCTGCGCCCAAAAGTCACGTCCATAAAGAAATGTGTTTGTTTTGTTTTAAATTTGGTGGGGGGCTTAGATCCAAAACCTTTGGGATCAACTGGCCCGTGATCCAGTTCATGTCTGTCAACATCTGTGCCGCCCTATCTGATGTTTCTGTGGCTGAATGGGAGCAAATCCCTGCAGGCAGGTCCCAAAAAAATCATGTGAAAGGTTTAGGGAGAACAGTGGAGGCTGTTACAGCAGCAGATTAATGTCTATACATACGAGTTGAAGCGTCCATGTACTTTTGAGCTAGTAGTGCACGCGTGGCCTATTTTCTATAGACGGGGTCAGTAGGCACATTTGACCTGACTTTTCAGAGTAAAAGAGAACAACAGCTGGTACAAAACTGAATCGCTTACTTTGCCAGAGGGCTGTTGGAGGGGATTTTAGCAAAATTTAAGCAGAGAAGTAGATTTAATAACTCGTTTTTTAGGGAAGAAAGAGCCCAAAAAATGAAATCAGTGAAGTCAGCACAGCATGCCTTGAGAAAATAAGATAAAACATTTCACTAAGCTGACTCCCGGGCAGAAAAAGGTTTCATTCATGACCCGTCGTTCCAAAAAGAGGCTCAGCTAAGTAATAAACAAGTCCTTACATTTGGAAAAGAAATCAAAGCAGTAATGTCGGTCTCTCAGAGAGCCTCAGTGAATCACAGAGGACTGGAAGAAATAAATAAATACGTGGAGACATTTCCACCTGCCCGAGAAGTCTCCTACTCGCTTATTTGAGCTTGGAAACTGTGACAAAAGAGCTGAAAATACAACAACTGGGCCACAAAATATTGAAGCTAAATAAGCTGTAAAAGTAATAATCAATCATTTGTAATAAATAAAAGTTTTTTGTTTTGCTCCTTAACAAACCAGAGCCATTCATCCATCACTCGTGATAAAGCCGTTTAAACACCGGCTGCAGCTCTGGATGGAGCGCGCTCAGTGCTCAGCTTATTTAGCAAGTCACAAATACACAAACACTGTGATAGTACACATTACCTACTACTGCCTCCTAGGTTTTACACTTTTACTGATATTCACACACACTGCTGCCATCTTGGATTGTGAAGTCGGGGTTGGTGGGGGTTCTCCAACTTCCTGAGTTGGAAATCCGACTTGAGGAGCCATTCCATAAAAATCCAGACTTTCCGCTTCAAATGGCATGCAACAATACCGAGCTTGTGTGCTCAACAGAGCCACTTTAAACATAACACATTATTGTATTTTAATAGTTTTACTTTTTAAACCTTCATTTTCTTTTAATTTTTTAACACTAAGCCCCCTACTGTATTTTATGAAACTTTTTATATAGCATGTCACTGAATTTTATTGAGATTCTTCCTAATTTTGACCTTTTCTTGCATTTTATTTACATGTTTATTTTAAATCATCATCTATTATTTTTAGACTTATTGTACTTAATCCATTTATTTATTTATTTTATTATTATTATGTTTTTATGTTTAACCTTCATTAAAGGTTTACTTATTAAGTGCTCTATATGCATTATACAGTGTTTTACTCTATTTTATACATTTTACCTTATCAAATTAAAGCTTATATTTTTAAATTACATATTATCTTTTCCCTTTTCTTAAATTTATCTCCTCTCTTCTCTGTAGTTTGTACATTGAGGTATTTTGTTACATCATGCCATTTTATTTTATTCATGTACTCCACTTTACTTAAGCTAGAGGCTGTGTTTAATGTTTTGGCTGCTCTAACAGCTTTTTACCAAAGTTTGGGATAAATAAGGTATTTCTCACATTAAGCTTAAAGCCCAGCTGTTTTACTAATTATATCCCTTAGCAGTAAACAACAAAAATATAAAGAAATCGTGGCTAAACGGAGAAAATTACATTAATTAACTAGAAAGAACATGATATATTAAAAGAAAATAATTCTTCTCATTATTAATGATCATTAAAGTTTCAAAAATGTAAAAAATTACGGTTAAAGTTCAGTTTAAAACAAAATGTTTTATGGGGTAATTATGTACAAATGCTGCACTGACTTGAATGCAAATATACTGACTAATGCGAGTGACTCAGTAAAATGCTTCACCACTAAAAAAAACTTGGGACTACGGTAGTCTCCCAGATTCTCCACCAGATGGAGCATTACATCACATTAGAGCTCTTAAATAACACCTCACCCCTAAACAGGAAAAGGAGACTCAAATAGAGATCGTACCTTATTAGCAAGCTCTACAAGATTCTTGATCTCCTCTTCCACCTCTGTGACAAACTTCAGGTCTTTTCTGAAACGCAAGCAGAGCAGAGTTGCAGTTTCAGTGCAGCGGTCCCTCTGAGTTTGAAGATTAACCCAAACATGGCGTCACATATCCGTCACCATGGAGTAAAACAGATATCAGACCTGGCGTCCTCTTTGAGGCTGTCGCTGTACGCAGAGGTGGAGCGAACGTTGAAGGGGTCAGAAGACGAGTCGATCTGCAACGCCTCCGCCAAGCGCCTGTTCCTCTCCAAAGTGGCGCACTCTTGATCGCACTCGAGCCTGAGAAAGCATCACATTTCTAGGATGAGTGCTTTTCACACCTCAGCTGCAGTTCAAAGTAATCCTCTGAATGGATTAAAGAACAAAATCTGGCCCTCTCCAGGAAATTATTTACATAATTACTTTCAAACAAGAGCTGCATCTTGGCCATCACACATAAGGACTCGCCTGTTGTTCAAATAATCTTGAAATAATTAAGCTCGAACATCCTGTTCAGCAAATGTTTCACATCTTGAGTTTGACACCTCTGGTTCGAGCTTTAAATCAATAATTCCCTGCACCACTCTACCTCGTCTGTTTCAGCTCTTTCTTAGAGATCAGCGGGCCGATATCCATGGAGTCACCGAGCTGCATGTCCGAAAGCTTACTGGCCATTGCAATGGCAGCATACCTGCACAACAAAACCAAAAATATCGGATAATGTTGCTCGTTTCAAATTCTAATTTTATTCCTAGATGCTACATTAGTAGCTTTGCATGATTCACAGTCTAATATAATCTTTACTTATTATTAAAATGGGCCATGGTGGTGCCCTTCAGCTCATCCACTGTCTGAAACGAGCTCTTTAACACTCCTCTGACTTTAAGCCAGCTTTCTTCTGATTGGCTGCTCCTCAAAAACACTGAACTCCTTGAATCTGAGCTTTTACAGGAGCCTGAAGACTGAGGGTTTTTTTCACAGCTATAACAGAATATATATGTCGCCAAAAAGAGAAATGCCAAACGAGGTCTAGAATAAAACACACAAAAAAGGTGAACACACTGAGAGCAGAGCTGACCTCTGGTATGAATTGGCTGCTTCTGCACAGGCCACGGTTTCCTTTCTATGACCGCACTCACACTGTACCGCAACCTGCGAACGACACAAAGGATTAGATTTCTCCTCCCTGGAGAAGAAGTGTTTCTGTAAGAGCACAAATACGCAAATTAAAAAAGGTCAGGTCAGTTCACACGAAGAATTCGTGCAGCTGTGAATGGCCTCCCTCTGGAGTCTGAAGCCTGCCACTGATGTGTTATTATTTCTTCCAAGTTAACCATTTATGACAGTTACACAGCACCGCGCCACATGTCCTCAGCCTTCATGCAAAAACAGCGGGTTCACAGCTGGACTATTGAGCAGAAGTGACACTGAATTTATTCACTAAACATTTGCATGAGGGAAATAAGTTATTAGAGAGAGGAGGAACTTTTGATGGTGGGAAAATGTGCTGAAACCCCCAAGCCCTGATGTGAAAGAGAACATCTGTACAAACTCTGTAACCTGTTTTTGAGCCACTGGAAGTCCAGCTGTTCTCAGTGGCACTGCTCTGTACCTTGGCAGTGCAGGTGGTGCGTGGGCAGCTGCTGCCTTTATGACAGGGAGCAGCGCACGGGTGGCCGCAGTCTGGACGAGGCAGCGTGCAGGGCTGCTGGCAGCCGCCTTCTGGCAGGCACTCTCCCCGGTGACAGATGCGTTTGCAGCGGTGCGTCTCGCAGGGCAGCATTTTATTACACATCAGGCCACAAGAAATGTCTTGGAGATGACACGGGATGTTGCTGCGTTGCTGTGAGTCAGAGAAAAGGGTGTCGTTTCAGTTGCGAGAACAAAAACAGGAAACAAGTCGTGCCATCAGTGGGCTCAGGGAACATTACCTCGTGCTTTCCCATGCACCATTTCTGCGTGAGGTAAGTGCAGGGAGGACATTTCTCCTCACTGTGGCAGTTGTGAAACACTAAATCAGAGGCAAATGTCAGGAGCATATTAACAGTTATTCGATACAGCTGCTGTGTGAACCGAGGTTATCTAAACTAAAACTATCTAAAACATACGAATGAGTCTTTGATGGCCATGTTTACTGAGACTGAGTCACTGAAACTAAAGAAAACTGAACTAAAACTGAACATTTTCAAATCTAACTGGGAAGTACACAAACTACAATAACCCTGGTGTAAGGAGCTACAGCTAAATCCCACCTGGGTGGTCACACTCGTGTCTTCTCGTGCACACGTTTTTGCACTCGGGTGGTTTCGTTCCACAGGGGATGGGTGGATACAGCACAGTGGACCCGCAGTGACACGTCAGCTCATCAAAACCTAAAAACCCAGTGGGACTCGTGACACACTTGTGGCATCTTAACGCCAAGCAAAATACAGCTAAAGCTTCAAATTAGTGAGACAGAATAAATGTGTGGTACTTCAGAGACTTGGCTCATGAACTCGATACTCACTGGACTGCCAGCAGGGTTCACAGTTTCCACGGTGACAAGGCTCCTGGCAGCGGTGGAGGCCACAGTTGAGCTTGTAGCCGCAGATCATGGAGCACTTGTGCTCCACGCTCTGAAAACACACGGACAAAAACATTAACATCACCTCACGCGCTTCAAAAAACACTCTTATCAGAAGGCTGCTGCAAGCTGAAATTTAAACCTCCGCATGATGCAAAGTAATTGAGAGCTACAAAGCAAGTCAGCTTTCAAATTCAGTCATATCCCAACCCAGTAATATATCCTCACTATTCTTTCCTTCTTACTAATGTCCACCCATTTCCTTTATTACTGTTTGTTCTGGCTGTTTCTCCTCACTGCTCGTCTGTCAGCTGGATGTTGTTGGACAATTACACTGCAAGTCATTCCTGTAGTGCTTGCCGTGACTGTATGAAGGCAGCGAGTGTGTCGAGATGTTTTTAGACGTGTCCTGCCGGCTTTCCCTTTGCCAGACCCTCAATCTAATTAAGAATTGTTAACTAAAAAGCTAAATTATGCATAAATCAAATACAGACTGGCTGCTATCAGCTGACGATTGCAGTCAGTGTGAAATTAATATGCATTTAATGACTCCCTAGGGCATGAGTGTCAAACATTAGGACCCGGGAGTCAGAATCTGCCTGCCTAAGATTAAAACATGGCCCGCTTGGCACCATTTGCAGTTTTGAAATTGGGCTTCTTTTTCTGATATTAAAAATATCTCAGGGATTAAATTTGTCGTTAAAGTTCTTTACACTGACAAAAAGGAGGTTTCATTGGTCCAGCCCACTTCAGATATAAGTGGGGCCACACCGCTGTTCACATGTGGTAAAAAAACAAAACAAAAAAACATTACAATTACTAATAATGTTGATTGGCTAATTTATACTTAATTAAGGCAACACAGCAATAACAATATAGAAGATAAGAGAAGACATACTCTTTATCCCAAAGTTGGGTTGGGCTGGTTGTTATAGCAGGTAAAACCATTAAGTTGAACAGACCAAACATTACAAATAGGTTGGTTAGGTAAGTACTCACTTTAAAGCAAAATATGCTCCATGCAGGTCTCTTTGGGTCTACAGCTATTTAAAAATAACTCTTCTGGTGGTATGGTTTGCCCACCGCTGAGATAAACCTTGTTTCTACAGATGGCACAAAGTCAGACTAACATATCCGTAACATCCCTGCTGCACCTGTCACATAATCCTGCTGGTTTACAATGATTCAGTGTCACATACACACCTCTGTTAGTGATGTAAGGAGAGCTGAATGGGTGCGGCACTGACTTAGGACGAGATTCACTGACCATCTCACTTAAACCAGCCATGTGTGTCACATGGTTGCATTTCATTGAGATAACAGCTATTATGTTTAACACACACTTTCTTCTGGACAATAACAATGGTTAGTTGGTTCGGGTGAGACAAAAATGTTGGGGTCAGAACCAGTCAGGGAAAGAGAAAAAAAAATGTATGTGTGTGTGAGAACAGAGAGCATAAAGTCAAAAACACTGACCCAAATTCAATGAACACTCACCACACAACAAAGCTCCCCACACTTGTGTCGGCCACAGGAGCGCTTCTTGTTGCAGCGCTTCTCGCAAGTGAAGACGAGCTCCTCTGGAGAGACAAAAGTCAGGATTTAAACACAGGACGGCAGCTCAGGGTGGGCTATACTCATATTTATTAAAACCTCACCTTCTTTTTGGATTTTCTCACATGGGACCTCCTGGAAAATAAAGGAGAAATCTTTCAAATCTTCAGTGTCTTCAAAACAAAAAAAAAAAATATGGGACTGAGAAAAAACACAGCTGCTGATATTTCTGCAAACCTTAGTCTTGGAGCCACATCTGCACCTGATAGTTGAGGTCAGAGAGCAGGGCCCACAGCTGCCCTCGTGGCACAGCTTCTCGCACAGATGGATGATGTCTGAAATAACACAAGTTCATTATCTCACGTCAGGCTGCAAGAACAAAACAGGCCTAACATGATGTACATCCTGTTTGCACAACCACAACAGGCCACAGAGAAGAAAGCAGTTGCTTTCTTTTAAAAACAAAAGCCAGTTGAAGATTGAGAATAAAAAGAAAAAAACAAGATGTTTTACAGGGGAAAGATCAAGGAATTCATTCAGCTTTAGTGACATGATGTTTGCCGTTTTCTCATTGAACTTCCTCCGGCTTTCTTCTGGATTTTAAAAGCTTCATCGCCATTTTATCAATATTACTTTAAAACAGATGACAGAAAAGAACCTTTGTTTTCTCCTGCCACAGCACATATTGTTGAAAAGCTTCACCTGTCACACATTTTCAGATCCTGTTTTTGCAATCTTTATGAGGCTCAAATAATTTCCTAATTCTAACTGATGCTATGAGTCTTTCGACATGACAGAACAGCACTTCTTCTCACCACTTGAGCCGCAGGCCAGGGGTTTGTTGCAGGTCTTCCCACAGGAGGGGATGGGATCGGAGCAGCTCCGTCGCTCAGAGTAGCCCAGCTCCAGGAGTTTTGTCAGCGGCGTCTGACCGCAGGGACACGTATTCACCAGGCTTGGTGAGCGCGGGCACGGCTTGCACGGGCCGCGATGGCACACCTGCTGACACCGGTGGGCTTCACAGTTTAGCATCCTGAAAAGAGCAGTTAAATACACGCGGCTGTGATAGGAGCAAAATAAAAGCTTTAGATGGGCAGAATTAGCGCTGAAGAGTTGGACTTACTTCCCACATATTTTTCCACAGGAGAAATGTCCCGAACCATCAAATCCTGCTTTATCTGTGCCACACGGGACTTCCCGTGCGGTCACGCCACAAAAGCAAACTGCCCATAAAAACAGCAAAAGAGTTCATTACATTTAAAATGTTCCATAAGCTAAATTCAGCTATTCATCTGCACCAAAGTGAGACTCACCCTGCTGAACTTGCAGCTGGCATGGCTGACAGGTCCCGCTGTGGCACACCTGCACACAGGTGTGTTCAGCACAGTTGAGTACAGCACCACACACTTTGTCACATTGGAGCACAGTGGCCTGACCGCAGCGCACTGGTTGACTTGAGAGACATAATTTAATTAGAATTAAGAAATATTTAAAGTAAAATCCAAAAGGATAAAAAGTCAGATTCACATGTGATCAGAAGTCGAGTACCTCGTCTTCCCGCAGATGCAGGATTTCGTTGCAAAGGCAGGACACTGAGGACAAGGTCCAGGGTGGCATAAGCTGAGGAGACAAAGAACATATTAACGTACGGGTTTGAAGCATAAACGTGAACAGCAGGTGTGCGAGGTATCTAACCAAACCTGGTAAGACAGGATTCTTACCAGCCTTGTAATACATTAATAAGTCCAAGTAATGAATCATATTAAAAATATGGCTCAGTCCCCATTAATTTAGATATATATATATAAAATAAATGTCCACAAGCATTAACAACATGGCTGCAAAGTGAGAGTTACTAGTTTATGAAGCCACTGAAGTCATCTATAAAATCTGTCTGCAATTGAATTCCATTTTATTTTACATCTGCTACCAAGGACCCCAACCCCAGATGCAGATAAAATACATTTATTGGCAATGAAATAACAAGCTCAGTCAGAAACTACAGTCTGTCAAAGGCTTCACGAGTCTGTGGGGCGAGTAAGAGTAGTTTTAGAGATATGACCACAAAGGGAGTGTTTGGGGTGAACTTTAAATAAAATATCTCCCATACATGCAATCTGTCTCTTAAAATATAACAGCTTATGTTCCCACAGCGTACCATCAAGTAGACCTAAAAATTGCATCAAATAAAAACAGTTTCACAGCAAACCTCACAAAGAAATACATTCTTAAAAGTTATCGATGAACTTCTGAAGCCCTACAGTCTTGTAATAACGTAATTTGAAGCTAGAAGCAGCTTTCTTGTGTTTTTAAGGCTCACATATTGCAGGGGTGGTTGCAGTCCACTCCACTTCTCTTCTTCCCACACATGTCACCGCAGCTGTGGGGAATCTCAGTACGCTGCCACTCAGGGTTTGTCACTTTACCTGCCAATGAAACAAACGGAACAACTCTTCCCATCACTCTCTGTGGCAAACTTAACGTAACGAAGCTTTGGGAAGGAGTCAGTGGGATATGATAACAATTTCATTAAATCGTCTAACCTGAGAGCAAGTTCATCGCCATTTCTCAGCAGTGATGTATATCTATGCTTGAATTAAACAAATACTCACCACAGAAGCAGGTGTAGGAGGTCGGGTGTTTCATTGAAACATTCTGGCAGGCTGGACAGCGCCAACCTTCAGCTGAATCTGTTACAAAAAAGCTGAACTTTAACATACATGCATCCATTATTCCTTTCTGCATAACGCTGAATGAAAGGGTCACCCTCTGGGAAGGATGTGCTTTCCCAGTACAGTCATCTGTGGCACTAAAGTAAAAATCACTTAGCCTTAAATGTAGCTTAAAACATTTTTTCCATATTTTTTTCCTATGATGAAGGACAGAAGGTGACGTGTTGTATTGTATAGCGCAGATTCATAATGGGAACAATAACAGAAATCCACTTGGCCTCTCCGTTTTCAATGTAACACAATGCACTGCAGAAGCAGCAGGAATTTCACTGCACGAGTTACCGTCACAGTGACTATCCCTGAACACCGAGTACCAGCCACTGTTAGGAGCTCGTTATGCTGAGTACACAGACTACACTAAAATGCTCACACACAGAGTAAACACTGTGTTCACACGCCGCACCGTCTGCCTGTGAGGCTGGCGATCGAGCCCATTTCTTGATGCAGTTGAGGTGGAAGACGTGGAAGCAGCTCTGACAGCTCCACACCGGCGCCATGACCCGGATCACGTCACAGCACACCATGCACTCGTATTTCTCCTCCGACAGCTGTTCAATCAGACACCCTGCGGAGGAAGAGATCAGAGGTTCAGAAGATGGCAACAAATACTTCGTTTCCACCCACAGAGCTTTACCCAAAACTTTCTGCTCGTATGTCCTTTAGTTCACTGACAGACTCATCAATAATTCAGGTTGCTTCCAACCAAACATCCTAAGATTTTTACACTAAGTAAGCACTATAAAACATGGGCTTGGGCTTTTTTTGAGCTTGATTTGCATTTTTAATTATTTTCTGGCCTTTTTACAGACAAAATAATCAATAAAACATAACATTAAACATTGGTTTCAGGCCCAATATTAAAACTAACTGAATTAGAGCTACTAAAAAGGAACAAAAAAATCCTCCAAAAACAACCAAAAAGGAACGTTTTCTGCAAATATAGTGAATATGAAACACTTAACAGCAAAATACGGGGAAATTTGAACTAACTTATGTTAGTTTGTTAGGAAACCAGGTTTCCTAAAAAAATAATAAATCAATAAATTCTGATTAAACATTTTGTGTCTGACAAAACTGTAACAATATAAAAATGTAAAACATTGATAGAAATGTAAAATAAGTTGGAGAATTTGATCGCCAGACAACATTTTACAGAAGTAAGAGTCAAACCTGTCTGTGTCTCTTTGCTCTTTGGCATCTTGTTCCAGCTCCTCTGACCAGGTTTGTAGTTTTGATAGTTTGCTCTTCTCCCACCTCTGGCCTGAAGGGGAGCATTCCCTCCTGAGCCTCTTCCACCTTTGCCTGTAGAATCCTGAGATGCTCGCCCCTGATCAGAGTCATCTTGGCCACTGGCTCCCTTCTCTGAGCCTGGCTCCTCTTGTGATGGTTGTTTGGGTGGTTTGATTGGTCCTTGCCGTCGCTTTGGGTCAGTGTGTTTCCTCTGATTATTGTCATGTTGGGACTCTGAGTCTTCTCTCTTCCTCTGATCCTCCACTGTGGTGTTGTTCTCCTTCCAACTGCCATTATGTTCTCCCTTTCGCTGCTCCTGACTAAACTTCCTTGGTTTTTTAGCCTGGGCATCCTGGTCCTCATTAGTTTGTTCCGTATCCCTGTTTGCACTTCCTCGCCGCCAGTTGGGTCCATCAGCACCACCCATGGGATGTGCAAAAGCATGGACGCCACTCATGTATCTGTTGCTGCCACCGTATGGATCACCTCCAGGTCTTTGTCGCCATGGCACAGAACCTCCTCTGTTCCCTTCTCTCCATCCTCTTCCTCTGCCTCGCCTTCTGCCTTCATCTCCTCCTTGATAAGGAGGACGATGATGATCTTCATAATTTGATCTATGGCTAAAAGGGGGATTAGTGCCCTGATTAAAGGGTCCATACTGATGACAGGTCTCATTACTGTTGTTACTGAGGTGTCTGTCATTGCTGTGTCTGGGTCGGCCTCTTCTGGGTTTGTGCTGATGTGACGTTTGATGTTGCGTCCGATCTGGATTGAGGTCAGGTGGGTCTGCAACAAGAAAACAGAACCAAGTTATGAGCAACATCAAATATATTTAGAGCAAAAACACTTAAAACTTTAAACTAGGCAGGACAACATCATTTATTGTCATTTTGCAAGAATTTCGGGGATCATTGTGATCTATTTACTTATGAGATGACATTTTAAATTGCATAGGACAAATAAAGAGTGCAATAACATTTTGCCATGAACAAATAATGTTATAGACAGATTTTTTTTCCTGCATATGGAAAAATGTTTGCACCCGCAGGTGTAAAATTATCATGACCACTTTTTGTGGTTTGCAATACTGTTTTGTTTACGAAACCCTAAAATACATTTCGGTATGTCAAATGGCCAAAAACAAGAGTTCTGTTGAGTAGAGTAAACCCAGACTCTATGCCTTAACTATATGGGGACGATCTGTTCTTATGTGCAATTTAAAACCTTAAGGTCAGTATATGTACAAGTAATGAAACTATGGAGTCTGAAATTAGCATGACAGCTCTCGATTTTATGGATAGCAACGCGTACCATCATCTGGCGTGCTGTTGCCTTTCAAAGTTCCCCGGCTGTCACGTGTCGTTACCTCATTCACGAACTGCACGATCACTCGGAGATGCTAAGCTAACATTAGCAACCCAGAGCAAGTGAACAGAAAACTGCGTAAGCTAAAAGTTTATGTTTAGGCTGCTTAAGGTTGTCCAGCTAACACAACTAGCAAGAGAGCGTGTAACTGTTAGCGAAGCTGCTAAAGTCAGTACTTCAGAGTGATTTAAGAGTCGGTTTAGGCTGCTTCAGGTTCCTGTGAGTCACTGTTATTAAAACTGCACATTAGTTACCTGAGAAGCCCTCGGCCATTCAGTCTGAGCACTGCTTGTTGCTTGTTCCGCAGCACGTAAAGGGCAGCTTTAAGAGAAATGACACGCGTGTCCACGCCCTCCGCGACCGTATCCACCCTGTTTCCTGTCTTCTGGTTCTTAAAAATGATCCGAAACCCCTTAAAAGCGACAGTAATCTTCCCTTGCCTGCCTCGCACCTTATTATTATGAGCTAGCTAGTTAGCTAACGTTTACCGCAGATGTCACAAACGGAACTTCCGGTCAGCGCTTAAAAAAATAAAACCAAAATAAAACGTTTTCAGTAAACTTTCAGTTTAAGTTGATATTACTACTGCATGGAGCACACACCAAGAAATAAACGGAGGGATTACTCCAAAGTAAAAAACAAGACAGTCGTGATAAAAATACATAAGAAATGAAGTCTTTCATTTCTAAGGCTTTACACATTATGACATAATATAAAAATAACACTTTTTAGTATAACCTCAGATGAACAGCAAGACATGACATACTACACACAATACATCGTGTCACAGTTACACAAAAAGCCAAAATGAAGAAACAGTGGGGCAAAGGCTAAGTACACCCACCTTTGTGGCTGCAAATGGAAGTTATTGTATATAAATGTTTGAGTCAATATATGGATTATTCCCATTATGCACATATGAACACTATGTGTTCATATGCACATATGAACACTATGTGTTCTTTCCTTTTGATCTCTGACTATAAAAATTTGCTTTCATTTTAAATTATATATGTATATATATGTCAACTCAAAATCATGCCCACAAGGTGGCGCTTCGTGTTTGGGTTTGTATACCAGAGACTAAGGAGGGCTTTCCCGATTGAAACTTTGGGGAAAAAACAATATCAATGTAATCTGTACTTCTGCTTATGCTTTAATATGCCCTGTGCTGCATACAGAGGTACTTTCATGGAGTAGATTTATGCAGTTTTAAAAAGGAAGTGAAAGTCAATATTAGTAACTAAAAACTAGATGGAGTTAATAGACTATACTTTGCCCTTTTCATTATGACCTGAAAAGTGATAGAGGACTAATTTGCAGATGTGTTTTGTAACCAGTGCAGTCCTCTGGACCAGAACCCCCCGATCATGGCCCCATGGACCTGTACCTAGTGGGATCAGTGTCATTGCCTCAAACATTATGCAGATAAAAATAATAGCAAAATGTCTACCAGGCTCTATTACATTAATCCTGCCTTTATATTCAAACAGATGACCTTCAAACTGACACACATTTCCCTGAAAAAACAATTGTAACACTAGTCATTTTCCCCAGGTGACAGTTAACAAGCTAAACTCCAAGAAAAACCGAGAACAAGGACCACAGAGCAATACTAGCATTAGGGAAATAATGCAATGACATATTTGCTGGTACTAAATCGTAAGTGAACTTAAAAAGCTGCTACTGAGAAAATCCTAAAATTAAACTGGAAAATACTGTACTGGAAACCCAAAGGTCATCAAGTTAACTGGCGATTTTTCCACCTTTGATGGCAGCTAAGTCAACCTACAGTGCTTAGATGGGTTTCTAGTCTTCAAAATATTACCCAAGAATAAAAACATCCCATAAAATAAAAATTACTCGTGTGTTCTTTTCCCTTTCAGGCCTACAGCTACACCGACGGACCATTCTGCAGTTACTAAGTCCAGATCACGCATGCGTACAGCAGCCCCCAGTCCTAGTCAACCAGGCGAGGTGGGCGGGAGAGATATTTGTAAAACATTCAGTTTATGAACATAAAAACGGATATTGTGGAATGTAATTTCAAAATAAATGTATAAAAATCATGTGACACGAACACATTTTCCCCTTATAAATGCTTACTAGCCGCTATGATACGTTTTATATTAGTACACTGAAAATTCACGATAGAAAAATCAAGCTATCGTCAGCTCTACTGACAACAATCTGAACAAAAATGGATGATAAATGTTATTTTTGTGCATAACTTTCTCTTAAACACATATTTAGACGTTTTAAGCTTACCGCCTTTTATATATAGTCTTTTCCATTCATTAAAAATGCATTTACGTAATGTAAAAGCGTTAGCTGGTGTTTTATATTGAAATTACTGCCAGGAAGTCGCGCTTTGTCTCAGCGCAAGCTTGACATCGCTTCTGAGCAGCTCCGAGCGCAGGAGAGAGTGGCAGTGAATGTGTCTGCGGCAGCGTTTAGCTTTTAAAAAACCTTAAACTACGACAGAAGAAACGGGACCAAAGTACCAGACGAACTCGGCAGACCGTGGACTATGATAAAATTTAAACCGAGCCTGGTAACGTCGCGCGGTTTTGACGACAAGCGGCTTTTTGCACATCTGTAGAGCATAATGAGGGCATCCGCTATTCTTTACGCCGCTTTTCCCTCCGTGGTTTAGTTAGACGCAGAGTGACACTATTTATAAATGTGTCGCTTTTAGACATCTTCTCGCGGAAAATACACATCGAGAGGGGGACCCAGCCTGTAGATATTTGGTAAATTCCCTCCTGCCGTGGGCCCTTGGGGAACAGTGAAGTCATTTGAGAAGTCACAGGAGAAGAAGACACGTCTTAATCATCTCGATAGTTTAACGCAGTTTTGCAGGGGGAAAATCGGCTTAGCCTTTCCATCGGCCGTACAGTCCCCCCATCGTGCTTTCTATCTATTTTTAAATCTTACATGGTTTTGTCTTTCTGAGCATTCATCGCCAACCCTCCTGTGGGCATTTACCCCCTCACAGTTAAAGGATGCCGGATCAAATATCGGTGTCCGAGTTTCTCTCGGAGACAACAGAGGATTACAATTCCCCGACAACATCCAGCTTCACCACCCGAATGCAGAGCTGCAGGAATACAGTGAATGTGCTGGAGGAGGTAAGGCCACGGTGTGAGCCTGTTGAGGATGGATGGATAATTACAGCCACACAGACTGTAATATTATTGTTGTTGTTATTTAATAAAGAATGATACTAATGAGGCGAAATGCACCATCTCTGAACGGGGATGCATTTTTTATAGAGCCAAGGCTGCATGCAATCCACCTTAAATTCCGCTGGTAATGTTTGAAAGCTTTTAAAATCCCCTCAGACCTCCAGATGCATTAATATGCGCAGAGGAAAGGGGAAAATAATTGCACCTGTTGCCCCTAAAGTGCACCTATTTCAGCCTAAGACCTGATGCAAAATAGTGTGTTATCTCGCCTGATATGAAGAGTAAGAATAGACGGGGTGGATGGCTTTGCTGGAATAGAAAGATGTGCATTCAGGCCTGCAGCTCACTGTGTTCACTATTACATAACTCAAGGCTTTAGAGCATGCTGCCAGGCTGTAGCAGAGAAAACCCTTTTCCTAGTATTCAGATCTGGATTCTGTGTTATTCCTCATTCATTGCTGTCACACAGGCCCAGCACACTGATTTGTATCTCCAAAAAAAAAAAAAAAAGCAGAAAACGTTTGCAGGGGAAACACACCCAAAGTCACACGCTGTGATGCTGTGTCACCTCTGATCATGCAGGAAGAGGTGTAATCAGGTCAGGCAGGTGAGCTGTGAAGTGTTTGCCTCCCTTCTTCCTGCCATGATTAAATGGAGCATCAAACCAGGGGAGCGAACACCTTCACCGCCGTCCATTAATGCTAAAATGTGACCTCATTTCCCGCTTTGAAGCACATTTAGCTGCAGACGTGAATGACTCCAGGCTTGCAGGAGCGTTCAGTGTGATACCAGCTTTCCATTTAGGATGAAAATGAGCCGGCTGGTGAGTGTGGAGGAGAAAGCACAGGCCCAGTCCCCTTGCTCCAATATACAAAATCACATATAAAAGCACACAATCTGTGCCATCTATCATGTCTTCTTCTACAGCTTTATCATATCGTAACAATAGGAAATCTACCAAAACAGAGCCGGGCTCGTGTTTATTCTCAACCTGGAGCCGTCTCTCAGTCTGCTGACTGTAACAAGAAAGAGGCTCGCATCATGAATCACCTCTCTGGCTCTGTGCCTCTGAACTGAGAGACTGCAGCAGCACAAACGAAAAACATCTGTTAGAGAGGGCCGCCATGTGCGCTGGGCTTCAGTAGCCGCTCTGGAATTTTTTTTTTTTCTTTTGCATCGAGATCACATGACAGAGGAAGAACCGTTAAACTGGCACCAAAGAGCGAGCGACATGCTTTTCAGTGTTTTAAACAATGGCGAGATGCGCCTGAAACATTCCTGGCAGAGAAAACGAGCCTGGCGGGTCACTCAGATTGGGATACACCCATCAGGCTGTGGCAGACACAGGGAGCAGACAGCCAGCTTAAAGCCCTGAATACTTCTAGATTCATGTCTGTTTTATTGAATTAGCAACCCTGTTTGATCCCTGCAGAGTCTTGCAGGGACTCACTTGCATCATGCACAGAAAACCGCCTTCAGCTTCACTGTGCCTGAAGAGGAGTTTGTTTAAAATGCTCTGGAGCTTTTGTCCTGAATTCAAAGCATTCAGCCCTCTTTTTCTCCAAGTCATTTCCTTGGTATGTTGACATGGTGAATTATGCAAAGGTACGGCGTGAATATTTAATACTGTAACCTGAGGGGGTGAGTTGACCCCGCAGGAGAGTTGTCACTCTCTGTGTGCTTCCATTGAGTCATCTGGAGGTGCAAAGAAGAAGGGGGGGTTGCCGCAGCATCATATCGTCTTAATTCAACACCACATGTCAATAATTGATCAGCGCGTAGTGACACACAAGTATTCATGACTCATGGACCTCCACCCCAGAAATTTTCTCTCCCTGTGGCCGCAGCAGATCACTCGTAGATGTTTACTGTTTACATTTGGATCAGTGCAGAAATGTGGAAAACAATGGGAAGTCAGATGTTGAGATAAAGTTTTAAAAATAACCTTCCTGGCTCACTGTCTCAGCTGCTTGAGACACAGAGGATGGGGGGGCATTGTGTGCATTCGGTGTGTGGGTGGCAGACCGGAAACAGGCTGATGTGTCTGGCTTTTATTTTGCAGTCATTGTTGGTGCAAAGCAGTTATTGCTGTGTTGTTTTTGTTGTTTGAGCAGTGTTTCCCAGAAAGCATTTGGCAGTCGAACAGTGTGGGGATGAGATTTTTTTTTTCTTTCTTCTTTTTGGCTGTTTAAGTTTGATCACTTATTTCAATTTCTTATCAGCTGCAACTGCCTATTAACTTGAAATATTGTCGGGGCAAATCATTTGGCTAGAAAAACATCAGGAAATTGTGAAAAATGGCCACTGTGATGTTTTCCAGTATCCTGTTTTGTCTGACCAGCAGTGAGAAACCCCCCAAAATATTGAGATTCCTTTTTTTTTTTTTTTTTTTTTTTTTGAAGGATGTCCTCAAATGTTTACGTGATTTGATTTTTTAGAGACAGGTTAGCAGCCACTGGTTGGTATGGAAAAAGTTTCCCCAACTGGTTGCCGAGTGGTTTCTAGGTGAATTTGTACAGTTGAAGCACAGAAAATAAAATGTTTGTTGTAACAGGTTTCCCCCGGCTTTTAACGTGACTCAGCCAATGGGAATGTAGCATGGAGACAAAGAATAGAGCTCCAAAATCCATCCCCTCAGTCAGTAGGTATCACGATGCAGTCTTTTTTTTGGTGCAGTTTAGTTTAGTAAGAGTCGAGTCTCACACTGTGAATTTTAAGATTACTAAAAATCACACACCTTAACAAGGAAAATAACTAGCAAAGAAAGTGTTCATCAGTGCGGCTCAACAATCAGTGTAAACCTTGTGATAATGTGCGGATGGGTGTGTCTAAAAGTTTTCTCCATACACAGCAAAAAAATGAAAGAACAAACCAAATAACTCGACTCCCTAAAAATACCACGGCACAGATTGTTCAGCAGCAGAGAGCAGCAAACCTGACATTTGCTTATATAAAAATGCGGCAGCTTACTGCTCCTGCTTTGTCATACCCTCTCTGATGTAAGTTAATATTAGCAGCGGGCACTTGTTATTCCCTTGAGGGGCCTTGTATTGTCTCTACCCCACAGATGGCACTTTGCGTCACTGGGTTTGCTCTCCTAAAACCACAGAGAGCCGCAGCAGCGATACAAGGGAAACCCTCACTGCATAGGCATTCCTTTGAGCATGCCTCTCACACCACATCACATGGGCTTGACCAGAAAAATGTTGACTTTTCACAGTCCCTCTATTCAAGCATGGCTGGGCTTGACCTAATGGGCAGGGGCCTTTTATACTTTTTATATAACAGCCTTTTCAGGCGCAGCATTTTAACCTCGAAGACACAGGTTCTGATGCTATCCAATGTTTGAAAGAAGAAAGAAATAAATGAATGGGGAGTTTTATTCCAAACCACTGCGTATGTATATTGGAATGAAAATCATTGCCTGGAGTCGTCACTCATCAGTGTGCGAGTCGCATATTGTTTTCTTTTTGCTAGAAACAGACTTAACATTCCTGCCACTCTTTTACAGCTCCTCTCTCTATTTACAGAAAGACATTTTATATGACACTTGACTCAGTTTTCAGATCTCTCAGAGATTCCCTGTGGAGTATATATATATTTTTCTTTTACCTATTGATGCAACAGAATAATATATTTTATGCTCAGCTACATGTGTGTTATGAATATCCATGATGGGTGATGGTGAGAGGTCATAAAAGGTTGCAAAACACCAGGGAAAAGGGAAGAGAAGGACAACTGAAGCTGAAAACTGTTTTTAAATTATTTATGTTACAAGCAGGCGCAGTCAGACTGAGTGTATTCATTTTTTATTTTCATTTTTTTTGGCGCAGTGTAGGAGGCCTAGTTGTCACTATTTCTGTTCAGTAGCTCCTGCATTCACTTACTCAGACATAAATCAACGCTAATAATGACAGAGTTTGTGCAGGTCCTTGAATGGTCTCAAAAGGCAGCGAATTCATTGGCCTAAAAATAAAACCTTAGTTTTTCTGACACTGACGTTTATATTTTCAATATACAGTTAAAAAAAGAGAGAAACGGGATGCTCAGGGCAGGTGCGATATCTGAAAAAGTGAGGATCTTGCAAACTGACCTGAAACTGGAACCATGCAAACGTGCATGAGACTCGGTGTGTTTTGTGCAGGAAGTGTTTCAAACTATGCATGATGCCGTGATGGGAATCGAGGCAAATTAGAGCCTCGACGTTACAGGCTGAAACTGCCTACATGTTCCTGTAAGACAGCCTACTTTCACCAGTTTATTGGATTAACGCAGATTCTAATCTAACTAGACTTGATATGCCTTTCTTTGTTAATTTGTAAGTCATATATATATATATATATATATATATACACCATGGTAATATATACTGTACACAAACACTATCTACAGTGCTAAATTCTTATATTAAATATGGCTAAAGTTTCAAATGGCAAAGTCAACATAGTCACTCATATTACCTGTACCTATCTTAACACTGTTTCACACAGTTTTTCTATTCTTGGCTCTGTATGATGTCATAGAAAGTGGATATCCATAATTGTAGCAGCAGAAGAAAGCAGTTTTAAGGTGTTGGCGGCCTTAACGGTAGATGAGCTAAAACAGCTGGTTTTGATGGTGGATAAACTAGAAGGCTGCTTAAAAAAGGCCTTGTATGCGGAAAAATAAGGATTGTTTTCAAAATTATAGAGCTACTCTAGTAAATTCCTAAATAAAAAATGTTTGTTGAGATTCTCACAACCACAAGAAACAAACAGCTGGTGTCTCCAAGTGTAACTAATTAATGCTGTTTGATTTTTGTGTTGGTAATAAATTTGATGCGGCATTATTAAAATCTTAAGTATAAAATCTGACTTAAGCTGCAGGAACCTTACTAGTCACAGTCCCACAGTTAACCTGAGCCTCTGCTGATGATCCACATATTTGATTTGGCACATATTTTATGTTGAATTTCCTTCCTGACGCAGCTCTCCAAAAGTGTCTAATTTTTGGCACATCTAAAATAAATGTCAGGATTTAATGAATTATAAAAATCGGAGTAATAAAAAAGACCTTATTAAACAATCTCATGTTTTAAAAAAATGCCTTCAGGTTGTCCAGTAGACAATGGAAAACGCAACAATACCGAATGAATGAATCATCTTTATTGCTATTATACATGAAAGTACAATTAAATTTGGTTTGGCTTTCTCTTGAGATAAAAGATATCAATTTGTATTAATTTAATTTATTTATTGTTTGGTAATTATAAATAAATGTAAACTTAACAACTTGACAAATGTTAGTGTTTTAATTATTTAATTATTTAATTTAGCAAAATAACATATAAGACATATAAGAATAACATCAGTAGGCGGAGTCCCCTTGAGTCACAGCTACATTACATGAGGTAGGAAATGGATTTAGCATTGCAACCCCTCCTCGATTCACACATTGACATAGTAAAAGTCACTAAGTAAACAACAAAAGTGTACTTGGTCCCAATAAAACATCTGTGGATGTTTAAAGAACATATTTTAAAGAACTCATCTGTGTTTGTTTGTTTGTTTTTTAATGAATCACATAATCATCACGTTGTCATTGAGTTCAGAGCAGAGCAGGAAGTAAAACATGCAGCGTTTAACGATTAAAATCCTCAAGCTGTCTGTCTGAAACGCTAACATCACCCGAGGATACAGCCCGGGTGAGATGCCGTCATGTGAGGCTTGAGCCCGTCACATGTGACATCCAGTCCAGCAGCAGGGGATCAGCTGCCCCAGCAACACCACAAATAAAAGATTTATTCTCATATATTTGGTCATTTAGCTTTAGAAAGTGAGTTGGCAGCTTCCACCCACATTCAGAAACAACTCAGTAGACTTTGATCAGCAGTTTATCTGAAAGCCACTTTTATTTGTCTCAGTGTGCTTCAGCTTCTTTTACTTTTTTACTCAGCGTTCAATATTTCAAAAGGAGGAGACAAGTTTTTACTACTTTGCTTTACATAACAAAATGGAGTGCCAGCTGTTTAAGGCTGCTTTCTGCAACATTTGCAGCCAGTGAGCACAGCAGTGTCACATTCAGTTATTACTGAAGTTATGGCTTTTTATTCATCATTTGTCCCCTGTGTCACCAAACCCAATGAATCACACGGTCTGAGAGAATGGCAGCATTTTTCATCTCTTGGCACCGTTTCTCACATGACATCTCGTTCCAGTTAAACCGCGCTATTTAAAAGTGGATGCTTCCAGGATTCTCAGTTCGCAGTAAAAGCCCTGGTATTCCTCAGCTGCATTTCCCAGAGATGAGAGTGTAATATAAAAGTGTTTAGAAAGGATCTGTAAATTGTAAGAAGCAAACCTTGCAGGTTTTTGTGTAGAAATATTTCAGAGTTACAGTTATATATACAGTCATATTACAGCTCTTAAAACTGTAAGCTCTGGATTTATTCTAGAGCTTTCTATTCTATTCTAGATTTACTCTGAAACTCCACCAGTGTGGCTTTGTATCGTATGCTGGCCCCTAACTCTTTATGCCAGTTGAATTTTCTCTCTAGCCCAAAATGGTTGAGGAGGTTGAGGTAATATGATGTGCACATGGTAAAATCTTGTGAATGCTTTGTGCTACCCAATATTCCTGTAAAGCTCGTCTTCTCTTCTTTCCGAAACTGCTTTAATTTTGTTTCTAGCACAAGAGGTCGCAGAGTTACGTTCATTTAACGAGCACTTGTATGATTTTTTTAAAAATAAAAAATATTACTTTCTTCTGATCGGTCAATTTCTGGGCGCCTTTAGAGGGGTAGCACTAGATGCTTGCGAGCTGCCTGTATCTTATAAGGCTGCCGTGTTTGTACCAGGTGTTTTGTAATAATTGACAAGCTAATAGAAGCTTTTTCTGTGAAAGTAGAAAAATTACATGAATCGTCAAAGACATGCATGAGTAATTGATTAATTTGGGAACCTTAATTGACTGTAGGTGTGAATGTGAGCATGAATGGTTGTCTCTATCTGTGTTAGCCCTGTGACAGATTGGACGACCAGTCCAGGGTGTACACTGGCTCTCGCTCTATGACAGCTATAACACCCTCCAGCCCTCCTGATGAGTGTGAAGCAGATGAAGGTGGATTATATACGACAGAATAAATGGGTCCCTGTTTAAGCTTATTTTTGCTATTTTTGTTTGCTAACAGATGAGACCAGGACCAAATGCAGCAGTGTCAGATTATGAGCTAAATGTAGATTTTATTTGGGTAAAACTGAACTTGATGAGAGCTTTATTACTATTTTCACCAAGAGGTTTTCAAATTAGGGGTACCTTTTAACATTTCTACCAATACCTGAAAATCAGCACCCAACAGTACCTTTATTTAATACTTTACTCATTTTGAAATAATAAATTCTATTTCTTTTTCTTGCAAAGTCTTTACTTCTGAGTTGAAACTTTAATGACAACGAATAGTGAGCTGTAGTGTTAGTCTATTAGTGGTTATGGTTGCATACCAAGGTTTTAGAGGTACTAGCTCACATTACATGTTTGTTTACTGTAAATAGCAAGCTGATTTAAAAAACTCAAGTGCAGTCAGGGTAAAAATCCAAAGTTTAAACACCCATTTCTCTGACAACAGTTTGTCCGTCAAATGAATACTCATCAGATTTAATACCTGAAGAAAATGCCTCACTAAAAGTTTCTTCATCATCATCATCCTTGTGTTCATCTTCTTATCGGTTAATGGTGGATGTTCTAACGTTTGCTCCTTTCTGTGAGTTTTGCTTACAGACGTTTGTTTCTCTCAGATTAGATGTGTTGCCTTGGCCAGTTTTGTAGTCTGCACTTCAAACTTTGCAGAGAGTGTTGTCTGCGTCGAGTTTTGAAAAGTGTAACCACATCTGAGCTTGCTTTTGGCTCGCCACCACCATTGCCCTACATGTTTGTCATTCTTCAACATGTCGCAGTAGTGATGTGAGGTGGTCCTAAAATTCACCATAGACTGTAGGTGTGAATTAGTACTCTGTAGCACAAAAGTAATTCTGTTTGTACCCTAAAAAGTACAGCTTGGTACTTAACGGTAACCCTAATGGTTCACTCACGTCGAGTGAATGCATGCAGTTGCATTGGGAACCCATGATTATCCGGCTCTGCCAGTCTTGAGAGCTGGAATCAAGTTACAGTGATGTGTTACCAGAGCTTAGCAAGAAGTCCTATGATTTCGCTCACTTTTTCCCCTCTCCATCTAAAAGTGAGGTTGGATCATTCAGCTCCAGCTGGCCTCAAGCAGAGAGTCCCAGCTGATGGGCTTCAGTGATAAAGTGCATTTTTTTCCAAAGTTGCAATATTTGAACTCACATGGATTCACTTATATTTCAGTTCTATTCAATGTTATTTATAAACCGCAAAATCACAAGAACAGTTGTGTCAAGGTGCTTTACATTGTAATGTAGAGATCAAACAATAATACAGCGAAAACAGAGAAAATCGTAACAATCAGATGACACACACACCCCCCCCCCGACAGAACCAGACTCAGGGAAGGGCGTCCATCTACCATTTAATTCGAGTTTTAAACTGGATGCCCTTCCTGATGTAACCCCAAAGAGCTTGCACTACACTATAGAGCCACTGCTTAGGTCTGCACAATCTTAACCACCTATCCAATCAAGAGTCCCAGCTGTCTTAGAGCACTATGGACAGACCACTAGTCTGTGGCAGGGCTAAGATGGCCCATCTCCCTCACATGTACACTTATGAGCAGTTTGCACTCATTCATGTCTTTTGCATGTGAGAGGAAGCTGCAGTACATGGAGAGAACCCACACAGACATGGGGAGAACATGCAAACCCTAGAGTTACAGTGTTAGCATTTGTAGAACTGCTGTTTGTATTTTTTTGAAGATGTGTAGTGTTTTAGGCCCCAGGAATTCACAGAATGGTGATGGTGAATAAAAAAAGAGCATTTAAAGACGGGGGATGTGCCTTTAAATCTCCCTCTGTAAACCTTGAAGCCATTTTTTAATTTGTTCTGCCTCTGTCACAGCAGGAGGTGAGACTGTGTTGTGTTGCCTGTTTGCTGGCTTGTTTGCGTCTGTAGCTGAAATCTGATAATCGGTCTGTGGGCCACAGCTGTTGGCCTACCTTCCTGCCGCAGCTGCACCGCGTATATCATCAAGGGCTATTAGCTGGCAGCAGATAAGCTGTGGACCAGACTCTCCTCTGGCACTCTGATCCCCCCTGCTTTTCTCCCTGATTTAGACAAAGAAGAGTGGGTCAGTGTTCACATCTGTCTGCAGCCTTCCTCACACGGATGGATGGTGTTAAAGTTCCCCTCCATCGACAGCCATTTTAATCTCAGATGAGGAATGGCATGCGATGAAGGGAGCTAGCTAGCTGCAATACAAGTGCAGGAAATGATGATTTACATGATTATTAAATTCTACGTTATTTCTATCACAACAAATCACAACAAAAGTTGCCTCAAGTCTCTTTATATTGTAAGGTAAAGATCCTAGAGTGAAACAGAAAAACCCCAACAATCAGATGATCAACTTTGAGTATTTGGCAACAGTGGGAAGGAAAAACTCCCTTTTAGCAGGAAAAAACTAGGCTCAGTGAGGGGCAGCCATCTGTTGTGAGACAGGACAAATACACAGGAATTATCTCGGGAATTATCCCAATTTAGGCTTCAGCAGTGGTTGTTTCCAATAACGTTAACTATGTTAATTCTTATTCATAATTAAGTATTTTAAGGTAATGTATTTTGCTTATTTACTGTAACACATTGCTACTCTCAGACCTTGGTGGAGCCACTTGATTCAACCAACATCTGAAGCAAGAGAGTGAAACTTCCATTCCTTTAAGTCAACTTTCTTCTGATTGGCTGACTCTCACAAAATGAAGGTTTAAAGAGGAGGTGGGTGGGGCTTCTGTGCCAAAGCTGTGTGCTTGGGACGACCATATTAGGGGATAGCTGCTCTTAGTGACATCACATAGACCCCAGAGTAGACTCTCAGCTAATCTTTGTATTCAATGCTAACTTAGCAAATCATACTGGATATATTACTTGCCACAGCCCTCAGTGATATATAATAAATGACATATTCACGGTGGAACAAAGTTATCATAATCAGGACGGAGGCAGTTGGTGCCATAGATCTGTTAAACAAATATGGTTTGTTTTAGGTGCATTTAACTTGCACTTTGTTGTTCTTTGGTTATTGGTGACACTGGTTTGCAGCAGTTGTGTTTATCTCTTGTATTTGAGTCTGACAGCTTCCATAAGCACATTAAATTACACTGTCATATGAAAGGCAACAGTACATTGGATGCACATTGGTATCGGCTTATGTCACAGTGTCTGGCAGTAGCCAATCTTAATCTGTTGTGTTACATCAACCTGTTTTTGCTAAATGTTTAAAGAATGTCTCAGTGAAAAGAGAGATGAATAAAAGCAACTAAACATTAACGGCTTTCTTAACTGGAGCATTCCTAATAGACAGTCTGAGCATTCGTCACAAAGCCCTGCTGTGCCTCAGTGGTGTGCGGTCACCCTCTTCGGTTTAGATTAATACAACTAGTCTTTTATTGATTTATTGAAGCCACAGGGGGAAAAATACAGTCTGACACCATCATGTAGTTATAAGCTACACTGGTACTCCGTAGTGACCCTTCGCCTTCTTTTCTCTGATTTTGGTTTGTACTTGTGTTTTAACAGTAACAAAGCTCACACAGATCCTCTTAACGTCCTCCCCCTCTTCCTCCTCCTCCTCGCTCTTCGGTTTTCTTCTCCTTCAGTGATTACATCAGCTCAGTGGTAACACTGTTGTCCTCTAAGACTGGCCTGCAGAACCAGGAGACGGTGTTGTCCTGTGACGGCTGGCTGTCTTGTTGTGGCCTCGGGGATAAACAGTGCATCTCTGTCTGCGAGCTTTCATGGTGTTTGGCCCTGGACTCTCTCTTCTTTGTGTGTGAGTGTGTGTGTGTGTGTGTATTGCAGCTAAGCAATTGATACACACTTTCAATGTCGAATTTGAATGCTACCTTTCCCAGAACAGACGAGTCCCTGCTGAGGTCATTCAAGCCTGCAGGAAAAGGCGCTGATGGTCCTTTTAAGATGAGCTGTTTACCTCTTTCCCTGATGTCTTTTAATGTTATAGGAAAGTCTTACATCACTTCCTTTTCAAAACCATGGCAGCAGCTGTCAGAGCTCGAGTCTGTGAGGGGAAATCGAGGTGGAAATGAGCACTGATGGGAGTTGGGGCTTTTTGTTGGACATCATGGTAGTGGGGCTTATTTTTGTCCATCTGTGCATCACGTTGCTCAAATGTCTTTGCATCCAAATGGCCCGTGGGAGTGGATACACCTGTGGGTTTTGGAGTAGCTCACATGTCACCCGTTGGAGTCCCACAAAGTGTGAAATTCGAGACTCAACTGTATGAAAAACATTAAGGAATGCCGTGAAGCGCTCTGCAGAACCTGTGCAGGAATTCAGAGGCAGGAAAAATAATGTTACTTCTAATACAGTGTGTTTTTCATCACCCTCTTTGGCTGCATGCCCTGAAGATTTACAACAGGGGTGGCTGGTTGGTAGGAAGCAGAGCTGGCAGGTTCATCGGCTGATCAATGATAAGTCAAAGATTAGAGTAGTTTATTTTAGATTTTTCTTTGGTTGACCCACGCACTGTTGATCTGTTATGAAAGAGATGGGCCTTGGACTCTTGCCTACTCTGAGAGTGATAAATGTTATAAGTGATAAGTATTTAATTTTAAGATAAAACGCTGGATTTTATCTCCTTGACAATGCATTTAAAATGTGTTTGTTACTGTTGCTAAAACCTTAAGAATCTCAGCCGTCAGTAGTTTAAGCTTGCAAGCAGTCATCCCCATTCTTTATAGTAAATATTTATTAACTAGAGTATCCTGTTTTGTCTATGAAACAGTCCTCAAACAAAAATTATTTTAGTTTAGTGTCAAAGAAAACCAAGAAAAACATCAAATATTTACAAGAACCAGCATTTTAGCTTTAAAAAAACAAGCTTTCGATTGCTTATGTGCCACAGTCGAGGAAGCCAGATCTTGACTTTAATACCAAAGCAACAGTTCAGACAAAGAGTTATTAAAGAGACGGAGATTATAATCCGCAGAGGAACTACATGCTCTACATGAAAGAGATTGTTAGTTGCTGGAGTCAGAGTGCCAAAAACAGCCTCTGCGTTGTTCCTCGGTGGTTTGTTATCGTTATCATCATCATCTCACATTGGTTAGTTCAGGTGGAGTCAACTCACTCTGAGGTTTGTGGGCCTAAAATCATCCTCTTACTTCCCGTTTATAAACGGGAAGTAAAAACAAAGGCTCGTATTAATGTGAGAGTGACGGCATCCAGGGCCTAAAGGAGATGGTCTTAACAAGATAATGTGATCAATCAGCCTTTTTTCCTTTATTATTTAATGACAAACAAAATGATGAAACTGTGTTTTTCTCAGAGGAAGATGTTTCAGGGTTTGGACTTTGGTTCACAGTGGAGTTGCCTCCAACAGCTCTGGTTTCTTCCCAAAGTCCGATGTCATGCTTGTTGGGTTAATTCACCTCCTTAAGTGCCAAATGGTGTTGGCAGCCATGATCGTCCAAGATAGGCTATCTCTCACACAGTGCAGCAGCTCATTGGGTGTTTTCTTCCTCCACTCTCTCATTCCATCAATGATGGTTTCTCTCCTTCTGCCTTTGCTTCTCTCCCCTTCGATTTTTCCAGATGTGACATCATATTCCCATCATCCCCTCCTCATCACGTCTAATGAATCTTCCTCATATATCTCTCTTATTCTTGCATAGAGATCTTTTGGTGTTTGCTCTTTTAAAACTTCTTAATTAGCCTGTCTTTTCATTGATGAATCACCCTCCTGATGAACCGCATCTCTGCTGCATTGATGCTGTCCGCAGTTTTCTTGTTTATCGTCCATGCTTTGTTTCCGTACCTGAGGATAGGTGTTATGCCATCTAGGACTCTTTCTTGTCTTTAAGGGTATTTTGTCGCTTGACTAAAATATTTGCAAGGTCAAAGAAGTCTTTCGTGACAAATGCAAATCTTGATTTCATGCAGTGATCTTCAGTCGATCTTACTCTTCAGTCAGACGTTACATGTTAATTGATGAAGATGATCATTGTCTCAGTTTTCTCAAAGTTGTCTGTAATTAGTGATTCTAAATTGGCCGTTTGTGTGGATGTGAGTTTGTCTGTTGGCCTCTCTGTGTGTTTGTGAAAGGACTGACGACCTCCAATTTTTATAAGCAGTTGGGAAAATGGTTAACAAAGCCCCCTGTTACCAAAGATGTTTTTAAAAAAGTAATTTTACTTCATCGGTTCAATTATTAATTATTATTAATTGCTGGCTCTCTTCCACAGCATGCCTTTGTCCCGTCTTCCTCCCCTCACCCCCAACCGGTCTCAGATAGCCGCCCCTCCCTGAGCCTGGTTCTGCTGGAGGTTTCTTCCTGTTAAAAGGAAGATTTTCCTTCCCACTGTCACCGAAGCGCTTACTCATAGGGGGTCATCTGATTGTTGGGGTTTCTGTTTTCTCTGTATTATTGTTGGGTCTTTACCTTAGAGTGTAAAGCGCCTTGAGACAGACGGTTTTTGTGATTTGGAGCTACATAAATAAAATTGAATTGAATACTGCAGTGCAGCAGACTTGAAGCTCTTTGCAGGATTCTGCAAACCTTTCTTTGCAGACACAACACCTTGTTGTGACTGTTGTTTGCCGTTAGCGCTAAAAACATTTGTTTGATTAGTTGTTATTTTTAAGCAAAAAATGTCAACTATTTCCTTGATGCAGCTCGTTTGTCTTTGAGCTATTGGTCGAACAGAAGGTATCACCCCGGACACGTATAGATTAAATGAACGGTAATTTAGCCAAGGAAATGAACTACAGATGGGTATGTGGTAAAAATAGTTGTTAATTTCAGTGTTGTTTGTTTTTATTTGGCATTTCATCAGCTGGAAGAGTTTGCTGCAGCCTTGCTTTTGCCACAGTTGAGGTTCAGTTTTGCCCTGAAGCAAACAACCTTTCTGCTCTGCTGCTGTTTGTTTTCTTTCTTTTATCAAATCCTACACAAAAAGGATGCTAGCTGCCATTTTTTAATCATCAGCTGTGAGTTTCTCCCGCTATAGTAATCTAACAGCTGCTTCACATGAATAATGACTTCCTGACTGAGAAGCACAATAAACAAATAAAAGTATGCTGCTCGTCTGATGTTAGGTAAGTGCAGTCGATTGCAGCAGTGCGTAGGTGTGATTGTGAAAACATCGCTCGAGAAACAAGCAGTGGGCTGCGTGAGAGCAAGCAGAGCGGAGGGAAGCCGCCAAATGATGTGTGAATGTGATACTGCAGCGTGCACCGCTTGAGTTTTCACCGGCCGCAAGCATGCATGCGTGAGCCTCTGGAGATCTGCAGCAAAGAGTCCTTGCAACTCAGGAAGTTGGCTTAATCCTCCGTGTGGCCTTCGCAAATCTGCAGAAAAGCACACGGCTGAACAGCTCCTTTCTCTGAGTGTTGAGAGAGAGCGAACAGCAATACGTCATGGAGTAATATCAGGGCCTTATTATTTATGTTAGTGACCAGAATCATTAGCAGGTGGAGATTTGTGTAAGAGATATAAGCTTGTAAGCCATTAAAAAAACGGACACACTGATAGTTTTGAATGCTGTTGCCCATAAACAGCATACAGCTCATGTTTATATAACCACAGATTTCCCTAAAGCAATTATTGTTTCCTTTCCCTAATATTTCTAATTCAACACAGTCTGTTTTATTTTTTAAAGGGAACATTATCCTCATGTAGTGTACTGTTGAGATTTCACTGTGGTTTTGGCTTCCTTGCGGGTGGTTCGACTGCTAATGGGACGTTGCTGCAAATGGGAATTTGAGAGTTGGCGGCTGAAAGGCATCGCATCGATGAGCTTTGTTGCTGGAACATCTAATCGAAAGGAAGACGGAGAAGGCTCAGTGTTACAGGCTTTCACCGTGTTTAAAAGATGGGTGTAGCCACCAGAAAGGCAGTGTGGAAGTGCATTAATTGTTTACTTCTTCAAAGCCTATTTTGGAGATCTTTTGTGAACTGAGCAGTGTGTCTCATATTTCACGCCTGCTCACAAAACACAGTGACTGGGTGTGCATCAGAAGTTAGTGAGGGTGGTCTCTGCCTACGCAGCTACCCTTGGAAAACCCCAGAAGCTGTTGTCTAATTGTCATCAAACCGCACCTTTATTGACAGATGCTGAGGTGTCAAAACTCATCATTAAGGGTACTGGGGAGATCTTAATAATGCCAGGGAGAGAGAGTGAGAGCCTATACAGCTCATGGTGATGAGTTTAAGGTCTCAACAAAAGGAGGTAAACTAGGGTACAGATTAGGGTGGGCCTACTTTGTGATTAACAGGTCATTACCACATGTGTGTGCAGTGTCCCAAAGTTTTTCAGTCATGTCAGCTTGATGCTTCACAACTTCACTTCAAGCAACAGATGGCTCCACCTAGGGGTGGGCGATATAAACGATATACGATAGAAATGATATAAATTTGGCCAACGATAGAGATTTTGACTATATCGCTCTATCGCGATAGCGCTTGTTGATGATGTCATCAAGCTGCGCCTGTTTTGGTCGAAAGCATCGCAGCGGCTACAACCATAATCATCTGCAAATTATGGCGGGCGGCAGTCATAGTAAAGAGATGAAGCACTTTTGAAATATGGGGAAAGCCAAAAACGGCGCTTCCTCCACTTCCGTAACATTGATTCATTAACGATGAATTCTCTCACAGCTGTTCTAGTCCCATGTTGTTGCAGTATATTAATAACTAACCTCGTATTGTGGATGAATAATCTCAGTTGTTCTCCTGACTGAAGTTGGCCCGTGTATAGCATCCTGCTATGTGATTGCATTTGTTCATACAGAATCCCTCACGTTAACTTTTATCGAGTGGAAAAAAAGTTGGCGTTCATCCTCCAGCTTTACTGTGCTAATGTTATGCTAACATAGCTGTGTCGCTAGCAATCACGTAGCACAACATTATATAGCAGGTAGTCCAACTTCAGTAACCCTGCAAACGTCACTGCTGTTTAGTTTTCTGTCTTCATTTATGTTGGAAGTGGTAGCAGAGCTGTACGTTTTAATTAGTTTCAAAAATCTCTCAGTCAGAACATGGTATGAAATATTTAGGTGGAAACTAGCGAGCTAACTTCCTGTTTACTTCTAACTCTGTTAAATTAATAAATTCTGTTTTCATGGACGCATGGATGTAAAACTTAATTGTTACACTTGGTAAAGCAGCAACGCTGATGATTTTATTAAAGATGAAAGAATTCAGACCGTTTTTAACTCTCAGCATTCGTTTGACTTTGGGACCTGAAACGGACGGAGTTTTGGACCCAGATTACTCCGCGAAGCTCCTCACTACGGCAGCTGTAATGCTCTGACAATCCATTAAGCAGTGCAGCTTACCAAAGTTGTACTAAAACATTTTTAACAGATTTCTGCACGCAGAAATCGGTTCGAGGTCAGTAAGCACAACCAGAATTCATACATAAGGCACACTCTCGATTTTTGAGAAAATTAAAGGATTTTAAGTGTGCCTTATAGTGTGGAAAATACGTTGTACAGAAGAAAAGAATATATCGCGATATATATATCGTTACCGCACGTGCTTCAAATTATATCGCGATATGGATTTTAGGCCATATCGCCCAGCCCTAGCTCCACCCATCCGTCCATATGGATGAACGTAGCTGTAGTAGCGTGACACGAAGTCCCAAGATGAGGACTTTGAGCGTCTCCATGTTAGTGTTTTGAAACTTTTAATACTTTAATTTTAAAGACAGGGTGTTTAAAAATTACATTTCAAGAACAGCTGATCCTGTCTTTGGAATCATTCTTTGGTCAATGTGCTTGTTATGCAAAACAACTTTAAAAATTGAGGAGGAACGAAGCGGCCGTGGCGAGCGCTCTGGTCGTTGTTTGTGATTCTTGAATAAATATTTCTTGACTCAGAATTTAATTCAAGTATCGCCAGCTCAATTGATCAGCTATGAGAAGCCAGGGGAAGCTCTGACTGAGAAACACATGGACACGTTCATAGGGTAGCTACTTGTGAGTCACACAGGAGGCCCACCCTATGAGATCAGCATCATATCCATCCATCCATCCATCAAGAGGTGGGGTTCATCCGGGATAAGTTCCCAGTCTTTTCCAGTGCTAACAGAGAGACAGGCAACCACATTGAAGTGACTAAAATTTAAAACTACCAACTGAGATCATAAACCTAATCCATGAAAGCAAGCTGAGGCCTTCGATGAAGGAATATGAAGGTTGATTTTTCTCATAGACCTCTGCACTACTTGACTTCTTTTTGCAGCTTGAGGAGTCGACCCTGCAGGCCATTGGCAGGAATGCAGGTTTACGGCACCTTTTATGCATTGGCTTCACTTTCCAACAGGGAAAAAACATTGCGATCCTTTTAATTTTGAAGTGAAGCTGATATATGAAATATTGTTAAAACAGAACGTAGCTTGCAATGCATCAGCTTGTGTGTTTTAAAAGCTGTGGGTCCGTGTGTGTGCAGGCCAAGCTTTGGCACTGACTGCACTGCAGCTGCTTCTTATTTAGGGATGTATAGATTTTCTCTCTAATTTGGCTGATTTGAATAAAATGATTTTGTTCCATTGATCAGATGTGGTTCCATAGGGTTCTATTAGCATATTGATTTGATAGAATCCATTGAGAAAATGTTCTCTGTTAGCTGTAGAAGAGATCCAACTTCATCCAGTTGCTGTGTCAGATACACCCAATCAGTCATGCGGTCGTCCCGATACACCTCGTAACCAAAACCAAAACCACTGGCAGTTGATCATTCTCTTTCTTCCTTTGTGTGAGAAATAGGCCATCTGACCTCAGCTGCTTTTGGAAATGTTGCATCCTCTCATTTTTCCCATTCCTCTTGGAGCGCTGATGGGCTCTCCGGCTGCAGGCCAGAGAAAGGGATGTGCATTTGTTTCCTGCCAATGAAAACAGCTCCCCGCCCTTCCTGCTTTTTGAGTCATGCCACATAGACTCAACCAGCAGGCAGACAAAATTACTTGACAGACAAACAGACTTATCTTTTATATGACTTTATCTTTATGACTAAACAAGCAAGGCGAGATTCGTTGCTCTGATATAAATTATAATGAACAGGTGCTCATTTTTTGTGTGTGTGTGTTTTTGTAGTGATTGGTGTGCAGTTGGGTCCAGAAGGGAAATGAAAGAGCATTTCTGTGGAAGGAAGCAGAAATAAAACTCAGAGCTGGTGTGGATAATGTTATAAAAAAATGCCACTGCAGATGTCTGAACTCTGAGGAAGTCCTTTGATATTTGTGCCCTTTTCCTGTTTTCTTCTTCTAGGAAATAATTTACATTTTAGCAGCTCTGAGAGGTTTAGTGTTCGCTCTTTGCTGGGAGGAGAGTGAAATGTGTCACAGTGGCAACACTGAGGCCCAGACAGCTGCTGACAAACAGGTTAGTCAGAGCAGCGTCCCTCAATCTCCACGGAGAATATAGAGCTGCTGCTCGAGACGGCCACATCACATCTCTATGGTAACCGCATAGCTATCCTGCTGCCAGTGTGATACCAAACATGGCAGAGGAGAGGAGCACGGTTCAAAAAGGGGGAAAAAAAGTGGATGAAGAAGAACAGTCAGAAAGCGCCTTTTTTGTGTTGTTGGGTATTTTTTCTGTTCCTCGGCTGTCAGCAGAGAGCAGTTGGTGTCATTAGACGGACACGGGACAGGACACTGACAAGCCTGGTCGCTTCCTGCTTCCTGTCAAAGGACGGCTGCAGGGGAAGCGGCAGGGCTGCTGAGGGAGGATAAGGCCTCGGGCAGGAAGCGTGAAGCTGAGACAGCCTCCAGTCAGTCATGCCCAGTCACTTGAGCCACCAGTTCCCCCTCAAAGCTTTGACCTCCTGGGCATGACTGTGTGTGTTTTATGTGGTGTTTGGGAGCCAGGAAGTCGGTCCCATTAACCTTTTTGGTCACTTGGGTGGTCACTCTCCACCCCCCACCCTTACATTGCTAATGTAAAGGCTGCAATTACCAAGAATTTTCATATGATTTTTGAAAATTTTAGATATCATACTTTCAGTAAAGGAAAAAGTCATTGAAAATGCCCTCACAGTTTGTGTTTTGCCTTTCACTGGGTTATAAAATTTCTGTTTGCTTAAATTATATGTTGGTATGTCAGACACTGCCATTTTGTCAGATGCCGCTCTCCTTGCAGAGATGTGCACACAGTTTTCTTTGTTGTTGGAGCCTTGATGCACTTGCACAATAATGGATGCTGCAGGATAATGGTCCACTTTAAAGGGGACCTATTAGTTCCAGCTGTCTACTTTTATTCTTGAGCTCTGCTTGAGTAACTTTGCGTGATTCACAGTTCAAAATGGAAAGCAGCCCTTTTTTTGGACTTCCTGCTCCTTTCAACTCGGTGTTCTTCTCACTGGCTGCCCCCTTGCAAACAAAAGGTTTGGGCAGCAGGTGGGTGGGTCGTCTGCATTCACGACCGCAGCTGTGTGTCTGAGCTGTATGATATGATAGAGCCAAGAATGGGGGAAGAAACTGCCAGAAAGTAGGTGTAAAGCAGGCTAAAAGGAGATGAATTGCATATACAAGGTCTCTGGCCATGTTTAATATGAACCTACACCACTGTAACAGCATATATTTGACAGAAATGATGAAAGGTGTGGTGGATATTGTCGAGTGACCGATAGGTTTCTTGCCCCTTTGGGAGGCACTGTGTTTCTGACTTAGTTTTGCTTTTGTTTTTGAGTAGTTTTGGTTTCACTTTCACTTGTTAATTAATTTTATGTACTAAAATGATTCCCTTTGTGTCAGTAAAAGAATTGAAAAGTGTGTCTATAAATAATTGTGTGACCAAGGAGTCCATTTCAAGCATCTATATGTGTGGGTTTCAAAGAATGACCAAACTACAGGACATCGTCATCACATCTTGTATATATCAGTATAGGAGGATTTGTGCTCGTACCTTCTTGTTTTTTAGTGTGAGGCTTCAACATTATTGGTTGAAGAAGTAATGGTCTTCAAGCAGGTTACTGAAGGTAGTCTAGGTAGTCTTTTACTCACATATGATTGATATAGCTGTCTAGAGTTATAACTATCTTGAGTTATAACTATTAAAAGTGGCTAAACGATTCATGACATCACTTACCCCATTTATCTTTTATATTTACAGTTGGGGAATTTATCTGTAACTAACTAACTTTATATCCTCTAACTTATGGTTGGGTCGTTTTTTTGCTTAAGGAAAAATGCCTAAAGGTTGCAAACCTTCAGCTCTCAAGTATGAACATTTTTACAGTGTATCAACTAAACAGTAAATCGATTGGTTACTGAGTCGTGATCTTGATGATTGATATTAAATTAAATATCTTTTTTTTTTTTTTCTGTCCTCAGAAAGAAAACGATTGCACAATTTTTGCAAGTGAGATTGGCTCATTCTTTCTTTTTATATATAAAGCAAGTACGTGACTCTTTCATAGAGATGCTGCAGGAGTTTGAGTTTTCTGGCCAACAAAGGGTTGAAACGTAAAAAACTCAAATTGTCACTGAAGTGTATGAATTTTTTTTCAGCTCCTGATTTTTAATTGGGCCTTTTATGAACTTTTAAACTCTGTGTTGCTGCTGGTTAAAAAAATCTCCTTTCAAGTGTTATCTCCCTTCTTCATCTCTCTTAAGTAAACTCTTGACTTATTTGACTCCATATCTCACAAACTTCCCATAAAAACGTCCTGACACTCCTGCTGGAATCTCCAGGATGGATCACCTCTTTTCTGTGCTTCATTTTCTCATTAAACACTTCATCAACATGCATCACTTTGTGTATGGGTGGAGAGATGAGCGCTTGCTGGCAGATAAAAACAATCCTTTGACTATATTGAATAGTTGTTGGCCTCTTGGAGAGCAGAGTTTGCCTGGTTCCTAGGGCTTGCAAATGCTGTGTGCCAAGAAAGCACTAGTTCATTGATTTCTGTGCGTTTTCTTTTTGCTTTGTTTTTTTTGTCTTTGCACTAAAAGATGGGAGAAATGGGTCTAACAAACCACTTATCAGTCACATTTTGCACTAATGTGGCAGCCAATGTGAAGCACGCAGCATAAAATGGATATTAGGTATGATTTATTTGACTTGCTAATGTATGGATCAATAGATGCGAAAACAAAAGACTTACAGAAAAAAGAAAAATGGCTGAAGAACCGTTGTTTTTTTCTTCCTCATGTTTAAACTGAATATTTAATTAAGAAAACACACAGAATAGATTATGGGTGACCCTTTAGGTGGCGGTGCCAGCTGCTCTCAACATGAGCACCACATAGGTCATCTGCCTTATCAGCCTCTGTTTTGTGTCTTCATCCTAATCAGCGCACACTGCACCATAGCCTCTGAGTAATCACAGATCTACTGACCGAATCCGAGCGACGAGGGTGGGGTTTGGCATGTTGCAGAGAGGCGATTTGAGAGGAAACGCAGCTTGTTAGCGAATGTGTCAGCTGTTACGGGGACCTAATCTGTTGTCTAATCGCTTACATGGAGTCGGCACAGTTAGAAAAAAATGAATAATTCCCCTTTACAGCATGTATAAGACACAAAGCAATAGTTCTGCTCTAATTTTGAAAGATCTGTTTGATAACTCGAATTCAGATTCATAGTTTTTCATAGTGGAATAGACTAGATTCTGTTTACATTTTATTGAAATAGAGGTAAACTTTTATACAAATCAAGGGAGGAGATGTCAGCAGAAAAATGGTAAATGCACAATAATGAAAGCTGAATGTGGTGAATGTAAAGTTTTGGCTGTTAAAGAAGAGAAAAAGACACAAAGTGATTCTCTAAGAAAGGTTGATGTTGCAAACTTATAGCATTTCCGGTTAATGAAACTTCACTTGTTCTTATCTGTGGTTTGATTAAAATATTTGATATTTATCTGAAGAGAGTTATATCCTGGTCTTAAATGGTTATATCCTGGTCTTTAGAGTTTTTCTGCTATGCTAAACTGCTTTGCTGCTATCTGTAGACTCAGTGAACAGAAAATGGAGTAACGATGTTTGATTTTTAAACCCAGTCAAGACAAAAAACAAGTGTTTTGCTAACCTATCACACTACTCTATGTTGGTGGCTGCATGGACAAGGGGCTCCACGGTGTAGTGGTTAGCACATTCACCCAACATGTGAAAGATCAGCTGTTGGAGAGCAGGAGAGGAGATGAGCCTGACTCTTACGGATTCTTAAGCTAATACTCATTCTTTGGTTACAGCGTTTATGTCTATTTGCTTGCACAGAGCCTATGTGACCAATGCAAACGCGGCGGAGCTGCTGATTTGTTGAAAAGTGCGCCGGAACAGGGATGGGCGTAACAGTGTAAAACAGCATCAAAGATAAAGAAATAGCATGAGAAACTGTTTCACTGCAGCTCTGTGTTATAACTTTGATCAACTCGGATGGTTGCCAAGGACTAACAGCAGAGTAACATGTAAAGGATGGTGTGCAAAGGTGTTAACTGGTTGTGTGTCGGTCACTGCAGAGACATGTTTGAGTCAAAAGCCAGCAGCTGAAAGTACCTCTTAGGGTGGTTTCATGGAGAACTCTTTGTAGCATCAAGCAGTTAGCCTGCATGACTCTCGGATACATGCAGGAGCCCATTCCTGGAGTTTTACTGTATGGCATGATTGCTGTATTTCTTCTGTTTACTTTGGTGAACAGAACACGATAAACTAAAACATCAAAGGCTGCATCCATGAGTACTTATTGACACAATTTAAAAATGCTAAGTAGGGGAGGAGGTTATGACTGTGAGACACTTGTAATGACTTCTGTAATAAATTATCCGCTTATCCATGACCAGCGATCAGGTTTATCAACAGCGTACTTCTTTCTGTTAATAAAACTGTCCCGAAAGCCATTATACTTGTATGTTCCTGCAAAATAAAATGTCAGAAATCTGTGTGCCTATATACTAATAAACACCTTAGATGAAGCTCTCAGTTGTTTAACCAGAACAAATAGGTGACAGGTGGTGTTTGATGGTGTGAAGAAAGAAAGGAAATGAGCACGAGTGAAAGTAGCTTATGCAGTGAGTACCCTGACAGCAAACATTTTATAATGCAACCTTTTCTCTGATAATACGCTCTATAGGTAGATATATAAACACTTGACAAAGTCCTCAAAACCACTTTTGTGGTAGTTCCTGCTACAGTCTCTGGGAGATTTAACCATGAAGCTGCACACATGCATGCACACAGATTTGCATGATAATATGATACAATCTGCAGTTCTGCAATCACTCAGCTGTAACTTGAATAAGACAGCCCCACTGTGCTTTTTGAGGCTAGTTACTCAGCACACATGTTGTTATCAGAGAACAGGGGTTTCAATATATGTAACCTAATGTTTGTGTCATCATTGAAGTATGTCTTCATACTCTTTGAAGACTTTTATCATAGTAATTATCAGGATAATATCATATACGAAGGCATTATTGGAGAGATTAGAGGTTTATTAAATTTTGTACTGGCCTGTTTGGACCGCTGTTTAGCCAAACAGACACGGGGCTAAGTAATGAGGCTGTGTGGGGAGGTATGTGGCTGCAGAGACTGTTCCCATGTGCAGAGGGTTCAAAGGGCTCAGCCCTGGCAAAAAGGGCCCTGCGGCAACAAGCTACTGCTGCCATAATTGGGGAAAAGCCATGTAAAACTGTCCAAGGGAGGCCAAGGACAGCTTAATTATGTTGTGAAATTTAATTAGCCAACTGGTGTGTGTGTGTGTGTTTATACGTGTATGTGCGCGTGCTTCTGCTTGTAACTGAGTGACCTTGATGCGATAGAGCTTTTATTGTCTATTTTGAGAAAACGTGGCAGATTTATGGTTTTATTCCCCGCGGTTAAAATGGGTGGATGGGAAATGCTTGTGCCGTCAGAATGCATTATTCTAAAAGCGATCAATGCAGGCTTACAATTTAAATCATTCAGCAGAGGCAGGTAGCACAGACGTGCATTTGTGTTCCTCACGTGTCCACTTTTCCTGAACGTAGCATGTTTTCCAGTTATCTCTGCTTCTCCTGCAGCAAATGAGCCGATAATAGGTGTCACACAGGCAGATGGTTTTCAGGGTGTCACAGGTGATTTTCATGCTGCTGTTTTTGCAACACATCCAGTTTATTTAGCTCACTAGAGGGATAAATGCTTGACCTCAGCATTGTTGTGCCTGCTCTTTCCACGTGTGCAGCACTAATCTCTTGTATTAAAAGTAAACATCTACCTTTCATTTTTATTAAGCTATCTTCTAATTAGTCACCCGGGAAATACGACAGGTAAACAACAATTACAGAGAAGGTGCTATGTTAGAATATTCCAGGGAATTATCACTCGATTAAACACGTTGTCCAGCATGAGATATGCTGTCAAATTAAAAAAACAAAAAAAAACAACTTTAATGAGAATTCACTGTTTTTATTGGGTGTGAGGTCATCGTTGTTCATCCACTCCCTTTTTTATTCTTGGTTAGATCATTTTGATTAGGTGTGGCAGGTTGGAAATGGTCTTACGTAGCTGTTTTCCTCATGCATTTAGTTATTATATTGATCTACTTCATGCTACAGCATTGCCATTCTGAAGTTATGTAATAAAGGCAAACAGCAGATTTATGATTGTTTTTCTGGTGTGTCATAAAGTCATAAAGGGGAAGAAAGTTGGTAAACAGCACCAACTTTTTTGGATACTGACTACCAATCTGATACCAGTGTTAAATTAATACGCTGTAATGGTCACTCTGAAAGAGAGACTATGAGTGCATTGTTTTACATGTAAGACCTCAGGCCTAGAGATTGGCTGGCAACCCCTTAGAAACCACTGGTTGCTAGGGTAAAACCTGTATTCCCTGACCAGTTGGCGCATTGTTAGCAAAAGCAGTAAAAAACTTGTGATTGCTTTGGTCCCTAGCAGATTGCAAGTGGTCTCCCCCAGTTCGCATGAACAATGCAGACTTGTCTGCAAACATGATGAAGTGCCAAGTGCAAAAGAAACTGGAGAAAAACTGTTCACCTTCAAAATAAAAGCTGCACTAGGTGATTATTATTATTATTTTTTATTTTTTTAAACTTAGCCTCAGCCTGTACCCTCCAGTAAACAAAACCTAACTGGTTGGGGGGATGTTTTTTCCTAGCGACCAATGGTTACCAGGCGGTAGCCGGCCAGTCTCTAGGCTTGTGTAACATGAGGCCTGATTTAAACAGTACGCTCTCCTAAAATAAAACATAAAACTGTGAGGCGATCACTGCGCATCTGGACAAGACTTGAAAAATCAATCTTTAAGTTGTGTTCAAGTTGTCCTGAATGTAAAGAAATGACTTCCCGTGGGTATTGGACATTGTAGTGGTTAACACACTGAAAGGAGAGAGATTCCTGGTTTGATCCTGGGAGAACCTCTTCAGGGTTACGTCAGGAAGGGGATCTAGCATTAAAAAAATCAGCCAAATCAAACACCTGCTACCTGCTGTGGCGACCCAGTGTGAATAACAGAGCAGCCGAAGTAGCAACAATCTGATCGGTACTAGAGATGGACCGATCCGATATTACGTATCGGTATGGGTCCGATACTGACCTAAATTACTGGATCGGATATCGGAGAGAAATAAAAAAATGTAATCCGATCCATTAAATATCAAAAAGCACCTCACAAAATCTTACACCCAAAGTTTTAATCTGATGTAAAATGTATAGAAGTCCATTACTGTATATAGTAACTGTTAAGTCTGATATACCCTAGTAAGCTGTAGTACTTTTTCCTTTCCGAAGGTACCATCTGTGCAGTCTGCAGTTCTGTTGAAGAAAGATGTTGAATCTATTTAATTATTCTTGAAAAATAATTGATTTCTGTGCATTTTTTTTTTTTCACACTGCATCAAATTTAAGTTGATTACGTCGATTAAGCATCATGAAGTGGAGGGTTCCCTATTTTTTTATTTTTTTTTTGCTGGGAGTTTGCAACCCTATTAGTTAGGTTGCTTAATATTTCTGCTAAGTACTCTTTAAAATACCAGAATAGGGAGGATGGAGCAGGTTTAAGTTTATTAGATTGATCAGTGTTGCTGAACTATGAAATATTTTGGGTGCAGTGTATTTTTTGCATACAGGTATAACAGAATAGCTTTAGTGTTGTTGTTTTTTTAAACTTGAGCTTGAACTTATACAAAATGCAGCAAGATATTAAAAAAACAGTTTTATTTATTAAAAAACACACTATATCGGATTCATATCGGTATCGGCCGATATCCAAATTTATGATATTGGTGTCGGTATCGGACATAAAAAAGTCGTATTGTGCCATCTCTAACGGTACTGGTATAACAATTTGGAAAAGCTGGGATTTCTGTATCCCCGCCTGCTTCAAACAACAGTGACCACACATTATGAAGGCTGGGTTGCCAAGCTTTGCAGAGTCAGTTGACCTGTGAGTGAATAAATGCTGATTTTACCCTTTCCCACTGAAGGCAAAACCCAGATGTTCGTGGGTGTTTTGTTTTTTTGTTTTGTTTTTTTAACCAACTGAGAAAAGATTTAACAAGATAGGATGGGGAAAAAAGCAATAAAAATGAAAACGTTTATAATTAAATTCTGAGCTAAGAGGGCGTCACAATCTAACATTTCACTTATTCACTGATGTAATTAACTTTAGTCTTTATCTTTAAGCGGTGCACAGGATTATGTCAGTCAGTGCTGGGATTTGTGACGGGGAAATGTGAGTTATGGGGTGTGTTCGAATGTGATGTGACTTCAGATGTAGTTGTTGTTTTCTCTGGCAGGGAATGAGCTGAGCAATACGGCCTCATGGTGAGATTTTCTTGCATGTGGATGATGTTTATGATGATGAATTTTCCTTGTGTGAAGCCATATTTTTTAGGGGGGGGGGTGACGGTTGTGGATTTTGCATTGAATGGCTTTTGTAGTACTTCTGTACATGTAACCACCGGTGGAAGATGCATGTGTTTTTAGTATTAATACTGGTCATTATTTTAAATCCCTGGTGCTTTGTTTGCAAAGCGCTAAATATTAATCTGTGAAACTGCAAGAAAGTGAGATGTATAGCGTGCAGTAACGGCAGGTCAGCCTCATTTTCGTGTGAATAATTTGGAATAATAAACAACCGGTAATTGCACAAAAGTTCTGCTTGAAATGATGTGTTGAAATGATGATTGATGCCTCGTTCATTATGAATGAGCACTTCAGCTCTATTATTGAGCAAATATTTGTTGTTCTTATGCCGTAACCTCTTCAGGTTTGGTCTACCATTAAAACAAATATTTAAAGGTTGCAAAGTGTCTTTGCTGTTTTCTGATATAAATGTTCACAGTCACCTTTAAAGGCATGAAACCACTTCAAAGGTGTTAAAAAGCATCATCTCTTCCTCAGGCGCTGGACCAGGACCGAACCTCCCTGCAGAAGGTGAAGAAGTCAGTGAAGGCCATCTACAGTTCAGGTCAAGGTGAGAGAGTCTGTTTCTAAATCTGTCAGGCTTTGCTGTGCTTTGACTAATGTTTGGATACAGCCTTGTAGCCCTTTCCTGAAAGTCAAACCCCCAGAGACCAGGATTTGTTAAATATCTTTAATAAGAATGAGGGTTGCTGCTTTTTTGTGTGTGTGCGTGTCTGGAATGCAGCCTTGTGTTGGACAGATGGTGTTTGTTGCATGTATCGGGCCGTCCCAGAAACCAACACCTGAGTTTGTTTAGTGTGTTGCTGTGACATGGATCCTCAGTAATTTTCCACTGAATGCTTGCGAGAGCCTCCTCCCTGTAAAATGACAGTTTGTGATGCTTGACCCACAAAAAAAGTTTATTTTTTCTCCACAGAAAAGAGTCTGTTTACCTTTGTCTCATTGTGGCTCTTCTGGAGAAACAGCTGGGTTAACTTGAAGCCAGCTGTTACGCAAGTTTTTAGTTTCCTCCGAGTTAAAGTAAGATAAAGGCCTTAATCCTGTTAGTGTTTCATATGTGATACACTTGAGTTTTTGAGACCTCTGCATCATTGGTGTGATTTATTTATCTATTTTCCCATGAGAAAGCTGATGTATACTATCAGATAATGCACAGAAATGCCAATAATTTCATAATTGAGGCTTTAAAGGGTTAAAGTGATTGCAAAACAGAGACATGGGCGTCGCTCTGATGGTTTGCTCAGTTAAAATATATTTAAAAATTGGGATATCAGTCCCAGCAGTGTGCCAGCAGTGCTGTGGTGGCAACTGTTTGATCAGTTTACCCCGAGGCCACACAAACTGAGATTTTTCTTTAACCTAAGTCAACTTCTCCAAAAGCTTTTCATCATTTTTGCAGTAGCTGAATCACTGGTGTAGTGAGAATAATGGAAAGTTGTATATAGAAATGTATGTTTTAAACATCACAGGCTGGGATTTCCTACATCTTATCACTGTGTTGTCATGTTTGGCATTGAACCCTGGCAACAAAGTCGGAGTAGCAAGATTTACAGCAGAAGCCTTGAGACTAATCCTAACCTACCCCTTTGTTTCTTTCTTTTTTTGCATAAAAATGATTGAAAACGATGATCGAAAACTTGTATTAGAGCATTTTAGAATATGTGTCATAGATCTTACAGATCTAACAGTCCTGCTACTGTGATATGAGGAATTTGAGTTTAAAAACTCAAACTATTATTCAAGCTCTGCACTGACACCCCATTAGTTTTAGAATTAGTTTTAGAATGAGGATCCTCATACAGGAGCCTGCTGACTGCTCGCCTCATATTTTAAAAAAACAAAACCAAAAGATGACCAAACGTCTACTGTCAGGGCCCCCAAGCCTGAGCGAGAAACTCCATCTCACTTTGTCCTGATCTTATTTTAAATAAATACCTTTGTCCTTATAAATGTTTTCCTGTTGTTTATATTTTGAATCTAAGCCATTTAAAAATGTTAAGGTTGTTTTATTTTTTTGCTATTTATCTTATTTTGACATGTGTGTTTCAGTCTTGCTTGGCCTGGATTAAATTGATATGAAAATTGTTTATACAGAACTGTGCAAAAGTCTTGAGCCACCCCTCATTTCTTAATATTTTGCCATAAGAATGTGAAATGGGTGCATACACGCAAATGGAGGTTCAGGCATGAAGATGGGTGCACACTATGAAGCTACAGCAACAATATATTAATGTATTAATGGAGAAATTAGATTTTTTTAAATGATGCTGGCTTTAAAGACACATCCCAGAAAGTTGATGTAGCTCATCTGGATTCAGTGTTTTCAGTGGTAGAAACTTTTTGTCATGTCATCCAAGTAACTTCTTCAGTCTTGGTCATAAAAGTCTGAGTTTGTAGCCCATTGTTAGACAGCTACTTCTGGTCATTAAGCAACAGTATGAGGTTAGAGGAACCTGCAGGCAGATAGATGAGTGATGAAATATTTCTCCCTCTGAAAATGCAACGACCAAACAAACCTGGATTTTTGAGCATGCATCAAAACACCTCCAAAGACGCTCTTTACCAATCAGAAGCAACAGTGCTTATTATAAAATTACCAAAATTAATGAAGATACATATAATATTTTGTGTTCTGTCTTATCTTTGGTTTTGCTAGGATTTTATTTAAATCCTCAAGGTCGTTTCAATTTTTCTGTGAGCTGTTTTGTAATTTTTCCTCTACAACTCCAACAGCTAGCAGCAGCAGGTGCTCAGGTTTTAGACGAGGCACGATGAGGTCACGTCGCCTCAGACGGAGATGCCAAGTGTAGTCTGCATAATGGCCGTCTTCCAGGTGGCTTGTTTCTGTGTACTTAAATTTTCAATTTCATTCATGTAGAAATCACATTTGTATGGAAAACAACAGAGAGCTTACACTCCTCCCAATTTGACCCTTTTGTGTGACTCCTCTTTGGCCTGAAACTCAACAGACGATGGAGATGGAGCAAAGTTTTCATGTCTCATAAAGTCACAGCAGCCAGCCACAGAAATGGGAAGTGTGCCAGGTTGAATTAAACTGAGTTATTCTTTAATGCAGCTGTCATGCAAGGTAAGCACAGTGAGCAATAAACATCCTGGGTTACATTGTTGTGCAGTTTGAATCCAGGGAAAGATTTGCAGAGTATGCAAATGTAAAGATAAAGAAATTATGAAGTACTAGTTGCAGAACTAGGGATTGATTTTTTTTTTTTTTAACTGATTCATTAATGTAACAATGAAAGTGGAAGGAAATTAAGAACTTGAACTTTTAAGCTTGGTGAATCTAAAGACCTCTCATGCTACCCCTCCACTGTAACCCACTTCTTTCCTGCTGGGCTCCTAAACCCCTTAAATACCCAGAAAATCTGTAGAAAATACAGAAAATACAAAACGTCCTCAATAATAACTTCAGGACTGTTTGAACTTTGAGTTTCCACTGTGACGCGCGTCCAAATTGGCTGCTGTGGGGACTAAGCTCTGCGGGTTTCTAGTCTCACCTGACCTCCCTGCCAGGTCTCCTCTCTAGATTTGGCAACAGTCTAAACACGTCCCCCTCCACCTCCTCTCCAGCTTAACGACAGTGACAGATGGATGCTGCTCTTTGACTGACGGCTCTCGGGGAGTTTCGCAGACCCTGAGAACAACGTGTCTTGTTACACTGACAGTAACTGTATATAAAGAGGACTTGCTATTGTCAAAATGTATAAAACAAAGTTTCTCAGGAGTGAAGGTCATGTGTCTTATTTTATTGCTTGTGTTGCTGCTCTGCTGAAGGAACTTTCCACTGCAGGATCTGCTGAGTATTTCTGCCACATTTGTCTTATTGGGAACATCCCTAGGAAAGATTTACACTTCTGTTTGTTTCAGGTGTGTGTCTGTGTTGCCTTTGAAAACAAAAAAAAGATGCTGGACTGAAATACTTTCTCTATCCACAGCCTTTTTGTTTCTCACTTTCTTTAACTTGAGCTGTAAAATCTTGGCTTTAGAACATTCTTGGTTATAAATTTACAAACCTCTCCAACTCACATCCAGATCATCAGAAATAAATATGTGCAAAGCTGAAAGCAGCTGAACTTGATTCTATAAAGTGAACTTTATGGTCCTCTGAAAAACCTCCTTCGCTTTGATTGGCTTTGTTAGTCCATGTTAGAGACCGGGTTTGCAAGAGGCTGCATATTCTTCTTTTGGTCTCTATTAGAGTAGCTTTGCATAACTTTCAGATCAAAATAATGCTTATTTATCTTATTCTGGTGCAGCCCCTCAGTTTATTCAGCTCCTCTCCCTCTATGCTCCAGTCACATGATCTCAAACATTTGAGACTGATCGCATGACCACAAATTATTGCAGCCATGTTCACTGAACCTGTGATGTCACTGCCTTTGAAACAAAGACAGGGATCGGGTCTGCGGCACCTCGTAGTCAGCTGCCGTCAACATAGTGAATTTGGTGTGCCAAGACAGCAATAAGACCGAGTCAGTCTGCTATCGGTTTGCTGTTTAATGTGATCAAGTTGGCAGTTTCATGCAATCGGTGACATTTTGGTAAATTCACATTTACTAATTACATTTGGAGTCCAGCCAGAACCTCACAGATCTGAAGCATTAATTCAGAGATTGCTCCATAAATAGTCATAGTTGCATCAGGTGGCTATTTAACAGCAAAACCCCATAGGCATTTATTGCAACCTTTCTTTTGAATAGACTTATAACCATAATACAATCAGCTGGGAACCAGTTGCAGAGTATGAGATGAGTTGCAGATGATCATCGGTGCAGACAGAGTCATATTTATTGCAACGTGTTGAGAATCTGTCTGCGCTTTTATATTAGATGATGCTTAGACTGGTGAAAGTTTGCAGTTGTCTGAGAGTGACTGTAGTCAGTCCAAGTCAAATCAAAGATTGTGGGTGATGCAGTCTCAACTTCTGGGAACTATTTGGTTGCAATTTGTAATTGGTCATTAAATAAGAAAAGACTCGATGTAATCACTGATCAAGCGTTTTGTTTAGTCTAAAGCACAGATGTCAAACTCATTTTACATCATGGGCCACATACAGTCCACTGTGGTGATGAGTGGACCGGAGCATTGTATCAGAAACGGACAGAAAATAAGTAAAGGCATAACGGGTCCGCTTTAAAAAAAAAAAGTCGCAGTACTGCCCACTCAAGGATTTGGCCTCTGGGATGTGAAGGGTGTGGGTGAAGGGCCTCCAGGTGTTACTAAATGGTCCTCAATGAAATGACAGGGCAAGTGTGTGAGTTTTGAAGTTTGAAGTTTTCTGCTCTTGCTATTTGGAAGATAATAATATTATTATTATTATTATCATCAATAAAGTATTATTATTTTTTATGTCTCGTCAATTAAATTCTGAACTGTTCGTCGAGTGAAGAGCTGCGACTTGAGATCAAGTGCGTGAGTTGGCCCAAATCTCTGGGACGGAGACTGGGAATCTGGGTTGATGATTTCACTCGGAGTCGTTTGCCATCCACTTAGGCCCATGCTTCTTCCTATACCTGACAGCCAATGTGTGGTACATGGTGTGTGCGACACCTCTTTTCGATTGCAGCTAGATACAGAGTGGGTCAGCGACTGTAGCAATAACTACGGTATATCAGAGGTGTTGTCTTTTCTTTTCTTTTCTTTTTCTGAACTCATAATGCAAGCCGAGCGCTCTCCTCTGAGTGGGTTTTAGAGGTCATTAAAGGTCATCTTAGAAACATGTAAAAGGATCTCAAGATTTTCTGATATGATGTGGAGAAAAATGCCCCAAGAAGCAAAGTTTCTGGCTTTGTTTCTGTTCTCGATGTTTTTTAACAGTTTCAAAACAGGACATAAGAGGTTTCACTTCTTTTTTTTTTTAATAAGCTTATACTTCTTAAATATTAAATGTCTAAGCAGAAAGAGCTTTTAAGGAACTTAAACCCTAAAACTGATTCAAAAAACATATCACTGATGTTTTTTCCCCTCAGGATGTCATTAAAAGTTATAGCATTTAAACTGACCACTGCCCCATCCCCTTCTTTACACAGACCACGTCCAGAATGAAGAAAATTACGCCCAGGCTCTGGATAAGTTTGGCAGCAACTTCATCAGCCGGGACAATCCCGACCTGGGAACAGCCTTCGTCAAGTTCTCTTCCCTCACCAAGGAACTGTCGGCACTCCTGAAGAACCTGGTGAGTCCAGCGTGTCAGCACTCAAAGTGTCATTAAAATAAATGGCTTGGAGAGCCTTTACTGCTGGCCTGGTCTATGCGAGGGTAGAAAGAGGAATCCTTTCCATACACAGCTTACGTTTGCTGTCTTCACTTGGATCAGTGGGATAGATTAGGATTACTTTAGTTTAAAGGTGAAGATTGAAAGGTTGGATGAAGCAGCTAACACCTGAGTTATGCGTTTGTACAGGTTCCAGCTGAACAATACATGTTCATTAATCTCTGCTCTTGCCCGCGCAGTCAAAACCATCACGGCGACTGGACAGTATAGCTGACTTTATCCACCTTTTTCCTTACCAGACGGGCTCTTATCTGCCTGCTGTGGATTTCCCCTGACGTTTCTGTTGAATAATGTGTCCTGTTTGAATCCTCTGTGAATGATTGTTGTTGGAAGAGCCAGACCACGCGCTCTCTCTTTCTCTTTCTTTTGCTCTCTCTCTCATCCTGTGTGGCTCACGGGGAGATTAGACTCCATAAATAAACTTGGCAGCACCAGGAACAACTGCATGCGTGTTTGTGTGCATGCGTGTCTGTGTGGAAACCACCTTAAATCACTCACCTGTCTGAGCTGCCTGCATATTGAAACAAACATCTCTTGACTTTTTCATTTTGAGTATTTCATCGAGTGCATTTTTCAGACTTCAATAACGGCGCCCTGAGGGCAGCTGGTGTGTGCGTGTACTACAAATGAGTATCGATGAGCGGCGCTTGCCCTAGATGTCCTACATGTGTCATCAGCTGAAATTTAAGGATTTTGCAAACAGATAGAAGCAGCTTTTCTGTGTCTTCTTCTCTGTTTTCCTTCTGAGAAGACAGTGACAGTTTCCAGGATGGCTGTTAGAGCACATCGGCAGCCGGCCAATGAAAGATTGATTCTGACAATAGCATATGAAAGACAGGCACTTAAGAAGCACATTAGCGCCCATTAAGCATTGTTTACTTCCTCGAACGCTGCAGTGAGGCGCTGTGGACTTGGCTAACAGCAACAACCGGGACTTAAATGCTTAGTGGTGTTGTGAGTGACCTTGCTGATCCTAATGGTTAGAGCTGCTGAGCCTAGCTGCGGCAACCCGAGCTGCTGCAGACATCGTTCTTTTACGGACTCACTTGCATGTGCGCCATTTTCCTGTGGCGTTTGCTCGTTGCTTCAGTCAGCTGCAGCAGGAATGTGTTGATAAAGTGCAGTGAAGGTTAAAAAAACAAGGCTGGTGCTGTTTTGTTTTTCTCTCAAATCCAAAGATGCACTGAAGATGCACTGCTTTAAAACCGTGCTTTTTCATTTCATTTTAATGGGATCAAAGGCCTGTGTGTAAAGTGGAAGGAATGGTTTGTACTTATTACTTATCTGCGGACCGTTTTAGCATTTTTCAGCTCATTGTTTTAGTTTCACATTCCCCGCTTTGGTTTTGATTCATGCTCATTACTTTAATCTGACTCAGGATTCATTGTTTATCAGTTTTCTTATAGATCCCTGATTTTTTTTTGTTTGTTAAAAAATGGTCCTACTTATGTGTTTAGCTTTTTTTTTTTTAACATAATGTTGAAAGCTTGTATGTGAATCAGCTGTGCAAAGACTCCACCGACATGTTTGATGTTACTAATCCTGATTTATTGAACAAATCGGAGCTGGTTGCCAAATCCCATTATAGTCTAGCCCCCAGTAAAAGTTGTATTCAACACTCCATGACCCAGTAGCAGACAAAGCTGGTGATTTGCTGCCACAGCCTTTAGCAATTAAACCACGCAGTGCTAACTGGAATAGTGGAAACCAAAAGTGGGGCACACAAGAGATGACTCGACTTCCCGGCACTGGACATTCGATGGAAGAGCTCCTTTCCCAACAGGAGAAACTGGCAGTGTTGTGGTGGGCTGCAATAATTTCATGTTATCTTTATGAACTCCTACTGCTAAGAGTAAATATTACACTAGACAGTCATGATAGATGTTGGACAGGTGCTCTCACGTCTGCAGCTTCATGCAAACACTGAGCTGAAACTGATTAGACGATCACCTCTTGCAGGATCTCTACTTCTGGATTCCATACTGAAACCAACATCACAGACTGCTTGCAAACTTTCAGTGAAACTTGTTTCTGAGTTCATTTCAGGTGATGAATAAGTCACGCAGATGTTGGTTATTTTTTAGAGCCTGACTACGAATAGATTCAGAGTTTGTCATGAGGTCCTAGAGCAGGAGTGCCAAACGTAAGGCCCAGAATTGACTCCCATCCGGCCCACTGACAGTTTTTCAAATGCTAAACATTTACTATCAATTAATGAAAACTAGTTCTAATAAATGAGAACTTTATATGCTAAATTTGGAATTCCAGGACCGTCTATGCACGACTTAAAATGAGTTTCACATTCCTGTTCTAGAGGCATTGGATCATGTCAGATGCATTGCATTTGCATAAAATAATCTAGAGTTTATGCAGATGTCCCATCTCTGGATGCGTTGCACAGGCAGTAGACAATGAACGAGAAACACAGAAGTGCGAGATCCTGTGGACACAGTAACACTCACCAGGCAGCCTGAAATGTGTCTAAGCCTTACTGTTGGTGTTGTGGTGTGTGTGATGAGTACAGCCAGACTATTACTGCGTTGTCTTTTTTAAGGGCGACTGATGCTGATCCCATTTTTTTATGTATCTGCACAGCTGTGATTCTATTCTGCTGAGAGCATTTGAAACAATGAAACTGCTCTGCTTGTCAACAATGTGCTGACACCATTCAGCGGTGTTTACCCCAAGTTTCTTCCTGTGTGTAACGTTGAGTATGCTGTCAGCACTTGTTGGACATCATATTAGCTAAAACCGACATGTCTGTTGCAATATTTTTCTATCATATGTGTGTTACTTTGTCTTTGTTTGCAACTCGCCCTACTCAATCACGTGTTCAACAGCCCAACTTGGCACACAGGTACATCTTAGGACCCTGAAGGTCCTTAACTATATTATGACGTCATCACGTTGCCTAGCAATAACCTGGCAATGGGATAAAATTACCCTTGCACTACTATACAATGCATGAGTTGTGGTGTAATAGTATGAGTCGTCCTAAATGTACCTGGGGGCTGCAGTTTTTAGTGTTACCCAAGAATTTAGCAGGGTCTGTTTTCAGCTGTGGATTGCAGGAAATAAACATTTGGTCCTCTGGTGGCTGAAGGTTTAGTAGCAGGATTGTAACCTACAGTGTATTTATGGTTAGACTTGCTATGCTCATGAGTAAGGAACATTTAACCCGGTGTTTTAATACTTTTGGACAGATCTGTGGCACAGCGGAGTGAGTTATATCGAGCTCTGGCTGCACAGACAATACTTGTTTGTAATAGAATTTCATTGTTGGTTCTTTTTGTGGTTTTACTTGGCAGTCCCTTTAACGTCTGCCCCTGACGCTATGGTTTGATATACGAACTATGTTTTCTCTCCTCATTATAAATCCTCTCCCTCCTCCTCCTCTTGTCTCTTTCAGCTCCAAAGCCTCAGCCACAATGTGATCTTCACCCTGGACTCGCTGCTGAAGGGTGATCTGAAAGGCGTGAAAGGGGTAAGATTTACTTTAAAAACAATTTCTCTTCTTCCTCCTCCTTTTTTCTCTCTCTCGACTCTTCCGGGGCCCCTAATAGTACATCTCAGTGGGGCAGGGGGATAGATGCCCGGTCAGCCCATCTCTCTATCAATTACAAGTTGTGTGCCTGTGATTAAGAGACTTGGAGGATAGACGGGGGAGTTAAGAGAAGAAACTAAAGATCACACTGTAAATCTCGCTGAAGTAAACACTGCTTTTGTGTTGTTTAAGGCGAATAACTGGGCCATGAACTCTTGATGTTTGAGGTACAAGGAGGGGCGTGGGTGCTCGTTGGGCATTGAGGCCATAAATCGAGAGTGTAGTGAAGCATTTGCTGGGCCTCAAGCAGCGATCCAACTCTTCAAATAACTTCGTCCCTCCTGTGACCTCTTTTGTAGTTTGCTGATTCTTGTTCTTCTGTGTTTCTGCAGGACATAAAGAAGCCCTTTGACAAAGCGTGGAAGGACTACGAAGCCAAGTTGTAAGTGGATAACTTAAGTGTGCTGTTGTATCTGCGCTGTTTGTCATTATGAGTCAAGCTTTATTGACATTACAGCAGTTCTGCAGGGGCCCTTAAAGAGTATCACAGAATTTACAGCACACAAACCTAATGCGAAAAACAAATAAAGGTCACATTTAGAAATGTAGCCCTTGTAATGATTAGTCCTGTGGTTTTTTTTGTCAGTACAAAGATAGAGAAGGAGAAGCGAGAGCACGCCAAGCAGCATGGGATGATCCGCACCGAGATCACCGGGGCCGAAATCGCAGAGGAGATGGAGAAGGAACGGCGTCTCTTTCAGCTCCAGATGTGCGAGGTAGGCCTTTGTTTACGTCTAACAGCTCTATATTTGCAGGAGGCTCGCTTAAGAGTCAATGATTAAGATTCAGTTTAGAGAAAAACAGATACAAAAGCAACAATTTTGCCCAAAATTGTAAAAAATAAATAAATAAATCACAGAGGTAAGACTTTATCTTAGTGGGATAAGCGTTAAAAAATACACCAGCATACCCACTAGCCTGCTCCTGTCACTTCTGTCTTTTACTTTAAAAAAGAAAAGGATCTAAGCTGATTGAAATAATGGTCAGTAAAGGATCTACAAACTATTATTTATTGATATTAAAAAAGATCACTCACTTAATTTAATTCAGTTCATATTTTTCCCCTGGTCCTCAACATCCTGTCAGGGTAGCTGTCCACAGTTGGTGTTTTCATCAAACCCACAAAAAGTCGCTCCAGCAGCCAACGGGGCAAGAGGAGCACGACCAAGAGAGCTGAAATCAAGTTACAGAAACAGATTTTCAAAACTTGAAGCCTTTCATTTTTTTCCTCCGACTCTGTAAAAGCAAAATGTAACCACAGTTGGTAAGCTTGTTCTCTATTTCTGAACATCAGTGGCGTCAGGCGAATCCACAGCCTGTGGGGGAGAATCCCAGCTGATTGGCTTTCGTGACGTAGCATAAAGCATTTTTTCTCTTTGACTCTCTTCTATTAAAACTCCGATATATTTCAGGATATTGAGGCTCAAAAGTTTGTCATACAAAAAAAGAAAAGGTGATTCACGCACAACTGAAACGAAATGCAGGAAATTCAGTAAGATATAAATATGTTTTTGCTACTGATACTGTCACCTAATGTCTCCTGCTTCCTGTTAGCTTGAAATATTAAGACAAAACCACAACTACACACACACACACACACACACACACACACACACACACACAAATGAAGAGCAAAGTTTATTAATAGACTGTATAAAAGTAAACATTTATGGAAAGCAGGCCAAAGGTTAAGCTCTGCCAAACTGAAAACCAGTAGCAACATGTGAGAGGAATTGGTGAATTGAAATTTACGGATAAATTATCGTCATCAACTTGTGCAGAGGAGGTCAGGAGAGAGGTACAACTGTCATGGTTTGGGCTCTTTTTCAGTCAAAGGTGTTGGTGTTGTCAAATTTGATGAAAATATCAACACAGAAAAGTGCGATCGGATTTTGATCCTCCATCCAACACCAGCTGGAACGTGTCTGATCGGTAATGGTTTCACCTTTTAGCATGACAATGCTCCCAAACGCAATGTAACACTAAGGCTACGTTCACACTGCAGGTCTTAATGCTCAATTCCAATTTTTTTGATCAAATCCAATTTTTTGTCTGCTTGTTCACACTACAAATAAAATGCGACAGCAAACGCGCTCTAGTGTGAACGCTCAAAGCGGCCCGCATGCGCAAAAGAAGACGTCACACACATCGCGCTCTGTTTAGACCCAGACCAAACAGTATTGTTTGACTGTTTCGGACTTTACGTTTCCCAATTTTGCTTTAAGTTATGAGGTTATTTTGTTATTTGCATATGGCCTAATAATTATCCTTATTGCTGTTTTAGAGGAGCGGTGCTTCAAAGGATAGTTGCAGATTTCTGTCAGAATCTGCAGATTATACAGTACAAATAAAATGTTCACATTTCTCCAACGTTGTCTTCCCAACAGTTTCACTAACATCTACACGGGATGGCCAGGAAGCGTTCACGATGTCTTCTCCGGCGCTGATAATTGGCGTCTGTCTTGTGTCAGTGATGTAAAAGACAGATTTAATGCGACATGACCGTTCAAACAGCAGTCGCTTTCTAAAACATCAGATATGTATCGGATTCAGTACCACATACGAAAGTGACCCAGGTCGGATTTGAAAATATCGGATTTGTGCTGTTCACACCATATCCGACCATACCATGATTGGATATGGGTCGCATAGGGTCAAAAAAAGTCAGATTTGATGCGCTTTCGCCTGCAGTGTGAACGTAGCCTATGTCATGGACCGGCCTAAGAGAGTTCAGACTGTGTTGAAAAACAAAGGTGGTCGTCCAAATAATGACAAACTCTCTTTTTGCCTTTTATACTATATGTCTATGTATATATTCACAAAATTTCTCCACCTATTTCCTATTTTCCTGTAAATATATAAAGAAATGAGGGGTGGCTCAAGAATACATGACAGTGAGGATCCACGAGTTTCTTCTCATTAATGTTGTAGTTTAACAAAATATGAATTAGTCATTTCTTTTGGTTAAATTAGTGATTTGTCAAAACTGTAATGTGCAGCACCATGTGTAGGGTTTCAACATACAGCTCTGCTACAGTAATGCAAGAGAAAGGCGTGTATTTTCAGTCTTTGTCAGCACTGGAGCTGAACTGGTTGTTGCAGTGATTGCATGTCAGAGGATAAGATTAAGAAGAAAAAGAGTCGATGACACAAGTTGGATATTTGAGCTCTTACTAAACAATCAAACGTTTGTCTTTAAGTGCTTTCAGATGTTCATCTGGTGCCGTGAACGTGTTTGCTGTTAAACATGTTGTAACTCTGTTTGATATTAGCGCACAAAGAGCAAACTTAAAGAAATCTGACAGCGAGAATTAAGTGTAAAACAATTGCGAGCTCCTTATGCGCCCATGAGAATCAGAACAAACTGTTAGAGCTCACTCTGCTCTGCCAAAAACGTCTCTAGTGGTGGGTGGTGACGCCTACGCCTCGTTCACTGTTTTATCCTGGTAGGATTTTTTACATAATGGACCAATGGCTGCTGCACTGCTGTTGGCTGTGTGAATTATTCACTACAAAACTCGCTGCACTTCTTTTGTGCCCTGCCATGCTGATCTGCCCCCTTCTCACTGTGGTTCTCAAGTATTTCCTTGCCCACATTTTCCACCTGTCTTCCAACTTCTCCTTACTCTGTTACAGAGCACGTACTGAATGGCTGATCAAGTCATACTTGATTACCACTGATGTTTTCCAACGACTTCTAAAGCTAAACATGAGCCAACATGAGAATATTAAGAATCTCTGAGCTAATCGCTAACAGCTCAGCTTCACATTAGAAAAGGAAAGTACACCCTCTATCAGTTCTAAGGTTTTATGTATCAGGACATAATAAAAACAATCTGGTCCTTGGCAGGTTTTAAAATTAGATAAATAAAACGTCAGATGAATAGCAACACTTGATATATTCCACTGTTTTAATTTAGAAAAACTAGGAAAAAATCTAGAAGTAGTGTGTAAAAAAACACTCTGATTACATCTACAGGAATTAAAAGGATGAGTAGCAGCCAGGAGCTTCCAATTCAAATGCACTCGATTAGCTGATTATCAGCAAGTAGAGCACCTCCATAAAAGTGAGATTTTGGCAGTTTGATGGTCTGAAGCATTAAGATGTGTTCACACCCTGCAGAGGAGGACTGATATCTGCGAAGATTGCTGCTGCCCATCAATCTGAGAAGGGTTTTAAAATCATTACCAAACAATTTGAAGTCCGTCACTGTACAGTGAGAAAGAGTATTTACAAGTGGAAACCATTTAAGCTCTTGTAGTGTCGCCATGCTTAGAAGAATTAGCCACATCTTGGACTCTACAGGCCTCAGTTAGCATGTTAAAAGTTAAAGTACATTTATAAAAAGACATAACAAGTATAGCTTGTTTGAAAGTATTACCTGCATCTCAAATCTCTAATGCACAGCATATCAGCACAAATGCTTCATACCAACTGTTATGCACGGTGGTGGAGAAGTGTCGATTGGGATTTTGCATCCACAAGACCTGAGCACCTTGCTGTCGGCCATTAACTCCTTCAAAACGATGTGAGAGACCGATAAAGCCATACAGAAAATGATTACGTCCAGTTATTGCTGCTAAACGTGGTTCTACAAGATGTTTAGTCACAGGGTGTACTTAGTTTTTCACTGCTTCTGGACTTTGTTTGAGTTTTTGTTGAATAAATAATGAAATAGTGTAATCTGTCATGTTGTTGATCATCTGAGGGTTTTTTTTATTATTATTTTGGTAATCTGGTAAGGTACCAAATTATATTTCATTATGTCCTGTTATGTAAAAGTGAAGAAGGTGTACTTTTTTGCACTACTGTAGATGCTAATATGCACCAACTCTGTCAGGATGCCAGCATATGTTATGTTAGCGGTGTTATAGGTTTGTGGCTCTAAAACCAAAGCCCTTATCTCATAATAGTTTTAGCTCTCCTAGTAACGGCTTTTAATGTGGTAATACCAGCTGCTAATCCGCTTGGCTGCTCGGTTCAGTGTTTGGAGATGCTAGTGTGCATTTTAGCTCACTTTCACATGACCCTTACTTGCATTTTTTTTCTGGTATCATAGAAACTTTATTTGAATCTCAGCTTTTATAGGTCCCCTTAAGGTTTATTAAGATGGTATTTTTTTTTAATCTTGTGTCCCTGATGCACATACTTAGGGCCTAATGGAGTGAGCTCAGCTAATCAAGTTTATTTTCGCCTCTGAATGTCTTACAATTAAAATCGTGCTGCTCTTACAGATAGACATGGGATTGTTATCAGCGGGAATCATTTACGCCTTTGCAAAGCAAATGATGTTTGCATGCAGCAGAACTTCTGTAAGACAAGCCAAGGTAAAAATAAACCTTGATTAGCTGAGCTGTCAGTATTATGCAGCGGCTTTGTGCATCTGAAGTTGTTTGAAACTCATTTGAATTCATAATAAATTATATTGGGCACACAAGTTTTAAAATAATTACATTCTGGGACTTTGAGGAAACTGTGGAGCTCCTAATCTTTAGCTATACGTGTCTATGTGAGATTCCCTCACTCTTTAGGTTTTTATCAAGCGTAGTACTCACACGTTTAGCATTTAAAGAGCTTCATTATCGTGAATTTGAAGTTGTTTATGGCCACTTAAATACAAAGGTCACTTTATGTACTTTTTTTTTTTTGTTTTGCTTTTAGTCTCTTCTGACTTCACACTATGTTTATCAGCTAGTCATAACCGTTTCCTGCTGAGCAGCCACTGTTAAGAGCTGCAGACAGCTTGATCTGCAAATGCTGCTACAAAAGGGCTGAAAAATGAAGTGAAACAGTAAAAGAAGAAAAACATGAGTAAAAAATGTGAAAAAGTCAAATTATTAAAACATCAGATTTACAGATTTTAGTAACCAGAAAATATTTAATGATGTGGACGAGTGAAAAAAGTAAATCCAAAATGGAAATGAATGGAAAATAATTAGTGCTCGAATTGTGTTCAAGAATATTTGCAGAAGTAAAACAGCTTGTAAGATAAATAATTACAGCTACAGTTCAGATTGTCAGCCAAACACATGAAATGTGGCCTTTAATTCTTTGGTTATTGATTCGAGTTACTCCTGAAGGTAAAAGTGGTTTTAGTGGTTGAACGTTGTTGCTTGATTAATTAATTAATTGTAGAGAAGTCCGGCTCAAATTTGGGTTTAAAAATGTGAATATTTAACAACATAATTTTTAGTTATAAATAAACTTTTGGCATATTTATAAAATATTTGTGTTTTCCCGTTTTGATCATTTAAATTTGTTGCGCACTGTCAAATCTCCCAAAATCAAGATGAGATCTATTTATTAGAAGGATGGCACTGAAGCAGAAGGATGGAAAAACATTAAAACCTCCTGAATTAATTAAATAGAAAAATATGATACAGAAAGTTACGTTTACAGGAAGAATGTCCCCAAAAATTAAGGGGGAAGCTTTTGAGCTATTGAGATATGGCTGGAAATTATAAATATCCTTTTTCTTTCTTGTAGAGCGGCATGTAAAAACATGTGGATGTATTTGGATACATATAATGTACTCCTATCCTACCCCCCCCCCCCCCCCCCCCCCCCCCCCTTCAGATGGCATGTTTGTTTTTATATATAAATGATGTTTTTTCCCTTTTATCCTTTTAAAATGTCAAGTATTTAAAAAAAACAAACAGGAAAGTGGTTTTACAGCCAATCGTTCTAAAGCACCGTAAGAAAGAGGAGAAGCCTTTCATTCATTTCAGCCTTCAGAGAAGCTTCATATTGTTTATGATGATCATCTGCAGGCTCAACACGGCGCCTCCTTTCACGTTGTGTTTCATACGCTGCTGCAGAAATGTTTGAACCGGCACTTGAGGGAGATTTATCTTCGCATGATTCCAGAAGACCATCACATTATCCAATTTAGCAGTCCGCCTCCAGCTGATGCTGAATGCCAAAGACGAGTTGTAGCTCCTACATTACATTAGCTCCGACTTCCTCTTTCGCTGGCTTCCTCGGTCCCAGATTTGATTTTAAAATTCTTGAGAGCGTTGCACATCCGTGCTGATTTGCTTTGTCCTCCCAGACCGACAGGAGTCCTCTGAGCAGGATAAAAACATCTTTGTGGTTTTGACCACTTGTGTTTTTTTTTGTTTTTTTTTAAACCGGCCTCACTGAAAACGCCAGTTTGATGACTTTGTGGTTTCAAGAATATATTTATCTTAAAAAAGAACATGTTAACGCACTATAATGAGAACATGACTGCTTGGTTCTGTGTATTCGGGACAAATATAGCTCAGTGTAGAGGCTGAACACTGAGTTTTAAAAACTCCATGACCCACCAGGCGCTGGTGTGCCTGTGGACTCATTAATATTTATATTCAGAGATGTCAAACCACTTCAGATAATGTATGAGCATGAGCTGGCAGGGCCGTGGATGTTTATGTCTTTATCATTGTTTCACATAGTTGTGCAGATTTGCTGTAAGATGAGATGAGCTGCGTTCAGGGACGTTACCTAATGTATACAATGGTTGGTGTCTCTGAGTTATAACATGCATCAGTGTTATAAAAGTTCGGATTTGCAGCTAAAATAATACATAGATTAGACTTAAATTCTACTGATGGGAGTTAGATAATGCTGTTCTGTAATTTAAAAAAATGTTGTCTGTGTTTTGAAGCATTTTGTAAGTGTACAAGGTGTTGTGAAAAACAAAAAGAGGAGCTACAGTAATCATTCGGATCAAAAATCTCTTAATCAACAGCCACAGAGGCTGGAGATATCAGTGGTGCTGCTGTTGTGTGCAGGGCGTTTGCTGCAGTCAGTGGTACAATCTGTTCATCCCACTTAACCTCATTTCTCTCACACTCGCTCGTGCACTCGCTCTCTCGCCGTTACTCAATCACCAGATTACAGGACGCTCTCACTCTCTCACCCTTTTCATCCCACGTTGCCGGTGAACGAGTGCGGAAAGGCCAGGCTCAGCAGGCTGTGCTCTGCTCTGCCCAGACGCGGCAGCAGTGCGAACGTCGCTGCTCATTCACACAAAATAGTCCGAACTCGCACATTCAGCAGCTCGCTGCGAAACACTGAACCTGCACAAGCCTGGCACAAAATGTGGATAATCTCCCGTCCAACAGGCTGCGTGAGGCAGACAAAGGCGGGGGTTGGGGGGCGGCACATGCGTGCGTGCATGCACACGCATATGCACGCATCCACACGCGCTCAGGCGTGTGCTAATGCACCCAAGCATCCGAACACAATACTAGGAGCAAATTGAAACTGTATGTTGGCGTCACAGGCTTCAGAGCGGTATTGTGTAATAGAGTAAAATTTCCCGTAGAGCTAAAAGTGGTCTTTAGCTGTGACTCTTTGTAAATCTCCGTGGATTGGCACACTGAAGGATTAGTTTCAGATTAAGATCCTCTTTTATTTGTTTGTTTGGTCGGAGCGTCGTCTGAAGGCACCCAGACTGAGCACACAGCCTACAAAGCACTTTCTCGAGAGGCTGTTCCTTTTTTCTTTCTTTTTTTTAATAATGCTAATGTTAAATATTTCCCATCAACCCTTTGAAACTTTATTTAGATCAAGGCAGACGGATGGTATTCTCCTGCTCTACAAGGGAATTTCACAGTGTTTGTCTGGTCTCGGCTCCCACAGTGTTGAGGCAGGCTTGGCTCGCACATCAAAGGTCTCATGAACATATGTGCACTCAGATGAGATTATCATAATGCAAAGTGCTCATGTTATAAGTATCTAAGGCAAAAGCAGAAGCTTTTACTGTCTGTGTAACAGTGCTGGCATGTTATACCTCATTAAACCCAGAAATCCTTTAAACGTACCCTACATTTCAACTCATGGCTGAACTCTGCTTCTCCCCTTCTTGCAGTACCTGATCAAAGTAAACGAGATCAAGACCAAGAAAGGAGTGGACCTCCTTCAGAATCTAATTAAGTATTACCACGCACAGTGCAAGTAAGTACCACCTTAATCCCCCTAACCCATATGTAACGCTCTCCTGGCATGTCCATCACACCCACCAACGAAACTCTTTCAAAAGAAGTAGGTTGCTGCCTCACTCTCTGTCTTGCCGTGCAGCTCTTGATGTCAATTTCCTTGCTCCTGCATGAATCACAGCTCTGCAGGGTGCACAGGAACACATATATAGCTCTCATAAATATGCACAGGTCCTCACAAAGATGCGTTCTGACAGCTCCAGGGTTTGGCGGGTAAATAAAGTGGGTGCTCTCCACGCCAGAACCGCGGCCTGTGACAGAATGACAGATCATCTCTCAGCGTTCTAGTTCCTGTCATAATACCGGGAGAAAACAATACACTTCCCCTTTAATCTGTCCAACCTGGGCCTTGATGAAAAACTGCAGTGGTGATGGATTAGAGGCATAAGGACGCCGGATGGCGAGCTGAGGAAAGTGCAGGAGGCAATTTTGTGTTCACTTCAGCTTTAATTCGACTTCTAAAATTAAGAAAGTTACAATCTAACACTACTGCAGTGTTAGATTAATGTTTCCCTCAACTCTGCACTAAAAGTGGCAAATAAAAGGTTGTCAGAAACTGTAGTCATAATGGATGTCAGTTATTAAATTACCCAAAAAACGGCAAGTAAAATGAATCCATCGCTAACTATGCAGCACAGCAAAATGTGCCAAAGGAAGTCAAGTCAAGGGAGGTGAATCCTTTTCTAAAACTGCAGTATAAACACTTAAACTGTGCATTCTGACACTCTGCAAAGTCAACAGTACTTGACACGGAGAGCACGCTGGAGTGGGAGGAGAGATGTGGGCTCATCGGTGCAGAGGCTGAAAGAAAACAAGCAGAGGGAAAGCGGTGGCAGCGAAAATAATGAAAAGAGGAAGGGAGATGTATGTTTCGAGAAGAAAAAAGCATAGACGGAGAGAGAGGGATGGCAATGGAGATGGAGGTCATTAGTGGTGATTTGCGGCCGTGGAGCTGCATCGAGGTGTGTACCGCTGACACATCTGTAATGGATTTCAGGATGTGCTAAGCACCTCTGCAAATCTGCCCAGCACTCCTGTGCCAGAATGAGCCCGGCTATACATTAAACTGCCTCCATCGCCCTATCCCTCTCTCTCTCTTTCTGTGACCTTCGTAAAGGCCAAACCAAGCTCACTGTAACACATGACATTTGATCACGTCACGCATCTGGATGACTTTTAATGCCAGTGAAGTTCACGTGTTATCTCTGTTCCCCCCCAGTTTCTTCCAAGATGGCTTGAAGACAGCAGATAAGCTGAAGCAGTACATCGAGAAGCTGGCAGCTGATCTCTACAATGTAAAACTCCTCTTCGCTCTGGTTTCATCTCCTGCTCACTATAGGGTTTCATTTTTCATAGAAAAAAACTTCTGAGCTATCCCAAGAGTCTGTCACCTGCTTTCCTGGACAAAACTAAGAAGTATCTTTACAATGAGCAAACCAAATTATTTTCACTTCACTTTAATTACACATTACATATCTATATATCTATATATCAATATATATATCTATATATATGAGATATCTCTATATCTATATATTCACTATATCTATATATTCACTATATCTATATCTATATATATCTATATATATCTATATATATCTATATATATATATATATATAGATATAGATATAGATATATAGATATATATAGATATAGATATATATAGATATATAGAGCACATGTAGCATTCTGACACAGGCAAGGATAATCCTTCACCAAATGCTGACCACCACTTCTTATTTACAGCACTGCTGTGCTTTCTCCTGAAGCAGCAGTTTTCTCAGCTCTTGCACTTTTTAAAGCAAGAAAAGTTGGGCAATCCTGCACCCACTGTCATGATTCAGGAAAATACCAAACCTCACATAACTTGTTGGGCTCAGGAGGTATAGGCTGGTCATCTACTAGTCTACCAATCTGCCAATCCCTGACCACATCAGTCTGTAAACCAAAGTATCCTCGGGCAAGACAGTGAACCCCGAGATCCTCCTAATGTGTTCAGCGGAGTGTAAATGTAAGATGGATATATGGATGGGTGAATGAGACAGGTGGTATAAAGTGCTTTGAGTGCTTAAGTAAAGAAGAAAGTGGAGCTATGACAGAACCAGTCCATTCACTATAACTTTTTTCTCAGCACCTGTAAACTGTTGTTTTCAAGCCCTGAAATTTTCCTGACTTGGGCCACGTTTGGATCAAACATTATTCAGTCTTTCAGCTCCTTAGTACGATGTTTGATTGTGCTGACGTGAGAGCAGTGCAGTTAATAGTTTGGTACTTTCACTGCGCCTAAGTGTATCTTCACAAATCAAAAGTAAACTCTGCGATTTAAGTGATTGGATCATTTGGGCTGTAGATGTTTTGCCTGAATATTACTGCCCTTGTTTCTGGTATAAAACACTGTCTTTTATTGATGTTTCATTTATTGCCTTTAAAGTTTATACATACTTTTTGTTTTTTATTTTTATCAGCTAATTATACTGCTGTCTTTCTTGGCCAGGACACTCTTGTAAAAGAGATTTTTAATCTCAAGAGTCACACTTTCCTGGTTAAATGAACATTGCATAAATAATAAAGAAGGGAAACTAAACTAAAAGTGCATTATTAGCCCTCTTTGCTTTCCTCTTATATCTTTACTTCACTATCTGCAGATCAAACAAACTCAGGATGAGGAGAAGAAGCAGCTGACTGCCCTGCGAGATCTGATCAAGTCCTCCCTCCAGTTGGACCAGAAGGAGGTAAGCAGGTCACACCCTACCACACAAAGCCAAATTTAAACCCACAACTTGCCAGCCCAGCACAAACTCAGCTGTACTGGGCTGAAAACAGGCCTGACTCAGTCATCCCAGTCATTCTGAAACCTCCTTTTTTTTTTTTTACGTCCTCTCACTCTGGCCACCACCAACTTTTGGAGCTTGTCTCCAGCAGCACAGAGCGAGTGCCCAGTGCTGTACCATGCTGGTAGCCAGTGTGTGGTAGGCTTTGCTGGTGACCAGCGTTGTGCCTCACTGGCTGCTCAGTGGAGAGCCACTCGCTGCCCGACTCTCACACACTTTCCAGCACTCATACTTGCCAACCTTGAGACCTCAGAATTAGGGAGACATTGAAAAGGGCTGTTGGTGGGGAGGTGATAAATACATTTTACAGTGTTTATTTATCGGATAAAATACGTTAAATGTCACTGTTATTATTGGCTGGGGTGTCCAAATTCAGAGGCTGTGTGAAAACCCCGGAGGAACCCTCCCGAGGGATTAATAAAGTTAAATTAATCTAATCTAATCGAATAACTTTAATCTCAGCCAAACCGATTTACTCACGAACAAATAAAACACTGAAAAAGCCAAACAATAACATTTTTAAGTTATCAAAGTGACTTATATATCACGTTTAACCCGAGTAGCGAAAGACCGCGGGGGTTTGAAAACGATGTGTCAGGAGTTTGGTGTTCTCGCCGGCTCAGATATTTGAAGTTTACACAGCTACATTCTCACCTGAAAACATGTTAAAAGTTTTTTTGCGACCCAGAAAGAGAAATAAGAGCAATATTAAAACTAAATAGCTGCCGCCATTGTTGGAAACTGGAATTGGCTGGGCCGCACTATGAATTCTGCGATATGGTTTTTCAATTTTGTTGTCCGGGTGGAAAATCGGGAGAAATTCAGGAGAATGGTGGCTCCGGGAGATTTTCTGGAGGGGCACTGAAATTCGGGATTCTCCCGGAAAAATCGGGAGGGTTGGCATGCATGCCAGCACTGCCGGCTCGTTTTACTTATCAGCACAGGCTGCTTCGGCTGTGCGTTAGCTCACACCCTCTCGGTTCACACGTTCACACTCTCGGTGTGCCTGTCTGCATGAAACAATATATACAGTTTTTCACATTTCAGTTATTCTGTCTGTAGCACCACTTTTAGACAATAAGCACAGAGGATTGTAGGTTTGGTTAACACACGGGCAGGTAGCACACTTTCTCGCACCTGAGCCGGATCTTTCACGCCTCTCCCCTCTATCTCCCCCTCCTCTCTGCCTTCTGCTTGTCTGGAATCAAGTCTAGAAGAGTAAGTGTTGGTGCATGTTGAGCATGCTGGCGTCTGTGTTCTTCAGCTTGACAGTAGAGTGCTTTATCCCTGTAGAGATGTTGCAGAGCATGCCTTTTACCTCCTTTTATTTTTAAGTCTTCACTCTTGGTTTGTTTTTCGGAAGCACTTTGATGTCAGAGAATCCTTTTTGTGTGTGTGTTGTCTATGTGTTGCATGTCTTTATTAAGCCTCTCTGTTCTGTGCACACAAAGTGTTTATTTTGTGTTATCGTGCGGGTTTGCGCAGGACTCGCAGAGCAAGCAGGGTGGCTACAGCATGCACCAGCTGCAGGGAAACAAGGAGTTTGGGAGTGAGAAGAAAGGCTACCTGCTGAAGAAGAGTGATGGGTAAGCTGCTAACACAGCGAATAAATAAAAAAACGCTGTAGTGTGCGTTCACGACGCATTAAAATGTAAAGCAGGCAGGAAATATCTCTAATGATTGACCCCGCCCCTTCGCCTCTCACAGGCTGAGGAAGGTGTGGCAGAGGAGGCAGTGCTCAGTGAAGGGGGGCATCCTCACCATCTCTCATGCCACAGTGAGTACACACACACACACACACACACACACACACAGGCACAGCTGCTCATATGAACCCCATGACCCTCAGCACTGACTGTGCGGATCAAAAGGAGAACATCATGTGGGGAGGTTGTGGGGTTTTTTTCTCTCTCTCTCTCTCTCTCTCTCTCTCTCTCTCTCTCTCTCTCTCTCTCGTCACAATCTGGAGGCTGGCACAGTGGAATTGACATAAATGGGTTGTCATGGCAACCTTGCCTCACCCTCTTACCCCCCTTGCTGCCTGCTGCGCCTCGGTGACTCATCTCAGAGCGAGTGTGAGGGTACCGCCACCGCTGCCGCTCTTGTGCAGCAGGCACGTTTCAGTGTGATGTTTTCTTTCCCGCTCCGGACCTCGGGAATCTAACGCGGGGCTCGTATATCTGGGTTAATTCTGTCAACCGCCGGCCACTGAGGTGTAACCTACAGAGCCTCGAAACTCCCACGGGACCAGCTGGACTGTCGGGGGGGCTTAGCGCAATCAGTAGCTCTTAGCTAATTGTGGCAGAGCAGTGGCAGGTGTCTCATCACGCTCGGACAGTCCATCTGTTAACAGGAAACGATGCATTGTTCTGGAATTTATTATGTTTTTGGTGCTTTTAGTGTTTGCTGAAAGCTCCTAAAGGTTTTTTTCTTCTCTTGAATCTTACTTACGTCAGTGTGGTCATCAAAAACATTTGAACCTTGTCAATATTAAAAGCAAGACTTTCTGATTGAAATTCCTCTTACAGCTTATAAATACAATTCAGATTAAAGTGACCCCCCCCCCCTCCAAAACAAACAAACAAACAACCTGATAACATAACCAACAAATGAACTGAGCTTCAACATTAACTTGACTTTTAATATTATTTAAATGTATCCAGGAGAATAGATTTAGCAATTAGTATCATTTCTATGTGATTTATTCATTCAGACAGCTTTGACAAGTCGGCGCGAGACAACTATTGAAATGTTGTTTTATTAATCCTTTGGGGGAAGGTTGGGGTGTCGAGAAGGGCATCCTGCACAGAAATCTGCCAAATCAAATCTGCAGAGCTACCAGCTGTGGCTTATTTTAATATATGCACTTTGATTATTTTTAATTAAATTCTTTCAGCCTTGCCTTTTGTTATAGAGCACAGCAGGTATTGGATATATGTCTTTACCAATATTCCCATACCTGTATTCAGTTCAGTTTAGTTCAGTTTTTTCCTTCAGAATTTTCATGGCATAGATTCAACAAGGCGCTGGAATCATTCCTCAGAGAGTTTGGTTCATATTGACGTTGCAGCTTCACAATCTTGCTGCAGATTTGTTGGCTGCGCATCCATGATATGAATCTCTTGTTCCACTGTACAGTACAGTGAACCATCAGTATCTCACAGCAGTCCAGACTTCTGTTGTCCAGCTTTGGTGAGCCCCTGAGAACTGTAGATTTTGATTTTTGTGGGATTTTTTTGTGGCACATCACTACTGACAGTGAAATTCTTAGACTCAGACCCCCCTCAGTATAGCACACAAGGAAGCAATATTGCACTAACACTCACATGTAAACTATACTGGTTTTTAGTAAAAATAGAAAAAAAAAATACAAATACTATAACAGCTGTAGTGCAGAGATAAAACGTCAAACGTATACATGATAAGGTTCCTACGTTTTTGTTTTTATTGTCCAGTTTTCACAAACTAGTTGGCGACAAGCTGTTAGTTGTGACGCTCGTCTGCTGGTAGGGAAGGTACTGTCTGTCCAGCAAAGAAGCTCTGATTTCCTAACTGTGCATAGCAGAAAGAAAATAGCCAATAACACAAATGCATCTTTGTACTGGCAGATTATATCAACCCACTGATTGGGACTGGTTCCAATTTGCAAGTTAACTGTGTGGTTTGTGCGTGCAGATTAAAAGTAGGACTGCTTAGATGCTGCAGAAACCCCCAAACTTCCAGAATTGAGCTTGAGGAAGACACACTTACCACAAACCACACACGGGGGTGAGAAGCAGAGTTTATATATATATTCTGTTGTTTGTAGCTGTAATACCGAACAGAGCAGATGTTATGCTCTCATAAAGTGTTTACATCACCAGGAAACCTTAGATGTGTTTTATTTGTCGTTATGCTAACAACTTGACTCCGGGGACTCTGGGTCAGTCATCGCTGCGGTCAGACTGAAATACCTCAACAAATAAACTAATGGCGCTCCCTTCAGCCTCAGCTGTACTTTGTGTTTAGAGCTAAGTAGCAGATGATGGCTAATGGTCAACACCATATCTGCTAAACACTAACATATTGTCTCTGTGAACGTGCCGGTGTTAGCACAGCCTTACAAATCCGCAAGCATGTCTGTGTAGTAACAGCCTGTGGATTAAATCAGATAAATCATCCCTGACGGCTTTAAGCATACATGCAAATGTTTGAATTCAACCTTATTTACTTCTAACCGGTGAGGATTGGCAGCGAGTCGGGCGTGTGGGATGAGCTTGGTGGAGTTGGCACTCTGGCGGCTTATTTCCCAGCAGACACAGCAGTTGCTCCAGCTGTAACACAGCGGGGAGGATCAGGATGATCGCGACTGACGTGAACGTGAGCTTTGTTGTTTTGAACTTTCACGCTGCTGCTGCAAAGACGCTCTGAGGAAGTGGTCGCCTGTGATGTGAGAGGAAAATGTTTTCTCTTATTGCGTTTTGTGATGGAGGAACTAAATCTTTGACCTCAGTTTCTAATTTAGCCCACTGAGCGGTTATCATACTGAGCTTGTAATCGTTTTTCTCTGTCCGAGAGCAGTTTACCGCCGCTTCAGGTTTTTCCCTTTTCTTCAGGCCTCAGTGCAGATGAACTTTAGGTGGCTTTAGTTGGATGTGGCATCTTGCCAGCAGGCTAACACCAACTCCAAGGCTCATAACAGCCTGTTAGCATTTCATTAGCACGTGCCCTCGTCCCCCCTCTGCCCGGGCACTGGCAGGAGACAATGCTCAGTATGTACGTGCCAACTGGACCCAATTATTACAGTACACAGCCCAGCCAGCTCAGTCCACTGTCTTAATGGGGGCACCTTGAGTTCAGCTTGTAGTTCGGACCGCAGAAGCTTTGTTGAATAATAAAAACACGAGTTGATACAATTATCTACGAGAATTATGCAAATCTTTTTAAAATGAAAATATACCCACCATCTGGTGGCTCCAGCTACTCAAACATGAGCATTTTTTTTTCCTTTTCTATATAATTTCTTTTTGTTGTTTCTGACAAAATGAACAACGTGAAGACCCCTCAGTTTGTGGGAAACCCAGAAATGTTTTTCATTCACCAAGTCAGCAAAACAAATTGTGCATATGTTGCTCATATTTTATTTCCTACTTTGTTGTTTTTATGCACAAATGTCCGGTGTTCTGGGAATCCATCCTACCTGACAAACCATCCTACCCGTTGTTTCTGCGCATGCGCACAACATGAAATTAAGTGGCGAAGCATCCTACCTTTATGAATATTAGCTAGAAAAATACTCTGCAGGTAAAATTAAGTGCCAAACCATCCTACCTTTGTGAATGTGACCTACAAGCATACTTTAACAGCTAAAATTTAGTGGCAAATCATCCTACCTTTGTGACTGTTACCTACAAGCATACTTTAACAGCTAAAATTTAGTGGCAAATCATCCTACCTTTGTTAATGAGGGCTAGAAAAATACTCTGACGGGTAAAATTAAGTGCCAAACCATCCTACCTTTGTGACTGTTACCTACAACCATACTTTAATGGGCAAAGTTAAGTGGCAAACCATCATACCTACTTAAATTTGTGCTGGAATTACTCTGTGACGACAGAAATGTACATAAATTACTTAAGGTAGGACGTTTTGCCAAAGTAGGATGGTTTGTCAGAACACTGGATCTGGAAACCAGATGGGCTCTACTGCCAAACATCAAAGGAAGTTTCTGTGCATTTCTGTTATCACTGTGACACCTGTAAAAACACATCTGGGTCACTCTACGTGGACAGGAAATAGACTTGAAATGAATTTCTTCCCTTCAACCAAACTTTTACTTTCACCCGCCATATTTCTGCATGTACAGCGTCAACAGTCGGGTGGATTGTGTGTGAAAATGTTTGCACACTTTGAATTCAGCTTGAGGAGGAGCCTTGATCACTTGTTGAGGCCTCTGTGAGGCTGTGCTTGCTGTATTAGCTGAATGCTAACATGCTCACAATGACAGTGTTAAATGCTGATGCTTAGCTGTGTTCACGATTGTCGTAATTAATCGGCACTACAGCTAAGGGTGATGAAGTTTAACCTTTAGAGAATAATCCATTTATTTTTACGGCACTTTCTAAAACACACAGTTACAAAGTGGTTCACAGTTTGAGTACAGCCCCATATTAAAGATAAGACTACATGTTCCAGGACACAGATGCACAAACATGCGGCCTTGCATTCATTCCCGCATACACACTTCCAGAGACGCTAACTTATAGCAATGACTCTTCAGCAGCTTCGTTTAAAACAAACCAGAGATTCGGCCGACCTGATAGGCTGAGGAAGTTTGTTCCAAACATTAGGAGTTACAGCCCTAAAAAGTGTGGAACAGTTTAAGGGCTGCTGCATGTGCTGAAGCTTGGCCATGTAGGATTTCATGTGTTCTCAATAATTTATTTTTTTTAATGGATTCTGAGTTTCACTGGATGCCAGCGAAGGGAAGCAAGAACAGGGGTGATATGTGAGCTGTGGCTAGTTACCACTCAGACTGAAGGCTTAGGGGCCGAGCGGGTGGGCAGCATGGACACCCAGCTGTTTGAATGAAACCATAGATGCATCTATGAAACATCCTGCACGAATTCTTGTGAACCCAAGTGTTCAAATAGACCTTTGACCAAAATAACAGGCTATGATGTATAATCGCTCGTGTCATGACAGTGCCGGTACGAATACGTTGTGATTAAGAGAGCATGCATACATTAAGGCTGAATTTGGTGATGTAGGCGTTTCAGTGGTGACCTGGCAGGTGGGTGTTCTTGAACTTGTACTTCCAGGCAATTTGTGCCACCTTAAGACGCTACTGCCAGGAGGCTTAGCCTAGCTGCTGCGTTCTGGACCAGTTAAAGACTGGCTGAAGAGAAAGGAGAGGGAATCGGACAGGAGAAAATTAAGGCGACTGCTAAAAGTTCTAAATTATTGGGTGGCAGTAGACGTTTGAGTTTTGCAATGATTGTTAGATTCAAAATTCAGATGCAGGTGAATAATATTGATAGCAAAATTCCTGGTGGGGCTCGTGAGGACTGAAAATTAGAGCCTCAGTTTTGCCGGGATTAAGATGAAGGGAATTTGAAGACATCCAGTTATTAACGGCAGTGAATTATTCAATGAGGTAGGAGAAGCTGACGGGTCGCCAGCTCATCCAGGTGAGCTGTAGCGACACCAGATATTACTGTTTTTGTGGGTAATACGACGATGATGTCACTGAACGATGAAAAGTGATCCACACAGTCACTGCAGTTCATCCGAGGAACACCAGCTTACATGCATACACGTGTCGACTGCTTCTCATTTTGAGATGTTTGACTGAACTTAAATCCCCAAAGCACCGAAATATTTATGTCTCTGATGTGAGGACGGTGTTGTGCTTGTGTGTAATATTTCCACTGTGGTCCAGTGTGTGATCTTTGTGTTTGTTCTTACAGTCCAACAGGCAGCCAGTCAAACTCAACCTGCTCACCTGCCAGGTGAAACCAAGCACTGAGGACCGGAAATGCTTTGATCTCATTTCTCGTAAGTTCCACACCCCCCCCCACACACACACACACACACACGGTCACACACTTTAACGCATGCCTGAATGGCTCGGTGACAAACACTTGTAATATGATGAGAGTTGCCTCTTGTAAAAGGACCTGTGGAAACTCCACATGCAGTTTTCTTTGTATAATAGTGTATTAAGAACACAGATAAGCGTTTGAATCATTTGCTGCATGCTGGCTATCATAAATGCAAAAGTAGACATTTGCATTTTTTAACTCCACCGTTTATTGTTTGCAGATAACCGGACGTATCATTTCCAGGCCGAGGATGAGCAGGAGTTTGTCATGTGAGTACTTCAGAGTAACGACAGACACATGATCCTCGTTCTGCTTGTTATCGCTGTTTGAATCAGTCTGACACCACTTCGCCTCAGTCTACACACCCATTTATTCTTCTATGTGTGATCTCGCTAAAGGTGTCTTTAGCTGTCAGCTAAAGGTTTTTCATTAATGGGACGCCGGTTAGTCGCTGGTGTGTCGCTTCATTGTCACTCTTGAACACAGGAAGTGTTTTTCCACTTTGTAGAGAGCAGTGAGGCTGCGGCTCTGTGGCAGCGAGGATGGCAGTGGGATTGGTGGTCTGGAGTAATTCAGGTCGCTGTAACTTCATGCTGTTGCTTCCCCATACCCTCACGCAAGAGCAGACACACATACACAGGAATAACCGCGGTTGTGCTACCTATTTAAGAGATCCTTTCACACACTTAACGTGTTTAAATTAGTTAAAAAAAATGTGTCTTAGCGTTGTTCACTTTTGCCGTTTCTGTTGAAGTCTAATCGTATTTATGACACAAGAAGTCATATTGTTAATTGGCGAGTTGTCTGTATAGTCAGACAAATTTAGTCGTCATTGTGGCTAAAAAACAAGCATTAGATAATTTTTGGGAACTATATAAAAGCCTGTACGTTGTGTTTTTTTGAGTTACAGGAGCAGTTCTGCAGCGCAGAGTATGCCGTCTGCATTCATGTGAAATTTGAATAATTCATATGTCACAAAGACACGGCTTTGCTTTTACCATGTGGGAGGACGAACAGAAAGTTAAATTTGTAAATTAAGGCTGGTTGGTCAGAGTAAAGCAGCTGCAGGCACGTTAAACTGTGCAACAGTCGTTTTTTGGTGTCTGCGGTAACCATGTAAAGTCGCTAATTTGTCATCGTGTTGTGGAAACCGGCCGCCTCAATTTTCCAGAAATTTCAAGTGAAACTAGCTTTGTCAGTTTGTGAGAATAAGTCACAGGATGATGAATGCATGAGTTTTCCTGTTTGCTTGACGGATTATGGATCAGATTTTGATTTAAGTAAATAAAAGTACTGGTATGTGTTTTGAACTATAAGTGCACTTGTTGCCAAATGTGCTGGCCTGATTGGTCAGATCTGTTTATTCACATGTGAAAATCTGAAAGACCGAGCTTCTACTGAAAGAATAAATATCACAGATTCATCCAGTGAAAGTACGCGGTCAGTGTGAGCGGCGGACTTAAGAATGAGTCAGAAAAATATTTTTAAAGCATGAAAAATTCACCCAGATTTTACACGACCAGTGTTTAAAGGCCTTCACTTCTCGAAGCTCAAAGCAACCTCACTTTAACTTAAAACAAAGGCCACAACACTAAAATAATAAAATAAAACACAAATAACAATGAAAAAATAGAACTGAGAAACTGGGATTAATCGATTGTCAACGTACGTATGTGATTTTTAATGAAACTATTAACCCTGTTAATATAATACATGTTTAAGCAATAAAGTATTTTTTTAAAAGCCAGATATTTGTTTAATATTTAATTCTTTTTTTAAAAAAAAATTGTCACAAGGTTCAATTAAAACTCCTTTTTAAAAAAAATTATATTTTGGTGATTTTTGTTTTCATGGTTCAGGCTTTACAGGCTTTTTAATAGCTTGCCCAACAAACAGGAGCTGGGATGAGATCAGCAGTTGCGTACAGATAAACAAAAACAGTTGAATGCAGTGTTGTGATGACGTTGTTGGACATAAGATGTGATTCCCCCGTAGCCGAATCACTCATAAACACAGAGGAGTGAAAACAAACCCGAGTCTGAATACTGTCGATCTGCCACTCTGTGATGCTGTGGCTGTTCTTCCTCTGATGGTGGAAACTTTCTTCCAGCCTCGCTGTGGCTTTGCCTCTTCGCTCAGTGCTGCTTGAACACTTCGTGTTGCTTGTAATCCTTTGGGATGCCACTCGCGGCTCTGCTCTGCTCCTTCCGTCACGCAATTCCAACTGCAGTGGTGTCGGCGATGGCGTCGTCTTCTTTGTAGTTCCCTTCAAATATTTAGTGTTTCATAGGGCGCTCGCTTCACGTAATCACGCTCTTCCTCAATTAGGCCGACAGCATATTATAATGCATATTGTAAGCAAACACGCAAACGCTTTTGGCCTGGCATCTGCACACCTACGCATTAGTGGATTAAAATATCTTGTTTTTCCACACATGGAGATAAACAGACAATCGAATGCATCGGTTTGTGTGCCCACTGTCTGTCTGCTCTCAGAGAGGGGATTGAGTGGCAGTGACAGAGGAAGGGCTGCGATCGGCTGCGTGTGTGCAGACTGTGCTTCGTGTAGTGAATTGCAGGAGGTTGTGTTTGTACGCCCGCCTCATTGTAACGGCCACAGGCCTGCGTGGGTGCGTTGGTTCCTCTTTAACCTTTTCGAAGAAACCAAAGAATGGGCAAATATTTGTGTGTTTTAGCATCTTTGTAAAGCAAAAATGCAACATAATCCCTTCTTTTAGCTTCCCTGTTGCTGCTTTTCTGTGTATTTTTGTGATTTTGATGCATTTAGACAAGATAAAAGGTCACTGAAGGCTTTAAGAACCTGTGATGGGCGCTTTCCTGACATTTTATCACAAAATGATGCTATCCTGAATTGCTCTCCTTAACTTTACCCCTAGCTGTTTTTATATTTTTGTTGGGTTTTTCTCTGTATCTATGAAGCGCCTTGAGGCGACTTTTGTTGTGATTTGGCGCTATATAAATAAAATTGAATTGAATTTAATTGAATCTCAATAAAGTAAAATTTTATTTTATTGTTTGTAATGTCTCTAACAATGTTCCCTCTTGCAGTTGGATCTCGGTGCTGACCAACAGCAAGGAGGAGGCGTTAAACATGGCGTTTCGTGGCGAGCAGAGCAGCGGAGGGGAGGACGGATTAGAGGATCTCACCAAAGCCATCATAGAAGACGTGCTGCGCATGCCGGGCAATGAAGTCTGCTGCGACTGTGGAGCTGCAGGTGTGTTTGTGGGGCTGCGTGAGTCCATTTAAATGTGGACCATGTTTTATTTAAAGCCGTTCTCCTGTCTCGGTAGCTTTATAATGTCACCACTGCCTTGAACTCCGTGTCCTTCAGTTAGATGGTTGCTGAGCGAGCTACACTGCAGTGTGTGTGCGCGCATGCTGGTGCTGTTAGCATTCAGGACGCAGCTCTATCCCGATATTCCCCCTCACATTAGAAAGCAAAGAGTCAGCACTCAGGAGTGCCGTGGACACTCAGGCCCTCTGACTCTCAGCACACACAGGCTTGCATCCACACACTCCACTCTGTCTGTATAAACACACACAGCAGCTTGCAGAGTACTGGGGCGGTGGACTTTATCTCTTGGGGGAGAAAAAAAAACATTTCTGGGCTTTGAGAAACAACATCATTACATCACGATGTTACATAAGTCACACGCTTCGTCGACCCCTGCGGTCCTCGGAGAGCGGAGGTAATTTGTCATGTCTGCTCTCTTGTTGCTGCATCCGTTCATATACATGGCTTTGGCATAACACATGTTCCAGATGTGGATTTAAGCATCTGATTCCTGTTGTTTTCCTTTATCTGACTGAGAAGGTGACGCCCGTGCTTCCCTTTCCTCAACACATAAAATTAATTTGGTGGTTAAAGGACCTTTTTATGACTTTCAAAGGTCACCTCGTTGTTCCCTCTGCTGCTCATTCGATGCTCTGACTGGAAATTCATCTGTAAGATAGAATTAATCAGCTATAGAGGACCCATAAATTCACAATGCATCTGTTAATTGTGTTGTGTAAATGTGTGCACGTGCCTTCCTGCTGTCTGTGTTTGTGTGCATGACTCACCGGGTTTTTGGGCTGTCTCTATCGTTTCCACCAGCCTCCTCTGGTGTTAACTTGTCAGCTTCAGACAGAGCAGCACCCCTCGCCTCACAGCATCAGCATCACTGAGGTCACAGTTTAAAACTTCCTTAATTCCCCTGGATTGCATCAGAACATCAGTCAGCAAAGTCGCTCAGTCTCTGGAGGTTTCGAGGATCTGCCACATCTCTGTGCGCGTGCGCCTTTGTGCTTTGCAGTGGTGGTGTATTAATAAATAAAATCAATGAATATAGTGGAAAAATAAGCTGTGGTTTAGCAGCTGAATCAGGGCTAGTTTATTCACACGATGGTTGTTTTCTGTTGCAGTGATTTGAGGATATGGTACATGTGGACATGCAAAGCCTAACTGGCAGTTTATGCTTAGTGCTGTTACCCTTACGAATGGTCCGGCTTTACATGCATTTCAGTGTTAATGCAGGACCACAGATATTTCCAGAAAACTGAGGGAGAGAGTGTTGCATCAGTTAGAAAAGATGAGACATTCTGTGGAGGAAGAAAAAACCTAAGCAATCGCTTTGTTTCCTGTTTCAACTTCTTCTTTTGTGTCATCAGAGTCAAGCACGCCTCAAGCATCACTATAAATGCTTTTGTGGCGGTTTTAAAGTCACAGTGCTTGCGGCCAGTGACTAGTGCGGCAAGCATAACACAATACAGAACAAGCATCAGTTATATAAGAAGTCAGGAAGAGCTTGAAAAGAGGCATCTGTAGCAGAGGTGGGTTGCAAAGCAGATTGCAGGGCAGCAGCAATTTAAAAAGGAAATAAAACTGCATGCTGCATGTAAGATTTGCTACATGTGGGGAGGTTTATCAGCTGAGCCCTCGATGCTGTCGGATAGGGTTGTCAAACATAAGGCCCGGGGCCCAGAATTGTCCCGGCAAAGACTCTAATCCAAACCACTAGATGGTACTGGAAAATGTGAATGAGCGCATAAAGTTTGGACTTCAAACTGTATTTTCATACATTTTACAAAATTTTTACTGATGGCTGAAGACCTACCTCATTGCTATTCATACTATACAGAAGTAATTAAGTAATAAATAAAAGTCATCTAAAAGTTTCTGTTAGTTTTGGGTTTTTTTTACAGTATGTGCACAGTGAAAACATTGTTTTTAAAGCAGCATTTCTTTATAATTTAGAAAAACTGAGATTTATTGTTAAAATTGCACTTTTTGTATTAAAATGTCTCAGGAATTAAATACATAGTTAAAATTTAGACTGGAAGAAAGGCGAGTTTCTTTGGTTCGGCCAACTTAAGATCAAAGCGGGCTGTATATGTGGCCCACAGTGTAAAATGAGTTTGACATCCTTACTGTAGGAGGTCAAATCACCACTTGTTTATATATCAGCCTCCTGTAGCCGTAATAACTTGTATTACACTGTTGTCTGTAGACCCAAAGTGGCTGTCCACCAACCTGGGGATCCTCACCTGCATCGAGTGCTCTGGCATCCACCGAGAGATGGGAGTCCACATTTCCCGCATCCAGTCCATGGAGCTCGACAAGTTAGGAACCTCAGAACTCTTGGTGAGTCAGACGAACGGCCTGTCGAGGGAACTGATCTTATTTTCGAGGCACACCCTTCACTGTTTTCACCTGAAATATGAGGAATCATGAAAGAGTATTGTGAAGACAGGATGGAGCCAATTTTAATCTGTAAAGCTGCAGGGATGCATCATGTGTCTTTCTTTGGTTGCTGATGTTTCCCTTCTTTCTCCCACAGCTGGCCAAGAATGTAGGGAACAGTAGCTTCAATGAGATCATGGAGGGAAACCTCCCCTCCCCATCACCAAAGCCCACTCCCTCCAGTGACATGTAAGTTTTATATATATATAAACAAATCTTTATCTCTCAACTCAACTCTCTAACTCTTTTTTTGACATTTTGTCCACAGGACAGTGAGGAAGGAGTTTATCAACGCCAAGTATGTGGACCACAAGTACGCGAGGAAGACTTGCACGTCTGCGGCAGCTAAAATGATCGAGTTGTTTGAGGCGGTTCAGTCCAGGGACCTGCTGGCACTTATTCAGGTCTATGCGGAGGGGGTGGAGCTTATGGAGCCGCTTCCAGAGGCAGGACCGGTGAGTCAAAGAGACATCTAAAGGTCTGATTTATCCAAAGTTAAAAACACGATAAGATAATTTTGTTTCAAACATTTTTTTTATGGTGTCGAAATCAATGTCAGTAGAGGTGAATCGAAAAATAAACATTAGTGCTTTTAAAGACTGACAGTGTTAGATTTGTCCAACAGTTTTCTTAGTCTTATAGATAGATAGAACTTTATTAATCCCTTGGGTAGGTTCCTCTGGGAAATTCTATAATAAGTCATGTTTTTTAAGAGAGATGTTTCCACTGTAGAAACTTTTTAGTTATTTGTTTAACTTGAAGGAAATCTCTCTTTTATTGTGTGTCCACAGTTTAGGAACTGTAGACTATCAAAGTTTGCAGAAACCTAAATTATAGGACTTTTTATAGGTCCTACAGGGCAGAAGAGAAACTTTTTATTGGCAAAAATGTACAGTGATTGGTCCAAGTCTGGATTGTTGTAGCTCTGGTGTACACAACGTACTGTTAAAGAAAAGGCTCTAAAAGTGGAACATAGCCCAGAAAATGGATCAACAATGAAGTCCAGGCTTTATTAACTCTATATGTTATGGAAGAAATGCACCATTTTCACTCTTGGAGGCAAAATAGAATAATTTTCAGTCATATTTCCCTTCAACTTGCTGCCTAGGACATCTCCCCAAAGTGATGCAATGCGGAAAGAAAATGGAGAAGCGTAATCTTGTGATTATAAGAGAGTAAAACACCACATCTGCTTTGTAATAGCACTACACATAAAATTGCACGCCTAAAACAATTTGCTGAAGGTCATAAAATTGTGCCTTAAAAAGTGCATCTTTACAGATGGGGACCATTTATGCCAATAAAGCAAAACATTATATCCAACTCTGACGACACCTCGTTTCTCTGTAGCCAGCTACAGATCACACTGTCAGGTAACTCTAAGCCAAAATCAGCCACAGGGTTAAAAGTTTAAAAGGCCAGTAGAGGGTCATACAGCGAGCAGAAATCACAAATAATCAAGAAAAAAAGCACATGAATGAACCCTGTATGGAAATGGGCAGTAATTAAACCATTAAATGGCTTGAGGAGCTCAAATGAATTCAAACATGAACACTTGAAGCCAGAGCTGTCCGCTTCTCCTGACAGGACTTAGAAGAAAATATGCAAAAACATGCCTGGAATCCGGGCTGCATCATAACACGTGCAGACCGCGACGCTCAGAAGCCGCCTGGTCAGTGCTCTGTGCGTGTTCCTGCAGTGGTTTCATCCTCATGTGAGGTTTCTTCCCAGCAACACCACCGCTGCTGACACGTTCCTGCCAGCTGGTGAATTATTTGGCAGTTAGAAATGGGTGTAACAGTTGGAAAATTCTGAGTCATCCGGGTTAACTTCTCCAGCAGGTGGTGATAGCCAGCAAACCTCCACCACATTGCAAGGCATCATGTGTTTTGAGTCCACATATATTTAGATGGCGACATCTGTAGCGGCTCAGTTCATGCGTCTGTTTTTTATTTTGTGGTTCGGCTTGTTTTGGGTTTTTTTCCCCTCTCGCTTTTGTTCTCTTGCCTTTTTGCTGTTTTTAGGCAAAAATGAAAGTTGAATAACAAGCAGTGTCTGGTGAGGATACAGTACCGTGAACAACATGCGTGATAAGACTTAATCTGACGTAAATGGGTCAAGGTTTTATAACCCGAACACGGTCGTTCCCTAATGAAAAATTAAGTGCACAATGCTGCAGAGGAATAAAAGAGGATATCGTCTGGTGACGGAGAGTGGGGGGGTGGTGCTGCTGAACGCGCTGTGAAGTCTGACTCACCGATATCTGATCTGCTGCTGTCAGTGCATCCGAAGGGGCTGCACCGTGACTTCCCACCCCCAACTCAAAACACAGACAGCGTGACAGCAGTGCGTGATTAAATCCGACCCCCTCTCAGATGCCAACAGATCCACTAAATGTAAGCGTTAGCTCCATATGTTTCCCCTTTACCTCCATCTTTAATGCTGAATCTAAACCACCACCACCTAGATCCAGCTTTGGTGCTGCAAGGCAGATGAAATAAAAGCAAGAGACTCCCAGGAATGGACAAAAGCCGGCATCAGGCCTGCAGAAGTATTATTTTTAGGAGCCATTTTGTTTACTGCAGCTTGTTTAAATGCTGAAAGAGTCGCAGACAGAGAGAGAATACAGAATGGATGCTGCCCAAGATCGCCCCACTGAGTCTTTGCTGTGTTTGATGGCCCCCTGCAGGAAGCTGGAGAGACTGCACTGCATTACTCTGTACGGACTGCTGACCAGACCTCCCTGCACTTGGTGGACTTCCTCGTGCAGAACAGGTACATTTCGTTTTTTTAAAGAGCTGCTAAACCTTTTAGAAAATGCAGCTGCGTGCATTCAGCTTGGCTCAGGAGGAGTGTAAAGAGCTGTTCAAGTTTCATAAAAACACACGCGAGTACTTTGGAGTAAAATTGTGTATAAAACAGCACAGCTTGGTGTAAACACTCTGTATTAAATTTGATCCGTCTGTCTGCTGCGAGTCACTTTCTGTGCTCTAGTCTAATAAAGCAGTGCAGAGGAAAAGCTTCACGCGGCACAGCTCAGCTCAGCTCAGATTCCCACAAGGCAAACAGAAATGGGTCAAGCACTTGTTCTCTGCCTTAATTTATTCCTCTCCTTTCAATTGTTTACCCACCACTGCTCCAACTGCACACAGTCTCCACTGCTGAACTGAGACCCCCTCATTAATTAAACCCATGTCTAGGCCTTGTCTTTTAATATTTTTTTTGTTGCCTTCATGGGAATTGCAGAAGATCTAAAGATTGCTACTGCGCCATTAGCTGTAGTTTGTAGTTTTTCTTGAATGATTTAATGTCTCACCTCTACTCAAGACGTCTAATGTGCTGTTTCCAATCCTCTTCTTTCATGCTAAACCTCAAAATCCTGAGCAATAACATATTAACCTAAAGCTGCAGGATTGTGGAAAACACCCTCAGGCATGTGACCTCACTGCGCGAGTCTTGTTTTTTTTGTTTTTTTCCTAACTCAGCGGTAACCTGGATAAGCAGACGGAGTGGGGGAACACCGCCCTGCATTACTGCTGCATGTACGAAAAGCCAGAGTGCCTCAAGTTACTCCTGAGGGGCAAGCCTGCCACCGACATCAGTGAGTCACACGCCAAGCTTCGTCCTCCAGTTAATGTCATCACCTATCAGACTCCTAACTGTTGATTGTCCGTCCTCGCCCTTTCAGCCAATCAGAACGGAGAGACGGCGCTGGATGTTGCCAGGCGACTGAGGAACACTCAGTGTGAGGAGGCAGTAAGTATAAGACCGACCAGCTGGACATCTTAGTAGATCATTAAAGGCCCAGAAACATTACACAAACCCCCCGTCCTCCCCCCAAACATACACACAGCCACATAAAGGGTGTTCATCAGTTACCGGGCAGTTTAGTGAGAACACTAGATGGCAGTCAGAGGTCTCTCCAGCCGCGGGCGGTAGCAGCAGCAGAGTGGAAGTAATGGTTGATATATGTTTGTTATTAACGGTCATATGAGCAAAGAAGACAGAAAAACACTTTAAATGCTGTTTGGAATCTCTGAAAAATAAACACAGTTGGACAAATCTTTTATTGTTACAGGAATGTGCCTATAACAACATTTTATTTACATATTAACTAGATTTGTACTTAAATTATATCTGTGATTAAGATTATTGGCTATTAGCTCGAGCACATATAGACGATCTAAGTTATTGCACTTTGTGTCACACATAAGTCCTTATGTCCTCAGATGTAATTAGTGGTGAACCGAGGGGACTTCAGTCTATTTCACCCGCACCTTTCCCGACAGGTAGACAGTATAAAAGGTGAAATCATCCTCTGTACTGACATCAAATCATTAATTTAGAGCCAGATAGTGTGCAGCATGTGTGTATTTTACTAGTGCGTGCCCATGCTGCAGTGTTGTTTGGTCTATTTGTGGATTTTGTAAGCTGATATTTTTAATTACACTGAGAAAAGAGAAAAAAAAAGGAAAGAGTTATCTTGTTTATATGAATAAACATAAATATTGGGCTTGCTGTGTGATCATACACAACAAAGTGTATTTACCTCTGTGTATGATTAAGGAACCACGACCACTTATCATCCAGACACTGCCCACCGCCATATGAAGTATATAATGACAAACTGGCATGCAACACTTTGTCTGAATATGCACCCATGCAGTAGAAAGGGATTTCGTACGTTAGCTTTCTTTACAAATGTGCTTGCACATTTTCACAAGTCTGTAACATCCTGGAAAAAAGCTGATTTGAAATCTCATCTCCACACCTTCACAGCGCATTTATAGTCAGCTGTTGATTTGACATTAAACTTGTAAATACAGTGAACTTCACTTCGTAGGCTGAGTATTGATAGTGTAAATGTCACAGTTTGCAGATGTGAACAATTATATTTTTCTCTAAATAAAATGTTTTGTTGTGAAATTAATCTGATGCGATGCTTTTATGAGGTGTTGCAGGTGCTTAAACATTACAAATGGGTCATTTTTGCCTGTTGCTAGGTGGTTGCTAGGCAAAATGATGACATCATGAGAACCTGCAGGGGCCTAAGATATATCTGTGTGCCAGTTTTAGTTGCAATCATGTAGCAGGAATTTACAAGCAAACAGAGATTTTCTGTGTTATTTCAGGTCTGGTGCCTCAATAAAGAAGATAATTTTTATTCCAGTTATTTGTAAAAATAAATGAAAGACTGAAAAATAAATAAAAATTAAATAAATAGAAACTATTATCTAAAAAAAATTAATGTTGAAGTGTTAGTTTAGCTACGTTTTTTTCCTCGGTTTGATAAATTTGTTTAGCAGTTGTGTTGCAGTTTCATATTTCTGTGCCTTATTTTATATTTAAACAATTTTCAAAATCCCTCATCATATCTATTCCTCACATTTACCCCTTTTACAAATAAATTTACTTCAATGTTTTTCCTGCCCCCTCCTTTTTTAACATACCTTCTCCCCCTGAGTTAATACCGTATATCTGTAATATCTCCATCTCTATACAACCTCCAGATGTTCATGTTTGTGTCCTGTGCATCATCAGTGGCTGCAGAGAGCAGTTAAATCTCCAAGTCTCAGGGTTTTTTTTAGTTTAACGATGTGCCAGACAAGAGAAAAGATGTCAATAATAAAGCCAAATCAGCGACTGTTAGGATAATGGGTGTTATTGACTGGGTGGGCAAAGCTGTGGATGATTATTGAAGGTACACGTGTGGGGAAGGGAGAAAAGTAAATAACATCTTTAAAATCTTACTGTTTGAGAAGAAAAAGAAATAATAATAATAATAATAATACACTTTTTTAAAACTGCTGTTGTTTGTGTTGCGTTCACAAACTGTGGATAATTACTGCCATCTAGAAAAGGATGACTGATGCTCAGCACTCACTGTGGCTCTGACTCAGTCTAACCTGTGACATTAGTCTCTTCATGCTGCCTCATTATTTCTTATTGCGCTGCTTCTTCTTCCCATTCATAGTTTTTTTTGGGGGCTTTAATTACAGCCAGTTTTGATCCACCTTCTCTGTCTGGTAGCCGTAATGATCTGTTTGTGTAGAGCTGCAGTTTGAGTTAACGGATTTGTTTGTGTGTGTCAGCTCGTGCAGGCCGCAGAGGGGAAGTTCAACCCGCACATCCACGTGGAGTACGAGTGGAGCCTCCGACTGGAGGAGATGGACGAGAGCGACGACGACCTCGACGATAAGGTCTGAGCACGACGCCGAATTTAACAAGGAATCTGGTTATGAGTGAGGCTGAAGGTCAGATATGACTGTTCAGATTTCCTCTGCAGCCCACTGGCTGTCTGGCTTTGTGCTTTATTGTTGTTGTTGTCGCCTCCACATCACCAAAAAAAGAACTTCCCCATAGATTCATATATGTAGAGCACGGCTGTGAAGCTCATTTTAGTACATACGTGGGTCACATGCAGATAAATTTGACCTTAAATGAGCCAGACTGATGATAATCTATGAAGAAAACATTTTTTTTAGGGTTAAGAAGTCTAAGTGCGTTCTGAAAATGTCCACATTTCTGGATTTCAAAAACTGAAAGAAAAAAACAAACGAATTAAGGATGACTAATGTTTCAATATTTGGCCAACCTAAGGTCATTACACAGATATGTCATTCTAGTAAATCAGCATGGCTGGGTACCGTTCAGCCTAAGAAATTAATCTGTAAACTTTCCTAATATAAAAAAACTGCAATTTTCTGTTAATTCGAAGAAAATGTTCCATTTTTCCTGTTGAATAAAATATGAAATTGTCCACTGATTAATTTATGTTGAAAACCCACCTAAATTTGTGTGTTTTTGATGGTTTCTAGTATTTATCTTTGTGTAGTTTGAAAAAGCATTCACCGGTTCAGATCAGACTCTTTAATGACCCGGTTCTGGTCCCCGGGCCCTATGTTTGACACAAGGTTAATATAATTAGCTAAAACTAAACAAAAAACTACAAATAGATGTGAAACAGTTTAGCTAACTTAATAAAAATAAAAAGCAGAATTTTAGAAAAAAATAAAAGCTAAACGAAATGGTTTTGTGAAACCGGGAAAATAAAATTTTTATTATTTGTTAGTTTTGTTAAAAAACTGTAATATAATTCGCCTGATAAGGTTTGATAGACGTGTTTGAGACTCTGGATGTCGACAAGATTTGAAAAGGTTCTGTGTTTTTGTTGTGCTGAACACAGAAACTCATTCAAACAAAACTAAAACTAATCATTTCCACGCAATAAAAACTACTTAGAAAATACACTATTAGAATAAATCTGGTTTGACACCCTGATGTAGAGGCTGAAGTTAACGGTGGCTGCAGATGCGTCTTCCCTTTAGAGTAGGTTAAATGCACCGTGGCATAATGCGGCATGAGTCAGGAAAACGGTTTAATGTTGTAGAAAAAAAAAAGATAACTGAAGATTTGTAAAACTATAAAAATGGAGAAATAAGGCGAGCTTAAGGAAATGAGACGGAGTGTAGTAATGCTGTGTCATTTGTAGGTCAGAACAAGCAGATGTCGGGCTTTCTTCGACAGGCTTTTACGCTTTAAGCAACAGCAGGTTAGATGTAAGCTGCAAACTACTCCAGAACCATACTCATCAAACTGCTCTACTAGGGCTGTTTGATATAACGATATATATCGGATGACGATATAAAAACGTCTATGTTTCATTTTACGCTATCGTTTGTTTCGTGGTGTCGCAAAATAAACTGTTTACGGCAATATTTTTTTCATGTTTTGATGGTCACTGTAGTGGCTATATTCATTTTTTCTTTCTCTCTTTCTCTTATATTTAATATAACCACACTACGGACGGACAAGCGCCTGTTTTTATGCGTTGTGGTTAGCAACAACGACGGTAACAGCATCGCGTGTCCGCTTGTTTATGTTCCACATAAACCTTTCACAATAAAGCTCAAGATCCTGTTGAGACTTTTCAAAATAAACTGAATCACGTGAAAGAGCAGATTATTTACGGATGAGAATTAAAAAAGAGCCGCCAGGTGCTAAAAAACAAACCTTAAACTCAAACGTTAGAACAGGCTTTTCCCCGCAGCACGCTGTGTAATAAATACTCACAAAGAAAACGGCGGCTGTTACAACCTATGTCTAAAAATGTATAGTTTCATGCATCGGTTAAAACACTCGACTCCAGCTACATGACGCGCAGCTGGAAACACTTCCCGCAAGACGAGCTGCCCGAGATTCACAGAATTTACAGAAAATGTTAAATTTTTGTGATTTTTATATCGTTATCGGGACGATAGAATTCTTATATCGGGATATGAGATTTTGGTCATATCGCACAGCCCTATGCTCTACATAAAAGCTACGTTTGTGTCGGTGGTAAGCTGATATCAGCTCATAGTTATGGCTGAGCAACATCATCTGTCAGGCTCTGCAAAGGATACCAAATGTTGTAGACTTGAGGCATTATTTTAACACTTCAGTTTGCAAGCCTGCATAGAAAAGTGACTGAAGTAGTTCATAGTGACTAAACACCTCAAAGCAATAGTTATTTGTCATCTCTGTCTTAAAAGCATTTCAAAATAAAGTGTAAAAGCTCCCTTGAACTTCGCCAAGAATAATACTAGAGGTTCAGTATTACTGATGGCATGTATATTTTAGTCATCTTAAAGCACAAATGTGTAATTTTTTTTGTCGCAGCATCAGTTCTGTAGTATTACAGAGGAATTTTGTGATTGGTAAGTGGTTAGCCAGTGAGTATATTCTGTATAATCCTCCTTTATGACTCTTAGAATTATTTAAATGGTAAATGGCCTGTATTTATATAGCGCTTTACTCAGTCCCTATGGACCCCAAAGCACTTTACACTACATTCAGTCATCCACCCATTCACACACACATTCACACACTGGTGATGGTAAGCTACATTGTAGCCACAGCCACCCTGGGGCGCACTGACAGAGGCGAGGCTGCCGGACACTGGCGCCACCGGGCCCTCTGACCACCACCAGTAGGCAACGGGTGAAGTGTCTTGCCCAAGGACACAACGACCGAGACTGTCCAAGCCGGGGCTCGTACCGGCAACCTTCCGATTACAAGGCAAACTCCCAACTCTTGAGCCACGACCGCCCTTTACAGTTTACAAAAAACATATTTTAATAATTATGACCTGAAAGTAGCAGGTGAGCTCATAAAATCATCATGAGGGGCTTTTTACCAAAATAGACCAAAAATCTAGATGTCTGCTTGTAAACAGAGGAGTCTCCACCTGCTGGCCACTGTAAAGAATGCAGGTTTGGGGCATTTCTGCATTGGCTGAAAGCTGCATCGATCTTTTATCATGTCTATGCTCAGGTTACAGTGACTGATGTCAGCTCGGTCTCATCTGTCATGTGTCCTTCTGCAGCCCAGTCCCATCAAGAAGGACCGCTCCCCGAGGCCTCAGAGCTTTTGCCACTCCTCCAGCCTCTCACCCCACGACAAGCTCTCCCTGCCGGGCTTCATCAGCCAGAGGGACAAGCAGCAGCGTCTTTCCTACAGCGCCTTTACTAACCAGATGTACAGCGCCTCCACCGACCTCAGCTCCTCCCCGGTGGCCGACGGGCCGCCGCTGCCACCCAGGAACCAGGGCAAAGGTCAGACCTAGCTGCTCCGAGCGGCTTTGAGCCTGCATCGGTTTTCCGACCGCATTCAATTTTATCAGGCTCTAGCTCGAATAAATTCAGGAGGTCACATTCTGCTAATATCTCCTTTTGCAAATGTCAGCCTGTGATGCAAATGGTCTAAAGGTTGTATGCATGCTCTGCTGTGGCTGATAACTGTGGAGGAAAGATGGCCTGTGGAAATGACTTTATTATGTCTGTTAATGTTTGATTATTTGCAGTCAGGATAAGGTTTGTGGGAATGCTTTGTAAATGACTTTAATGGAAAGTTCCTTCTTTGTGCTGTCAGTCAGTTTCCACACCCTGCAGTGGTATGCAATTTGTCAGCACACAGATCAGGGCGGGAAGCGGGTGTCATTAAGATTGCTTACACTGTAAACGTTCAGGAAAACACGGCTGTAGCAGAGGGCAAGGTGGCAAAGGAGGATACACACTTACTTAATCGTTAGCCTGGGCAAAGTATCCACAGAGTGTACTGTGAGCGTGCTGTCTCTGCAATATTGGAATTAAAAATAACACTCCTCCCCCTGTGGACCTGTACTAGCTTTCTCTGAAAACACTGCATAAGCTTAACTCTGCCAGCATCCATCTTAACAGTCATTTAATCCATCACATAGCATTCAAATCTTATTTTTCCTAAAGCAAAGGGGTGTGAAATTTCACTTGTTTCCAGTTCAAATTAACCTGTTTCTGGTGACCCTTGGCTAAGCCTGCTTTCCACAGTAGCACAACAAGCACCCAGTGTGTAAAAAGGAGAGAAATTATTACATAAAAATGTGAGACGTTGAATCAAAATGTGAATTTTTTTTAATACTATGGATACTAAATTTCACACTGAAGTAGATTACAGTAGGCCTTGCTTCTCCAGCCAACACATCTTAACAGGAATTATGCAAATTTTCAGGCCCCTGAACTCATTAGTTTCCTTAAAAATGAAATAAATTAAAGGAAAGGGGAGTTTTATCTTCTAGCATCAGTTTTTAAAGGGAAATTTTAATCTGGAAAACTACTTGAACTAAGACCTTAATTTTATTTATTTTATTTTTTTTAGATATCTCTACAGTGGCTCAAAAAAAAGCTCACGTTAACACAGAGTGTTGGATGAATTCCCTAAAATGTTTGGACATCTGATCTCTGACAGCAGAGATGGAAACTAGAGTTCTCTCTCGTTTTCACAATATGACTTTTTGAAGTACTCAAAAGTCATTCACCCACACAGCTCAGTTAGAGGATGTGATGTAACGCCTCTCTCCCATACAGCGGCCACAGTCTTTGGCTGTTATACATAACTATGAGCATATCACAGATCTAAACATTTTAGGGAGTTCAAGCAGTGCTTGTTATTGGTTTAGTAGCTGGGGATAGTAGCTAATAGCTAATGCAGCTTTATATTAGGTATGTTTGCTCCCTTTGTTTGAGAGTACAGATGAGCGTACTAAGCTATACAAACACAATTTTTCCATTCATATTTATTTTAGCATTTTTTTCTCACATTTTTATCTTTGGAAAAGCGATGACAAATGCTCGTAGGTACCAAGTATCTTCCTCTCTTCCTCTTCCCCTCTGCAATCTGATATTTCTGTCAGTGTTGTCCCCAAAACATCATAATCAGAACTGACCGGTCGTGCTTTTGTAATGTCAGAGCTTTACGCCTGAGAAAAGTTCCTGCGCACGGGTAAATGTTGTTTTTGAAACCGTAATCTTTGCTTAAACCCAGCTGAACTGTGTCCATTATGTCTAACAAACAGAAGATTAATAATTCCACATTTACTTTTGGTTTCTTGTTGGTCACAAATCCCAGTGTCACGGGTGAAAGTCCAGCATAACCTTATCTATAATTAGCCTTTATCGCTTCAGCCACGTTGTAGTATTTTTATCCTTGATCGTCACAATATGATTGGTCAGTCGGTCCAGTGTTTATGATGCTTAAGGGACAACGCCAGCGGCTGTGTCAGAGACGTCTTCTCATGTGAACTGTGCTTTGATCTTTTTAGTTCCTGTCCTACTAAATGTCCCTGAAGAATGAGCATTAATATTTATCACAGGTTCAGCTACCCGTAAATAACCAAAACAGCACTGGAAACAAGTCATTTTATGCAAAAATAAGATTAAGAGGGAAAACATCATAGATGCATTGAGAATATCACGCTAACCCTTCATTGGCGGCGCTCTCTCTTTCTCCCTCTCTCTCAGTGGGTGCTGAAGAGCTGGCTCCCCGGGGGCCGGCTTCACACCGTTTCTCCTCTTTCTTTTTTTTCTTCTTCTGTTTTTTTGCTTTGCTTGCCACTGATAAGATTTCATCTTGTTATTTTACAGCGTGTGGGAGCAGCTCTTTTATAAGACTGACATACTGTAGATTCTCTCCCACACTCCTCATCTCGCTCTGTTTTCTTTCTCTTTTTTGTTTCTCTATTCTTTCAGCTCCACACTTGGCATTCCTTGGCTCTCATTCGCACTACGCCACACTGGCTGGCACTCGACCATACATCAGTGAATATCCTGGTTTTATGTTCTCCCTCCTTACTCGGCTGTGTGCCCCACATACAGTTATCCCTCAGTTGTTTCTTCCTTTTACAGCTCACTTTTATGGGGTGGTGGCATTTATTTAAGTGAATAACGGCACCACATAGGCAAGCTTTTAATTATTTATTGCCTATGTGATTTTTTTTAATTATATTTTCCCACCATCCCTGGGCTGTAAACTCCTAACCACAGCTGATTCCTCTCTGGCTGAGCTCTCTATTAGCTGCTTTCACCCTACTCTTCTCTGTACTGGTGACCAGTGACTGCTTTGGAGTCCCAGTAGATAAAGGCAGGCGTATTTAAAAAATAAAAGTCCCCGTCCAGACACTCCTGTGTGTATTTATATGTTCAAACAATATTGTTTTACTTGCATTAACTTGTCTCCTCCTCATTATCCTCTCCTTTACCTGTTATTTTTTTTATTTGTTTATCTTTTTGGTGGGCTTCATCACCTCATGTGTCTTATGTATCGCTCCTCCAGCTCCTCCCCCATCCGGCCCTCCCTCTTCACTCACACCAGGAGGCAGCTCCACCCTGTCCAAGAAGAGACCGCCGCCCCCCCCTCCTGGACACAAACGCACCCTGTCCGACCCACCCAGCCCACTCTCTCACAGTCCACACAGTAAAGGGGGCGTAACCGGGGGTGAGATGCAAGCACACGTTCTGTAACAGTAGGGCTGGTTTCACTCAGACGTGTGGTTCCAGTCTGAAGATAGAAGATCACGATTCTCCAGAGAAGTTTTGTTCATTTTTTAAGTTAATTTCACTTAGGAGAGGGTGAAAAACCAAATGTTAACTCTGCGTCCACTTCTAGGTTTTTCCAGAGCGTTTTGAGTTCATACGCTCTTACCCAGAGATTCATAGGTCATGTATCCCACCGGAGGTAGACTCCATTGAATAATTACCACCTTAAAATGTGTTTTTAAAGCTAATAAGTGGACATAGATTAGATTTTTTTTATTTTAGCAGATTTTTTTTTAGTATTTTGGCTTTTGTTTATTAAGTTCCACAAACTGTTTCTTCCATTTTTGTCTCTTATGCAGTCTGAAGAGTCATAAACAGTCCCTCTACACATCCTATACATTTGTGTAGAGCTGCATTTGTCGAGTAATTTGTAGTTAATATCTACTGGATGTCCAGTCCAATCCAACTTTATTTAGTAAGCACTTTTAAAAAAACAACATAGTGCTTTCAATTTAAAAGACACCAATAGAATATAAAACACTTGTTTGTTTGTTGTTTTTGTTTTTTTTTTAAAGGAAAGTAAAAACCAGTAAAACATGAAAATAACAGAAATAAAATAATTCAAGTAAGTTTTATTTTATAGCACTAAATCACAACAGCAGTGACGTCAAGGCTCTTCATTGTATAAATATTATAGCAAAGACCCCAACAACTCCATAATCCGATGACCCCCTTTAAGCAAACACTTGGCGATAGTGGGGAGGAAAAACTCCCTTTTAACAGGAAGAAACCTCCAGCAGAAACAGCCTCAGAGAGGCCATCTGCCCCAACAGGCTGGGGGAGATGGGAGAACCAATTTTTTGTTGCTGAAAGCATTAATCCACAAAAACTTAGCATTACAGTGTAGCAACGATGCTTCAACCACTTAGACTATTTAGACTCAGTGTCTCCGGGTGTTCGAGTCCACATCAAAGTATAATCATGTCTTTAGCCTTTGGCGGGAAGTTTTTCAGTTTTCTGGTTTAGCCAGATGTTACCCGGGCCGAGCTGTTGTTTACAGTAGCAGCTAAATTTTAAAAGGCTAACAAAAGACAGATTTTGGTGGAGTTTAATCGATGATTCTGAAATTGTATTCCAGCAAATATGTTCAACCAAAGATCGCTAGATCCTGATTGGCCAACAGCATTTGGACTACAAATTGACTACAAATGGTACCAAAAATCTGTTCCTTTATCTACAGTCTGTATGTTTAAATATATACCGATAACTTCCATATGGTTGCATTATGAGCCATCTAATTCACGACTTTGTGAAATACATCCTCAAATCACCATTCAGAATAGCTTTAAAGTGCATATTGAGACAAATATGCTTATACAACTGTGGATTTGATTTAAAAAACAATCACATTTTACATGTGGTCATATCTTTAGGGAAATTTTTTACTGTTATTGGGGCTACGTTCCCATGTCTCTCACACACGCACACTCTAAACCCAACCACTAATAAAAAGATGGTATTTAGTTGCACAACAACCCCTGTTTCCAAATAACGAGGGGCTCATGGAAAGCTCAGCCAGATGACGCCTCCCTCATTGTTTTTTTTTTGTTGTTTTTAACCATCACAGCATGTTGATTTATTTCCATATTTATATTAAATTAATCTCTTGGCCAGCGCTCCAATATGGTGTTAAATAATCTCGTATTGCCATCATCGATGTTAATTTTTAGGAAGCGACTCCACCCCTCCTCCGGTGACTAAGATGTCTCCTGTTTCCAACAAGTTTGAAGGCATTCCTCAACAGCAAAGGTATCAGACAGAAACTGTGTGGATGTTGAAGCCTCTTCTTTGTGAAATAGTTTTGTTTTTGTTTTTTTCAAATATAGTTATTTCACTTCACCGAATTTTTTTTCTAGCTCTACTTCAAGCAACACAAAGTCTACACTTGGTCCAAGGGTTCTTCCCAAACTACCTCAAAAAGGTACAGACGTTTGGATATTTTGTGTTTTTAGTGCAAGGAGTTGAATTCAAAAGGTATTAATGAGCCATTATGTGGTTACCTCTCCAGTGGCATTGCGTAAGATTGACACCATACACCATCCATCTGTGGATAAGCCTAGCCTTCCTCCAGAGGTCTTCCAGAAGTCTCCACCGCCAGCTGAAACCCTGCAGAAGGTTCCTCTGGTGGAGAGGCCTCAGCCGGGAGACCTTCCCCCAAAACCGCAGGTGTCGGAACTCCCCCCTAAACCTGGAGACCTTCCTCCGAAGCCGCAGCTCTCTGACCTCCCTCCCAAACCTCAGCTGGGTGACCTACCACCTAAACCCCAGCTCAAAGACCTCCCTCCCAAGCCTCATCTTGCAGACATCCCCCCAAAACCTGGGTCAGTCGAGTCTGCTCCCAGACCGCCCCACGGAGAGCCAACGCCAAGGCCTCAAATACAGCCTCCACCTCCGCCTCAAACTCATCCTCATCCTCAACCACAACCTCAACCGCACCCACAGCCTCAAGACTCGCCGTCACCTAATCAGCAGGCAAATATAGGGACCCCATCTCAACAGTCTGCTGAAGACACCAACGGGACCCCTGCAGGGACCCAAGAGACACCTGTGCCCCTCCCAAGGAAGATCACAACGGTATGGACTCGCATATTCTTTCTAAGGGTTCCTCAAATACAGTACTTTTTAAAAAAGAAATAACAGTGTAAACATACACATTTTTACGTCTTTGTGTATTTACTCATATATAATATTTCAGCTATCGCGTATATAGATGTTAATCATTGCAAAAGCCCCTCCAGCATACACTTTCTTAATGCAAACAATGTTAACACAATGCAAATAATGTTAACATCAACACACTACAAACTCCGGCATTCCTAAATGCCTGCCACTTTGCAGTATATCAGGTAAACTTGCCATTGTTTTTGTCACCGTATAATCCAGACTGGACCTTATGTCTTTTTTTCAGATTGAAAAGTACAAAAGTTACAAACCTACCTTAAGATCCTGGATGTTTTGTCCTTTGTGTCTGAGATAATTTGTAGTTTTAGAGTATAAATGGGTTGAATTCGTTCCCAGTGGAGACTCTCATTGACTCTGAGTGAAGCTGCTTTTATTTAATAAACTCAGTGAAAACACTCCTACAGATCTTTTTATCTGTTGGTAAAACCCCAGAATATACATTTGCTCTGTCACTTCCTCTTTTTTGGTGCGAAATTTGTTGATAAACAGTATATTTGAGGTTAGGCGTGTAGGCGTTTGATACAATGTGCCAGATATGGCATGGACTTAATTTACAACGCCTGCATTTACATATGCAAAGATAACTATTAGAGTTTGCATGAACATGAGATAAAATGTACAGCTGTGGTGTATTTTCCACTAAATCAGCTGAATTGCACTTTACAAGTATGCACTATGCCAGTACATGACTATCGGATATAAAAGAAGCACCACTTGACACCTATGCGACATGTCTTTGTAAACTGTTCCTGTCTTCAAAGGTTTGTTCAGATCTCATCAGATGCTCGGGGGACATTTCAGTCTTACAACAAAAACATGGTTACTCTTAAAAAATATCTGTTTTATTGTGTTAAATGTGTCTGGACACATTGTGTTATACTAAATTTAAATACATCTCCGTTATTATTAATAAATGGAGTAAACCCTGCAGGCTAGTTAATTAACACGCCTCACTACTACTCGTCATATTCCAGAGACGCCATCCCAATATGTGGAGAGCGATCACCTTGGGTCAGCGCTGTCCCCGACACCATTAAAGTTAAAGTAAATTTAAATATAGCATCCCAGATACGAACTTCGGAGACAGACTTTTTATTTCATCATCACTCCCCATTTTTTCGGTGTAACATATTTGTGGGGAGTGATGATGTCGAAGCCTAGATGCAAACTCTAAATGCGTAATGGTGCTATTATGAATCATACAAAGCCAGAGTGGTCGGACTGAACTGGTTTTGCTGTTTGTTTCTGTCCAGGGGAAGAACAAAGCCCGGCGGGTGAAGACGATCTACGACTGCCAGGCTGACAATGATGACGAACTGACATTTGTTGAAGGAGAGGTGATTATAGTAACAGGGGAAGAGGACCAGGAGTGGTGGGTGAGTGTGGCCTAAGCGTATCTTGTACCTTTTGAACATCTCGCAGTTTAAACTAATAGAAAAAAACAAAATCACACAATATTCCTTTCCTTTGCCTCCAGATCGGGCACATTGAAGGAGATCCGGAAAGAAAAGGAGTATTCCCTATGTCTTTTGTGCACATCCTGAGTGACTGACAGCCAGAAAGACTTGCACTACACCTCTGTCCCTAAATTGGGAGGTCCTGTAAATAGCTCTCATAACACCTCTTGTCACAAGACAAGTGTCCTAAAGAAAAAAAAAAACAACAACACACCAAGAAGAAACCCCACGAAGGCTCATCTAGCCATGGATGCCTCATCCATGCTGTACAAAGAATGTGTGTATTCTTCCTCTACCAGTATTATCTTAACCCTATAGCACGGCTGTGACGAAGCCACTCTCAAAACCCTAGCACTTACCTTAAAGTCTATGTTTATGCTGTTACTGTGTATATATGTATGTAAATATATATATTTGTGTGTGAGTGTACATACATGTTTTATTGTACAAAACATGTACCATTGCTCTCTGCCTGTCAGATTAAGCATCAGGGTGGTAGAGTTTGAATTTTATCTGTATTGATTTTACCGGCCCTCAAATAACTATCTGCTCATATTTCTGGGAAAAGGACAAATATGAAATGGAATGTGAAATAGGTCATGTCATTGTTTGTGTCTTGCATCCCTGTTTACCACCACAATTGACTGAAGAGGCAGGAAGTCTCCCACTGACTCTTCCCGAGATGGAAGAAAGAGAAAAAAAAAAGTCATTTAATGTACTCCTTGTTCTTGCTTGCTTTGTGTGTACTCGTATTATGGTTGTTTTACAGTATAGAAACCTGCTGCTACTGTGTGGTGGAATATCAACGCCTGTGGTTCACTGTAGGTCACTAATTTACTCCTTGTTACACTGTTCACTGTATGTATGCTCTGTGTGTGAACTCAACGCCATCTCCACAGTCCTTTGACCTTTTTTCTGTGCATGGTGTAACAATGACTGGAAATGAGTGGAGTGCTGCGTTCGACGACGCTCACCTCAGGGTTTGAAGAGCCACTATTAATATAAAGCAGGACTGCGCAAAATGTATCCTGTTGTTAAAAGCCACTATTAATGACAAGTACGGGAAACTCCAGAGGACATCTTAGCAATAACTTGATTTTTCTGACAGGCTAGAAGTCTCACAACAACCTGTGTTCACAGTTCAGTGTCTTGTAAAACCTCATGAGCTTGAATTTTTTTCTTTTTAGTTTGAGTCATGTGATATCATTCTGTTACTGGATTCAGTCGTAGGCAGTATAAAAGACGGACGGAGATGGTCGCCGGTTTTGGACTCTGTATTTTTCAAGCTTCGGCGCTGTTTTAGTCAGTGCCATGTTGGCTTTTCAAAGCCAGAAGTTACCTTATATGGCACGCTGCATTCATAAACAGTATGGGTGTGCTGAGTAACACACTAACGATAATAATACTAGAATTTAACTCAGCAAACTTGAAGGAGAAGCTTCTTGGATGGTCTCTACCACACAGCAAACTGTGATATTAGTTGAGATGATCTATTAAAAATGCTCTGAAAGGCACCAACAGCACAAAGTGGACAAGGCCTAGCAGACAAGTGGGATGCCTTTCAATCTATGTGGTCACACCCCTAACTTATATAACTAGATGGATGAGTTTAAAAAAAAAAAAAAAAAAAGTTATGAAGGGGGGGAAGAAACTACCCCTGAGACCAAAAATGTTTTTGTTTTTCTACCAGGCTGTAAACATGCTTCTTAATGCTGTCAAGTTATTTTAACATGGGAGTCTACTCCCTTCTGGAGCCAGCCTCAAGTGGCCACCAGAGGAACTGCAGTTTCCCTGCTGGCTTCGTTTCAGCTCCAGCAGTTGCCCCTTGGATTTAGTACATTTCCAGGTTTACCTGTGAACCAGAGATGTCTTTTTAGACGAGGTGGACTTCAGAGAGCAGATGTATTTTCACCTGGTCCACACCAACCTGCAGTTCTTCCCATGTTAAGGAACAAACCCATCAACCCATTGTATCATTAAAAGTGCTGTATTTAAACCTTGAGCCTGGTGTTTTATTTTGTCGCCATGTAGTTTTGAGGTCTTTGCTTTAAGCCAAGCATTTATTTCTAAAGGTGTTGATGTTAAGCCAGAAATATTTGGGATTTCTCTGGAATTTTAATTTTGGGGTTACTCAGATAAAAATTGGCAACTTGTGTAAACGCCATCTTACCATCGTTTCTATATTAAACACTTTCACTGCTAATGTTAAATTTACATACTTAAATATGCTGTTGCTTAGAAGCTGGGGTTTTACTAGCATAGCATTGAACCGATTTGAGTTCTCAAAGTGTATTTCAACATGCAGTATAAAGCACAGTTGCAATACAGCGGTGTTTATTCAATCCAGGCTTAAACCACTTTAGGTTTTCTGTTCAAAATGCACACCAAACCAAAAACATAAGTAGCCTTAAATCTAGAGTAGGGGCTCAAGTTGTAGGGAGAGAAACCCTGAAAACTTTACACCCCCATTTAGCACATTTAAGTTTCACAGTAGCATTCTTTTGCCGAAGCAAGGCACAAACTACCAGTACAGGACACTAAAGTGACTCCATGTGCCACTCAAAACATTAAAAGTTTAGATTTCAGATGCCAGCTGTTGTAAACGTACTTAAAAAAAATCCAGACCATACTCAGAACCAATAAACTCTGCATTTGGTGCTTTACAATTTAAAAGCATGACTTTATTACAAACTAGAGATGTTGTGCATCATGAGATGCTGAGGCTTCTTCTCATTCAGCTTTAAGCAACATTTAAAACTATCCCTGAGGAGAGTTTAGTTGAAGTTCTTTCAGATGTACATTAAGAAGCAGTTGACGGTTCAACAGTAAAGACACTTAAACCAGTTCTTCTCCATACCATTTTATTTTGAGACATTCAATTTTAAACCAAAAAACCAAACTCTACTTCTGGGTTTATCAACACAGGAATACTATACACTTTAAAGACAACATAAGCTTTTTGTGTCACAACACAAATACATTTCATCAAATAAAACTCTTCCCATGAAGCAGCATTACCAGACCTCTGGTAAACCAAAAACTTATTTACAAACTTGAGCTTTGTGAAGTTTTGAGCCATGGTTCTTTTCCACCAACTTGATGACTCCTACAGCGACCGTCTGCTTCAGGTCTCTCGCCGCGAAGCGACCTGTGAAGAAGAGCCAGTCAAACGAGGGCACAACCAGGAGGCTTCATACACGCAGAGTTGTGTGCATGAAGAGATCTGTGCTTACCTAAAGGAGGGTATGTGAAGAAGCTCTCCACACACATGGGCTTGATGGGGACCAGTTTGACTGTGGCTGCATCTCCAGACATGAGGATCTGCGGGTGGTCCTCCAGCTTCTTGCCAGTGCGGCGGTCGAGCTTCTCCTTCAGCTCAGCGAAACGGCAGGTGACGTGGGCTGTGTGGCAGTCCAGAACTGGGGAGTAGCCTGCTTTGATCTTCCCTGGATGGTTCAGGATTATCACCTAAGACAAAAGCAAGGTTTAGCGGAAACAAAGCAAAAAAGTGAGGCAATTTCTTCCTGCAGTGAACCAACCTGAGCGTCAAAGCTTTTAACATCTGAAGGAGGATCCTGCTGAGCGTTCCCAGCCACGTCCCCACGCCGCAGGTTCTTCACGGACACGTTCTTGATGTTAAAGCCAACATTGTGGCCGGGCAGAGCCGTCTCCAGCCCCTGGTGGTGCATCTCAATAGACTTGACCTCTGCAGTGAGCTTGGCAGGGGAGAACGTCAGCATCATGCCAGGCTTCAGGACACCAGTTTCAATTTTACCCACTGGCACCGTCCCAACTCCTGGAGGAGTAAGAAACACTTCAATGTCAGCATGTTTACAGACATTTTCTACTCTAAAAACAATACTGTACTTCCTCTACTGCATTTTTCATAAATGAAGCTGTAATTGAGCTCAGACCAAGAAATCAAGAAAATGGGATCAGAAGCAGCGATTGACATCACCTCCAATTTTGTAGACATCCTGCAGAGGTAATCGTAGTGGCTTGTTGACTGTGCGCACAGGTGGTTGAATCGAGTCCAGGACTTCAAGCAGCGTCCTCCCACTTTTATTCCCTTCCCTTCGTCTCACCTTCCAGCCTTGAAACCACGGCATCTGTGCAGACATCACTTTCACAGCATTGCAAGCCAACTTCTGGGGTTTTAAAGGGGAAAAAAGCCTGAAAACATCTTTACCCTTTGAGATGCGGTGATCATGTTCTCCCCAGTCCAGCCCGAAACTGGAACGAAGGGCACAGCCGTGGTGTCGTAGCCAATCTTCCTGAGGAAGCCGCTCACCCCTCGCATCACTTCCTCGAAGCGGCTCTGACTGTAAGGTGGCTCGGTCAGGTCCATCTTGTTCACACAGACTATGATTTGCTTCACACCTAGAGTATAAGCCAGCAAGGCATGTTCTCTGGTCTGACCACTCCGAGACACGCCGGCCTCATACTCTCCTTTGGCTGCAGAGACCACCAGGAGGGCAACGTCAGCCTGAAATGATATGAGCTTTAGAAAAAGGCAGCATTCATAGCAACAGATATTCAAGCACGCATGTACTTCCTACCTGTGACGTCCCAGTTATCATGTTTTTGATGAAGTCACGGTGGCCCGGAGCATCAATTACAGTCATGATGTATTTCTGGGTGTTGAACTTCAGCAGCGTGATATCGATGGTGATTCCTCGCTCCCGCTCAGCTTTCAGCTTGTCCAGCACCCAGGCAAACTTAAAGGAGCTCTTCCCCATCTGGAAGTCAAGCGGAATGAGTTTAACACTTGAAAAGTTGGAAGTTTTGCAGAAATTGTTTTTTTTTGTTTTTACTCACTTCATTCGCAGCCTTCTCAAATTTCTCCAGCCTCCTTTGATCAATTCCTCCACACTTGTAGACCAGGTGTCCGGTGGTGGTGGATTTCCCACTGTCAACGTGGCCGATAATCACCACGTTAACATGAGTCTTCTCTTTTCCCATGGTTGGAGGCGGCGTTGCAAAACTTAATCAAAAGAGCTGCAGAGCTTCAGAAACTGTTGTTTTCTAGCAAATGGATCTGGCCATTCTCTTTGGAGAGCCTTTATAGCCCCCAGAGGATGCATAACTGAAGACAGGTGTGCTGCTTAATCAAGCTTAATTGGGATCAGTCACACTTTGATGACAAATAAATGCTGCTTAAAGGCAAAGTGGCTTTGAAGCTTGAAGTTTAAAAAATATATTGATCTGCTTTGTGACTGTAATCTGTATTTTTTTTTTAAAGTCCCAATGTTTCAGCGCAATCTTTTGATCAGTGTGCAGAAACAGACCGTTGCACTCACTTCTCTCTTAGGGCCTCATCATCCTCTGATGAGCTCAAATTACAGCCAGGTGAGTCTTTCTCTGGAGCTGGAGCGCTCTCAACACCTGTCTCACTCTTACTGATTGCTGAAGATTGAACTGAACAGATAACGGGCACGTTTAGTATCTGTGTCAAAAATATAATGACAAAACAGATCAAATCCATCATACTGAGAGGCTGCTGGTTTGTAATGTAGTGGGAAGAGCACAGCTGATGTTTTGAATGTATGGAGTTTAATCACAATGAGGGATAATGCTGATCCAACCATTCATAAGCCATGTTTGTAGCTGTTTTAATAACTATAAATCATTAAACATTTTGGCAGGAGGCTCACTTAATTTCAAATCAAACTAATGTTTTTTTGCTCAGTGAAATCTGCTCCAATGTTTGAACGTGAATATCTTAAAAACTACTAGAAATAAAAACATGAACTTTTCACTGGACTTTATTATCATCCAAATGAATCAGCATCTGTAATTTGGGACAAATACATTAAGATTTATCTGAGTATTGGCTAGTTAAAATATGAAAAAGAAGTTCCAGCACTCCAGCAAAGTCCCATATTTGAGCACACACTAATAAAAACTTCAAATTACAAAATTTGAAGTGACAATTTCTAAATGATATATAGATGAATTTCACAACACTACAAAATAAAGCACGTGGAAGCCTTTTTAATAAGAATTTCTTAGTCAGAAAAATTCAACTTTCATGCTGGGTTGAGCAAATATGACAATTTGTATCACAGAAACAAAAATATCAGCAGAAAGTCAATTTACAGATGGTACTCTAATTATAAATCAGAAAATATTTTTGTTAATATGTGCATTTTGTTTTAATTTTCAAGACCCGAGTTCATCATCAATCATCAATCAACCAGATTCAATTTCCATAAAAAACATTTTATGGGCCAAAGTTTGAGGGTACAGAATTTAACGATTTCTGTTCATTTTAACTTCACATACTAAATACCTTTCAGATATCTATTTTTGCATAAATGCGTGTCAATCCACTTTCAGGCCATTTTTCTTCCACAATGAGAAAAAAAAATGCCTGAAAGTGGGTCAACGGACCATTTAAATGTCAACACAACCCAGTAAGAATTCAGCAGGTGAATGATGACAGGAAATAAAAATCAAAATCATATATGTTACTGTGATTATGGAAAAAACTATACCAATAGTATATACCAAATTACTGCAGCTGTACTGCAGCTCTTGTGGGGTGTTACTGGTCTGCTGTGGTCAGTATTGATCAAAAGCGGTCCAAGGAAGGAACAGTGGTGAACCAACAACAGGTTTATGGGCAACCACTTCACTCCCCACATGTGGGGAGTGAAGTGGTTCAATCCAACAGATGACCTACTGCAGACCAGTCGGGTCTTTCACCAGGATAATGCACAAAGCAAAGAAATGGTTCAGGAATGGTTTGAGATTTTGACTTTCCCCATATCTCAATCCAATCAAGTATTTGTGGGACGCTTACAAGACAATTTACAAGACGTAAAGGATCTGTTGCTAAGATCTTGGCACCAGATACCACAGCACACCTTAAAGGGTCTAGTGGAGTTCACGCCTTGATGGGTCAGGGCTGTTTTTTTTGTGGTCGTACTGTTACGCCTGATCTGTGTATGTATAGCCTTTTAAAAGATTTGCATCTTCAGTGGGTGGAGATGAGTTATCAGAGTGGTTTAGGAGAGAAGGATAGCAGACCTCCTGTGCTGTATGGTTTGGAGAGGGTGGCAGAAGGAAGAACTGAAGATGATTTTCACTTAGCATCTTCAGGACTGTCCTGTGTTGGTAATAATACTAATAAACGGGACCATAAGAGAGAAGAAGACACCCTACAATGAGTTAAAACATTAACTTGTTTATTCCTACTTAAAACAGATTATTATAGATTTGAAAATCTTATTTGGTTTTCGTATGTACCCATTTTCAGTGATATAAACTTTTTTTTTAAGTAACCTATATTTGGCAACAGCATAATAAAACTGGAAAATCTGTTTTTGGTGTGCCACCTCAATATTCTTAGTGGCCAGCATATGGCCACCCCTATAAAACAAAATCTGGAGGCGCCCCTGTCACAGGGACAGCTCAGGCTGAGCTTGGAGACAAAGTTAGAGAGACGTGCAGAGGAGGGACGGTGGATATACCGGGAAAAGGATGTTGAAGACGAAACTGCCAGACAGAAGGAAAAGACCACAGACAATATTCATGGATGTAATGAACAAGGACATTAAAAGAGGAGAGTGAGATGGAGGCAGTGCCAGTGGCATAAACAAATGAATGAATAATCTCACCATATTTTGTGAATTAAAGTAGTCAGCGTCATTATTAGCACGAATAATTTCAATGACATGCATGGAAATCGAGGATTAAAACTCGCTGATAGATTCTGGGGCGAAATAACAGAACAGCGTCACCTAGAGGCGCTATGCTAGTTTATTGCCCAAGGGCACGTCGGTAGAAAGGCTTCAGCTTTGATGTCCGATTGAAGAACTAAGTGCAAACACTGCACCTACTGTCTAATAAGACCTAATTTACGCGGCGGTGGGTTCCATTAAATCTATTTTAGTAGTGATAAGTGGAGGTGACCGTTGACACAGTATCGCGCGTGTCGGCTGACCGGGCGCATCTATTTTCAGTTCTGGAAGGGGAGGAAGGTGTGCAACTCACCCCCATCCGCGCTTAGAGGTGGGACAAACCGAACTCCCCTCTCGTTTGACGCTGGATAGCTAACCCGGAAACAGCGGCAGCAAATCGCTGTTCCCTTTCTTTGAGCCCGTACCGCTGCTTGTAGCGTGGTGTCCAGCCGACGGTTGCCGTGTTTCTCCGCGAGCATCAAGGTAAAACACAAAGAAAATACTACTTTATTCGCACTCTTTCTCCCCTTTCTGTTAGTCACCTTCGCTGTCCGCCGTATGCCATTCATTGAAGCTTGCTCTGAGTGTTAGACTTTGCTCCTCGAAGGCAAAACTGTTGAATTTAAAAAAAAATATCAGGTAAAATCAAACCTAGGTAGGGTTAAGTTGGCGTTAAAGTAAAAGGAGGGGTAAATGCGAGCATGACGGTGTTACATCCTCGGTGTACCGTTAACTTCCCCTTTCAGAACAACGGACGGGTTCTCAGACAGGAGGCATTAGGCTCCGATGCTTAGCAGGATTTCGCTTAATTTATCCACAGACGCTGAGCGATACACGCCTGACCCACAGCACTTCACCGATGACCAGGGTATCAGCTGTGTTTGGCGTGTGTGCACAGTTTTAAACGGACCGTATGGCTGTGGATTAGGACTGCGCGCTTACAGGCAGCAAATGAAGCTTCATTAAAGGAAATGCACACACAGTGACAGATAGGGCAGCAGGTTCGGGGCTGGGTTTGTCTTCGGTCATATTTTTATTTTAAAAGCTGTGGCTTGATTTCAAAGCGCTGGGAGTTCATATAAAGTGTCAGCAGCAGCAGAGTATACACATACCTGCAAAAGTCCGAAATTAGACCTGCTGTTGGTTAATTGAAGTCACCGCATGCTTTATATGCTCTTTATAGAGGTTTCTTACATGAATAGTTACTACAGTTGCCAAGTAATATCAAGTACCTGAAAATGAGGACCCTTTTTTTGCAGTCCAGCACTGGGATTTCTGTAGACTGCATGCTTAATCTTTGCATCAGTGTTTCAGTATAACCACAGTATATAATTTCCTGTCTGCCCAGAAGTGGAAGTGAAACATCCAGACAGTCCGATTTGTTGACAGTGTTTGGAAAGTGCAATGTCCTACTTCAGATTCGTCTCAAAGGTCTCAGGCTCGCTCCTGCTGCAATTTAGGAGCCCCTGAGTGTAGTCAGACATGCACAAAGTTACTCCACCATATTTAAAGATGGCTCAAGTCACTTCAGTGCGTCACCCGGATATTGCAGACTCATACTTTATTTCACAATTGCTTACTATCACTTTCCCCTCCATGTGTGGCTCTAAAAGGAAGTGGAGAGGGGAGTGTTAGGGCTCTCTCAATAAGGCTTTTTCCAGTGTGTATTAAAAATTTAGGCCTTCAATGTGATTTATTTATTTTTTTAAATGACAAAGGAAGGAGTAAACTGCACAGACTTCTGTTTAGTATCGTTTTCCTACAGGCACATTTTGAGACAGAAAAAGCCCTGCAGCCCATTTAGCTGAAAAGTAAAATATTTGCATTTTTCAATGCCGCCGCATATAGAAAAGGCACTGATAAATGTATAATTTCCTTTCCGCTCAAAGTCTACCGAAAGTGGAAGTGAAACGTCTGCAGACAGATGGATTTATTGATTAGTGCAGCTTTAAATTTATCTCAAAGGTCTCACTCCTGCTGCACATTAGAAACCTCCAAGTTTAGTTAGACATGTAAAACGCTGCTCCACTATCTTTTCAGATGGCACCAGTCATGCATACCAACCGGATATTGCAGACTCATACTTCAATTCACAGATGTTTACTGTGACTTTTCCCCTTTTGTGCACCTCAGATGTGGCTTAAAAACAAGTATATGAGGTCGAGAAGGGATGGAAACTGAATCAAGTATCGCCTCTTTTTATGTTTTAGACCTCTAAAGATTGACTGGAGGACGCAACAGTACCCAAGTGTTGCCACAGTCAGTTGTGAGATGTTAGACGAGGTGAAACTTGTTGCGCCCTGTCTCCTTCCCTTGCTGCTCTTGTGTGAACAGCTGGGATCATCGCCAGTTCCTCCTTATTTTTATTTATTTATTTATTGTCTTGATCTTTCTGCTGTCACAAAAAGTGTAAAAGCAGGGAGAAAAGACTGCTTGCGATAACAAAGTGAAATGTTGTGTGGAGGAAGTTGTTTATGTGAGCTTTTTTTTTTTTTTTTAAATGCTCAGTCTTGAATG